>NC_057812.1:565521881-565827405 GCF_018294505.1 Triticum aestivum | reverse complement strand
TTCCCGGCATCTTGAGGACATTGTAGCCGTGATGGGTCACCACCATGAACTTGTCCAGGGCTGGATACCCGAGGATGGCATTGTATGACAGGCGGATGTGCGTGACGTCGAAGTCGATGAGTTCGGTGTGGTAGTTCTTGCGTTCCCCGAAGGTGACAGGGAGGCAGACCTGCCCTATCGGCGTGGTGGAACCGTCGGTCACTCCTGAGAAAGGCTTGGTGGGTTGAAGTTGGTCATATGGCACTTGGAGGTTGTCGAACGTGTCGACGGACAGGACGTTGAGCCCTGCGCCACCATCGATGAGGGTCTTGGTAACTTACACATTGCTGATGACTGGGGAGCAAAGCATCAGGAGGGCACCAGCGGTGGCTGCGCACTTGAGCTGATCTGCCGAGTTGAACATGATGGGGCACTGGGACCATCTGAGCGGGTGTGTGGCTTCGAGCTTGGGGAGGGCTGCATTCACTTCACAAGCAAACTGCTTGAATATACGCTGCAAGGCTAGGGCCTGGGATACGCCCAAGATGCAGGCGATAGCACGTGGTTCCTGGAAGCCCCCAGCCCCCTCGTCTTGATGGTGTTCATCATTCCTTCTTGGTAGTGGTGGCAGCGGAGGGAGTTTGGCGTTGCCTCGAGGACGATCCTCATGAGGCTGATCCCTCCAGGCTCCCTCACGAGGCTGATCCTGCCAGCAGTCCTCACGAGGCCGGTCGCGCCACTCCTAGCGCGGGCACGGTCGTCCCAGCATCCGCCACCACGTCCTCCTCCTCGGCTGTAGCCCCGGTCGCCGCGCTCGGGGCGTCGACCGAAGCATCCTTTGCGAATGGCTCTGAGCTCTTGATAGTCACTAGTGTTGTGGGTGTTCAGGTTTTGGAAGGCGCAGAACGGACGGCTGCTCTTAGATGACTCTGGCTGGTCTCTGCCATGCTTGGTGTCTGGTTCCACTGCGAGCACGGCTGCTCCCTTGTACTTCACGTCCTTGGCCTTGGCTTTCTTCTCCTCTGGGTTCGCAGCAGGGAGCTCGAGGAGGGAGAGGCGCCCCTCCTCAGCCCTAGCACACTTGGTCGCGATGTTGAACAGCTCCAGGGTCATGCACAACTCTTCATGGATGGCGAGCTCCTCCTTCATCTTGACATCACGGACACCGTCGGAGAATGCTGAGATGATGGCCTCGTCGGTCACCTTGGGGATCTTGATCTGTGCGCTGTTGAAGCGTTGAATGTACTTTTGCAGGGTCTCTCCTGGTTGTTTCTTGATGCGACGCAGGTCGCCCGTGACCGGGGGGGCGGTCGCGAGTGCCCTGGAAGTTGGCGATGAAGCGGTTGTGCATTTCGTCCTAGGAGGAAATTGAGCCTGGAGGCAGGTTCAGGAGCCAGGAGTGAGCGCCCTCCTTGAGAGCCATGGGAAACTAGTTCGCCATGACTTTCTCATCGCCGTTGGCCGCTTTGATGCTCAGCTCGTAGAGCTGCAAGAACTCCGCGGGGTCGGGGGTTCTGTCATAGTGAGGAGGCAGATCCGACTTGAACTTGCTCGGCCAGGCGAGCTACGCAACTCGTGGGTGAAAGCGCGGTAGCCAGCTGTGGTCACCGGGGCCCGCCTTGGGGTGGAGCTTGGTCTTGAAGGGGTCCGCGCCCTACCGCTACAGGTTGCGCACGGTCTTGTCGCAGCAGCCGGTCCCGATGCGGGGAGCAGCGGAGCGTTTTCTTGCGGTCAAGGGACTTCTCGACAGCTTCTTTCTTCACACGCGGGCGCGGGATGCAGCGGGTCGCGTCGCGGAGCCGCGTGCCTTGGCGCTAGGGCGCCGTCTTGGGGCAAAGGTGATGGAGGCGCTCCGTGAGCTACGTCGCCCGTAGCTGGTGGAGGGCGAGGCGGAGAGAGGGACGGCGCAGGGGAGCCCCATGCGGCGCGGACAAGCTCGGCGATGCGGTCGAGCCAATCCTCGTAGAGGTTGTCGATCGGGCGGTAGCACAGGAGCTCGTGCGCTATGAGAAGCGTGGCCCATGCATCCATGGGAGGGTGATGTGCATGGGAAGAAGAACCAGCCGGGGTCAGCGATGGAGAGGCGGTGCGGCCGTCCCGCCGCACCGAGGGGTGCAGCGAGGATGCCTGTTGCTCGTTCCCCGCCGGGCCGGTGGCGGCGTTGGCCACAGGCGATGGGGAATGACGAGGTGGCCCGCCGACGGGAGCCGTCTGAGCGACGTGGGCGGTGAGGGCAGCCCGCCGCTCAGCACGAGCGCGGCGCGCGGCTGCCATGGAGACGATGGAGCGACGGAGCGACGGAAGGAAGCTTTGGCAAAACCTCGAGGTTCGAACACTAGGGTGCACACGAAGGTTTTCTCCTGTCGATCCACGCCCTAGCTCTCTAAGATCTCGTGGACGAACTCGATGAACTCACAACACAGAAAGACACAAGATTTATACTGGTTCGGGCCACCGTTGTGGTGTAATACCCTACTCCAGTGTGGTGGTGGTGGATTGCCTCTTGGGCTGATGATGAATAGTACAAGGGGAAGAACAGCCTCCCGAGGTTGAGGTGTTCTTGTGCTTGGCGAACTTGTGTGGGTGAGATGATCTTGGATACGTCCTCGATTCATGATGAGGTCGATCCCCCCTACTGTGGTGGCTAGTTCTACTTATATAGGCCATGGTGCTCTCCCCAAATATTGAGCGGGAAGGGAGCCAACAATGGCCAATTTGAAAGGGGACAGCTAGTACAGCTTATCCTGACAAAAGTGGCCTTCGCCTGCAAAAGGCTCTGGTGGTGACGCTGTCTTGGGCTTCATGATGACCTCCATCTGGCCGTCCTGCTGGTCTTGATCTCGTTGCACCGATATGGAAACCTTTGCTTGATGCCTCGGTACTCCGCGCCTGAGCTTGCCCCCTTGGCACCAAAGAGGAAGCAAGGACACTGCGCGTGTTGGCGCCCGCCTGGTCTCGATCGTCATGGCTCACGTCACGAGGACCTTGTGAGGTTTGCCTTGCCTTGATCTCTCCGCCCCTCATGAGCCTGCCTAGAGAGGCCGCTCCTGAGGAGGTCTTGCATCATCCGCCTCGCGAGGGTCTTGAATGCCTTGTCGATGAAGATGGGCCATACGGGCCTGCTAGCTCAGCCATGCCGTGGGCCGCAGGCAGGCAAGTCTGGGGACCCCCGTTCCCAGAATGCCGACAAACTCTTCTTTAATAAAAACATTAAAGAATGCAGTTTTGACATCCATTTGTCAGATTTCATAAAATCTAGCAATTGCTAACATGATTCGGACAGACTTTAAGCATCGATACGAGTGAGAAAATCTCATCATAATCAACACCTCAAACTTGTCGAAAACCTTTTGCGACAATTCGAGCTTTGTAGATAGTAACACTACTATCAGCGTCCGTCTTCCTCTTGAAGATCCATTTAATCACAATGACTCGCCGATCATCCGGCAAGTCAATCAAAGTCCATACTTTGTTCTCATACATGGATCCCATCTCATATTTCATGGCCTCAAGCCATTTTGTGGAATCTGGGCTCATCATCGCTTCCTCATAGTTCGTAGGTTCGTCACGGTCTAGTAACATGACTTCCAGAAAGGATTACCATACCACTCTGGTGCGGACCATACTCTGGTTGACCTACGAGGTTCTGTAGTGACTTGATCTGAAGTTTCATGATCATCATCATTAGCTTCCTCACTAATTGGTGTAGGAATCACTGGAACTGATTTCTGTGATGAACTACTTTCCAATTCGGGAGAAGGTACAATTACCTCATCAAGTTTCTACTTTCCTCCCACTCACTTCTTTCAAGAGAAACTCCTTCTCTAGAAAGGATCCAATCTTAGCAACAAATATCTTGCCTTCGGATCTGTGATAGAAGGTGTACCCAACAGTTTCCTTTGGGTATCCTATGAATACACATTTCTCCGATTTGGGTTCGAGCTTATCAGGTTGAAGCTTGTTCACATAAGCATCGCAGCCCCAAACATTAAGAATGATAGCTTAGGTTTCTTGCCAAACCATAGTTCATAGGGTGTCGTCTCAACGGATTTAGATGGTGCCCTATTTAATGTGAATGCAGCTGTCTCTAATGCATAACCCCAAAACGATAGTGGTAAATCGGTAAGAGACATCATAGATCGCACCATATCTAATAAATTACGGTTACGGTGTTCGGACACACCATTTTGTTATGGTGTTCCAGGTGGCGTGAGTTGTGAAACTATTCCACATTGTTTTAAATGAAAGCCAAACTCGTAACTCAAATATTCGCCTCCGCGATCAGATCGTAGAAACTTTATTTTCTTGTTATGATGATTCTCAACTTCACTCTAAAATTCTTTGAACTTTTCAAATGTTTCAGACTTGTGTTTCATTAAGTAGATATACCCATATCTGATCAAATCATCTGTGAAGGTCAGAAAATAACGATACCCGCCACGAGCCTCAACACTCATGGGACCACATACATCGGTATGTATTATTTCCAATAAGTCAGTGGCTCGCTCCATTGTTCCGGAGAACGGAGTCTTAGTCATCTTGCCCATGAGGAATGCTTCACAAGCATCAAATGATTCATAATCAAGTGATTCCAAAAGTTCATCCGCATGGGGTTTCTTCATGCACTTTACACCAATATGACCTAAATGGCGGTGCCACAAATATGTTGCATTATCATTATCAACTTTGCATCTTTTGGCATCAATATTATGAATATGTATATCACTACGATCGAGATTCAATAAACCATTTACACTGGGTGTATGACCATAGAAGGTTTTATTCATGTAAACAGAACAACAATTATTCTCTAACTTAAATGAATATCCGTATTTGCAATAAACATGATCCAATCATATTCATGCTCAACGCAAACACCAAATAACATTTATTAACGTTCAACACTAATCCCGAAGGTAGAGGGAGTGTGCGATGGTGATCTTATCAACCTTGGAATCACTTCCAACACACATCGTCATCTCGCCCTTAACTAGTCTTTGTTCATTTTGCAACTCCTATTTTGAGTTACTAATCTTAGTAACTCAACCGGTATCAAATACCCTGGGGTTGCTATGAACACTAGTAAAGTACACATAAATAACATGTATATCAAATATACCTTTGTTCACTTTGTCATCCTTCTTATCCACCAAGTATTTGGGGTAGTTCCGCTTCCAGTGACCATTCCCTTTGCAGTAGAAGCACTCAGTTTCAGGCTTAGGTCTAGCTTTGGGTTTCTTCACGGGAGTGGCAACTTGCTTGTCATTCTTCTTAAAGTTACCTTTCTTTTCCTTTTCCTTTTTTCTTGAAACTAGTGGTCTTGTCAACCATCAACACTTGATGTTTTTTCTTGATTTCTATCTTCACTGATTTCAGTATCGCGAAGAGCTCAGGAATCGTTTTCGTCATCCTGTGCATATTATAGTTCATCATGAAGTTATAGTAGCTTGGTGATAGTGACTAGAGAACTCTGTCAATCGCAATCTTATCTGGAAGATTAACTCCCACTTGATTCAAGTGATTGTACTACCCAGACATTCTGAGTACATGCTCACTGGCTGAGCTATTCTCCTCCATCTTGTAGGCAAATTATTTGCCAGATGTCTCATACCTCTTAACATGGGCATGAGTCTGAAATACCAATTTCAACTCTTGGAACATCTCATATGCTCTGTGTCGTTCAAAACATTTTTGAAGTCCCGGTTCTAGGCCGTAAAGCATGGTGCACTAAACTATCAAGTAGTCATCATACCGAGCTTGCAAAACGTTCATAACGTGTCGTTCAAAACACTTTTGAAGTCCCGGTTCTAGGCCGTAAAGCACGGTGCACTAAACTATCAAGTAGTCATCATACCTAGCTTGCAAAATGTTCATAACGTCTGCATCTGCTCCTACAACAGGTTCGTCACCTAGCGGTGCATCAAGGACATAATTATTTTGTGCAGCAATGAGGATAATCCTCAGATCATGGACCTAGTCCGCATCATTGCTACTATCATCGTTCAAGTTAGTTTTCTCTAGGAACATATCATAAATAAAATGGGGAGCTACATCGCAAGCTATTAATCTACAACATAGATATGCAAATACTATAAGGACTAAGTTCATGATAAATTTAATTCAATTAATCATATTACTTAAGAACTCCCACTTAGATAGACATCCCTCGAATCATCTAAATGATCATGTGATCCATATCAACTAAACCATGTCCGATCATCACATGAGATGGAGTAGTTTTCAATGGTGAACATCTCAATGTTGGTCATATCTACTATATGATTCACGTTTGACCTTTCGGTCTCAGTGTTCCGAGGCCATATCTGCATATGCTAGGCTCATCAAGTTTAACCCGAGTATTCTGCACATGCAAAACTATCTTGCACCCGTCGTATGTGAACGTAGAGCTTATCACACCCGATCATCACGTGGTGTCTCGGCACGACGGACTGTTGCAACGGTGCATACTCAGGGAGAACACTTATACCTTCAAATTTTAGTAAGGGATCATCTTATAATGCTACCGCCGTACTAAAAAAATAAGATGCATAAAAGATAAACATCACATGCAATCAAAATATGCGACATGATATGGCCATCATCATCTTGTGCCTTTGATCTCCATCTCCAAAGCACCGTCATGGTCTCCATCGTCACCGGCATGACACCATGATCTCCATCATCTTGATCTCTACCAACGTGTCGTCACATGGTCATCTCGCCAACTATTGCTTTTGCAACTATTGCTATCGCATAGCGATAAAGCAATTATATGCCGCTTGCATCTTATGCCATAAAGAGACAACCATAAGGCTCCTGCCAGTTGCCGATAACTTCAAAAAAACATGATCATCGCATACAACAAATTATATCACATCATGTCTTGATCATATCACATCACAACAGGCCCTACAAAAACAAGTTAGACGTCCTCTATTCTATTGTTGGAAGTTTTACGTGGCTACTACGGGCTTCTAGCAAGAACCGTTCTTACCTACGCATCAAAACCACAACGACTTTTCGTCAAGTGTGTTGTTTTAACCTTCAACAAGGACCGGCCGTAGTCAAACTCGATTCAACTAAAGTTGGAGAAATAGACACCCTCCAGCCACCTGTGTGCGAAGCACGTCGGTAGAACCAGTCTCCTGAACGCGGTCATGTAATGTCGGTCCGGGCCGCTTCATCCAACAATACCGCCGAAGCAAAGTAAGACGTTGGTGGTAAGCCGTATGACTATTATCGCCCACAACTCTTTGTGTTCTACTCGTGCATATATCATCTACGCATAGACCTGGCTCGGATGCCAATGTTGGGGAATGTAGCATTTCAAAAAAAATCCTATGATCACGTGATATCTATCTAGGAGATGCATAGCAACGAGAGGGGGAGAGTATGTCCACGTACCCTCGTAGACCGAAAGCGGAAGCATTAGCTTAACGCGGTTGATGTAGTCGAACATCTTCGCGATCCAACTGATCAAGCACCAAATGTACGGCACCTCCGAGTTCAGCACACGTTTAGCTTGATGACATCCCTCGAACTCTTGATCCAGCAGAGGGTCGAGGGAGAGTTTCGTCAGCATGATGGCATGGTGATGGTGATGGTGAAGTGATCCATGCAGGGCTTTGCCTAAGCACTACATGAATATGAGCTGAGGCATAAACTGTGGAGGGGGCGCCGCACACGGCTAACAATGTTTGTTGTGTGTTCTAGGCGCCCCCTCCCCACATATATGTAGGTGGGAGGGGAGGGGGACAGCCATGGGGCGCCCCAAGTAGGAGGAATCCTACTTGGGGGAATCCTCCAATTCGGCCACCCCCTTTCCTTATCTCCGGAGGGGGGAAGGAAAGAAGGGAGAGGGGAAAGGAAGGGGGAATCCTATTCCCTCTATTTCCTTTCCTCCTCCCCTTTTCCTTTCTCCACTTAGATCAGCCCATATGGGGACGCACCAGCCCACAAGCGGCTGGTCTGTCCCGCCCTAGGACCAATAAGGCCCATATCTTTGTCGGGGGGTGCCCGGAACCCCTTCTAGTGACCCGATACGTACCTAGTACCCCCGGAACAATTCTGGTGTCCGAATACTATTGTCCTATATATGAATCTTTACCTCTCGGCCATTTCGAGACTTCTCGTCATGTCCGTGATCTCATCCGGGACTTCGAACAACATTCGGTCACCAAATCACATAACTCATAATACAAATCGTCATTGAATGTTAAGCATGCAGACCCTATGGGTTCGAGAACCATGTAGACATGACCGAGACACATCTCCGGTCAATAACCAATAGCGGAACCTGGATGCTCATATTAGCTCCTACATATTCTATGAAGATATTTATCGGTCAAACTGCATAACAATATACTTTATTCCCTTTGTCAACGATATGTTACTTCCCCGAGATTCGATCGTCGGTATCCTCATACCTAGTTTAGTCTCATTACCGGCAAGTCTCTTTACTCATACCGTAATGTATCATCCCGCAACTAACTCATTAGTCACATTGCTTGCAAGGCTTATTATGATGTGCATTACCGAGAGGGCCCGGAGATACCTCTTCGATACTCGGAGTGACAAATCCTAATCTCGATCTATGCCAACCTAACAAACACCTTAGGAGACACATGTAGAGCATCTTTATAATCACCCAGTTACGTTGTAACGTTTAATAGCACACAAGGTGTTCCTCCGGTATGCGGGAGTTGCATAATCTCATAGTCAAAGGAATATGTATAAGTCATGAAGAAAGCAATAGCAATAAAACTTAATGATCATTATGCTAAGCTAATGGATGCGTCTTGTCCATCACATCATTCTCCTAATGATGTGATCTCGTTAATCAAATGACAACACATGTCTATGGTTAGGAAACTTAACCATCTTTGATCAACGAGCTAGTCTAGTAGAGGCTTACTAGGGACACAGTGTTTTGTCTATGTATCCACACATGTATCAAGTTTCCGGTTAATACAATTCTAGCATGGATAATAAACATTTATCATGATATAAGGAAATATAAAATAATAACTTTATTATTGCCTCTAGGGCATATTTCCTTCAGAACTTTGCTGCATAAGCTGATCGAGCCGAGTATACTCCATTACCTTCCCACGCCCAACCAGTCACATCGTCCACTCCCGGCCGCAGCTGGACATGCTCCGTCCACTCCCAAAGAGCAAACACTTCGATAAGAGCCAGGTGATCAATATTCGGCCCAACATCACTGGCCCGGGCCCCCTCCATTAGAGCATCATGAACTGATCTGGTCGTTCTCATTCTCTTACGTACACTCTTATATAGGTTAGGCGCGATCTCTTGCACTCTCTAGCCTTGCAGCCACCGTTCTTCCCAAAAACGAGCATCCCAGCCGTCGCCCAATCATGTGACCACAACTGACTAGAAAATTTGTCGTGCCTCCTCCGGGATTGGGATCTCAAAATCAGCCCAAGGCCTCATACAATCCGTCTGTTGCAGCCATGGCCATATAGCTTGCAGCAGAGTCTAACCAGGCCAGATCAGGGATACCAAGTCCACCTGCCCACTTTGGTGTGCAAATCGATTTCCATGCCACTGCACATTGGTCGCCGTTGGCCTCACTTTTGCCACACCACAGGAAGCCTCTACAGATTTTTTTCAATGGCCTTGATAGTTGCATGCGGCAGGTTGAGCGCGAGCATGGTATGCAAAGGAATGGAGCATAGCACCGACTATATGAGGATTAGCCTACTGCTCTTGGGCAAGGTCGCGCCCTTCCAATGTGGCAGTCTGTTCGCCACTTGTAGCACTAGATCTCTGAGCTGCGTGGCTATCAATTTGCGTATGCTCAGCGGGAGGCCAAGATACTTGCAGGGGAAGCTCCCAATGGTGCATCCGAGGTAGTTTGCAATAAGGTGTGTGTGTTCTTCAGAGCATCGTATTGGAATTATGGAGGTTTTATTGAGATTTACCCGCAGTCCTGAGGCATCACCAAATATCTCAAGCATGGACAAGCACAGTTCCAGCTCTTGTTCCATCGGTTTCAGAAAGATCATCACATCATCCGCAAAGATATACATCCGCTGTTGCATTCCATTGTGGGTCAGAGGTGCGAATAACCCTCGGTCGGCCGCCGGAGAGAACAAACGCTGGAGCGGCTCCGTCATCAGAATAAAGAGCATAGGTGAGATGGGGGCGCCTTGCCTGAACCCTCTCCGATTGCAAATTGGTGCCCCAGGCACTCCGTTTACCAGAACCTTCATTGAGGACGTGTAGAGAAGACCATATATCCAATCCATCCACTTTGGCCCGAATCCCATTGTTGAGAGCACCTCCATTGCAAAGGGCCATTGTACCGAGTTGAACGCCTTCGAAATACCCAATTTGATCATGACTGCGGGGCTTTTAAGTGCATGCAGCTTCCGAGCGATGCATTGGATGAGCATGAAATTGTCATGGATTGAATGCCCACGCACAAAAGCACTTTGGTGCAGGCCCACAAGTCTTGACAGATCGGCAGTTAATCTCACAGAGAGAATATTCTCAAAAATCTTGATCACCCCATGCACCATGCTGATCGGCCGGAAATCACGAAGCTCAACCGCACCATTTTACTTTCGTAGTAGGGAGATAAGTGCCTTATTGATGGCGTGTAGGCCCCTCATATCCACTATGTAGAAAGTGTCCAACGCTCGCATGAAGTCACTCTTGATAATGTTCCAGCAACACGCGTAAAAACGGCCTATGAATCCATTCGGCCTTGGTGCCTTGTCCCTTGGCATTGACTTAAGTGCCTTTGCCACTTCTTCTTCAGTAAATGGCACTTCAAGGTGATCCAGGTTCAGTCTTGGTAAGCCTGGCATATCGAGGTTTAGGGCATGATCACGTGCCTGAGCCGCACCAAGAATTTGTTGGAAATAGTAATCCACCGCATCCGCAATTTCATCTTGTCCAGTGAGCATTTGGCCATTGTCATGTAGGGTCATGATAGCATTACACCTCCTTTGATGATTGGCATGTTGGTGAAAAAATTGTGTACCCGCGTCTCCTTCCCGCAGCCACAGCAAGCAAGATCTCTGGCGAGCTATGGACTGCTCCAGCGAGCACAGCCCCAGCAGTTTGCGCTTCAACAATCGTCTCAGAGCAAGTTCACTTTCCGTCAGCGCCCGGGACCCTAGCGCAACATCCAGGCGCAAAATGAGCTCGAGGGCCAAGGCGATTTGGATCTTCACATTCCCTATCCATTTTTCACTCCAGCTTTGCAAAAAAATTGTCGTGGCCCTCAGCTTGTTGTCCAAGACCACATACGGGTTACCGATCGAGGGGACGGAAGCCCAGGCGGCCGCCACCACTTCCTGGAAACCATTCGCCTTGGCCCAAAAAGCCTCGAAACGAAACCTCCTCCCGGCCCGATAATCGGCGTTGAGATCCAGCAGCAATGGGCAGTGGTCATACACAGCCGTTCCCAGGGCTGAGAGGAAACTAGCTGGATATAGGTACTCCCAGTCCGTTGTGGAAAAGACGTTGTCAATCTTTTCAAGGGTGGCATTGCCACGCTCATTAGACCATGTATATCGCCTACCATTTAGGTACATCTCCTTGAGTTCCAGTAGGTTGAGCTTAGCCCGAAAACGCGCCATCATACGCCGATTTAAGGAACCGTTGTCCTTATCCTACGGGTTGGTTAACAGATTGAAGTCACCAACCACTGCCCAAGGGCCAGTGATGAGCTCCCGTATATCAACCAACTCCTGCATGAAATCCACTTTTTGCGCATCAGAATTAGGTCAGTAGACACCAGTTAGCCACCAATGTGATGATGATGATCCCACAGGCTTGACAGTTGCGCTAACACTAATGTTAATGTGAAGGCCCAAATTTGTGCTTTACTGAATATCATGATAGAAGCGCTCAATGATAAGTATTTGGGATTGTCGTCTAAAGTGCAGATTGATAAAACAGACTGTTTTCAATACTTGATTGATCATGTCATGCAGAGGGTGAATGGTTGGATAAAGAGGCAATTATCATTGGGCGGTAAAGAAATCCTTCTCAAGTCAGTTGCACAGGCTATACCATCATATGAAATGTCAGTCTTTAAAATTCCTAAAGAAGTTTGTAAAGGAATATCCGACTCGATGTCACACCATTGGTGGGCGGGATAGTGACAACCAAAAGAGAATGCATTGGATGGCATGGTGGAAATTGTTTCATGCTATGGTTAGATTTATCTTACTTTTCTCTTGTATCCGTGAATGCTTGCGGGAAGGGGTAAGCATAAGTAGGTTGATTGTTCAAGTAAGAACAACACCTTAGCCCCGGTCCACCCACATAACAACTTATCAAAGTAGTGAATGCGAGTCAATGAATTGTGATGAAAGCAACTAGAAGAAATTACTGTGTGTCCTCGACAATATTTTGATCACTATAAGAAGTACTTCCAGCTTGTCCTTTGCAATAAAAAGGATTGGGCCACCTTGCTGCACCTTGTTACTTGTTATAATTTTTTCTATCAAACTATTGATACGTATAAGTTATGAAGTATTCATGCTGTTATTTTATCATTTTTGGGTGTTTTACAATCATTTTATAGCAACTTTATATCATTTTCTGGGACTAACCTATTGACCCAGTGCCCAGTGCCAGTTGCTGTTTTTTGCTTGTTTTTTACATCGCAGGAAATCAATATCAAACGGAGTCCAAACACCGCAAAACTTTACGGAGATTTTTTTGGACCAGAAGGAACCCAATGGGCCAGAGTTGCACCTGGGGGGTGCCCCAAGGGGGGCACAACCCACCAGGGCGCGCCCAGGTGGGTTGTGCCCACCTCGGTTGCCTCCTGTACCCCTTCTTTGCACTATAAATTCCCAAATATTTCGAAACCCCTCGGGGTTAACCTAGATCAAAAGTTCCGCCGCCGTAGGGCTCCGTAGTCACCGAAAACCAATCTAGACCCGTTCCAGCACCCTGCCGGAGGGCGGAATCGTCTCCAGTGGCCATCTTCATCATCCCGGCGGCCACCACGATGAGGAGGGAGTAGTCCACCCCCGGGGCTGAGGATTTGTACCAGTAGCTATGTGTTTAATCTCTCTCTCTCTCTCTCGTGATCTATATCATGGGATTTGTTAATATAGTCGGATCATATGATGTTTCTCTCCTCTATACTCTTGTTGTGATGAATTGAATCTTTACCCTTTGAAGTTTTGTCATGTCGGATTGAATATTCAGAGATGAGAACACATGATATATGTCTTGCGGTATGAATAATTGAGGTGACAATTGGGGTATCTTATTGATTCACTTGATATATGTTATGGCATTCAAGTCGCGGATTCTCGCGGTGATATTGGGGTAATATATGCATAGGGGTTGATGCACGTCTTTCTCCGACAGAAACTTGGGGGTCTCTTTATAGTTCTTTGTGTGGATTGAGTATTATGAATATGAATATGCTTTGGTGTTACTCTAGTACGAACTCTAGGATAGATTGAACGAAAATAATAGCTTTGTGTTATTTTAGTATAAACTCTTGAATAGATCGATCAGAAAGAATAGCTTTGAGGTGGCTTCGCACCCTACAAACAATTCCTACCTTTTGTTCTCCGCTAATAGGAACTTGGGAGTGATTCTTTGCTGTACTTTGAGGGATAATCATATGATCCAACCATTGTTAGCATTGTTGAGAGATTGCACTAGCGAAAGTACGGACCCTAGGCCTTGTTTTTAAGCATTGAAATACCGTTTTTGTGCATGTTTACTATTTGCTACCTTGCTGTTTTTATTTATTCAGATTATAAATATATATATTTCTATCATCCGTATTACACTTTTATCACCATCTCTTCGCCAAACTAGTGCACCTATACAATTTTTCATTGTATTGGGTGTGTTGGGGACACAAGAGATTTCTTGTAGTTGGTTGCAGGGTCGTTTGAGAGAGACCATCTTCATCCTACACCTTCACGGATTGATAAACCTTAGGTCATCCACTTGAGGGAAAATTGCTACTGTCCTACAGAACTCTGCGCTTGGAGGCCCAACACGTGTCTACAAGAATAAAGTTGCGTAGTAGGCATCAACTATCAGTCACAACTACTTTACAGCACTTGCAGTGAATACACTGTTGAAAACTGCTTATCGATTCCTTCTGGTCCTCGTTGGGTGCGACACTCTTACTTATCGAAAGGACTACGATTGATCTCCTATACTTTTGGATCATCATATGACAATTCTCCATGCTATAGCATGGCAATTCCCCTATTGTGGATGGCAAATCATGAACATTTGTGGCAAACTTTTCCCTTGTTGTAAGATGGTAACTTTTTTTGCAATGTATGAATCTCTGTTACAGATGGCAATTTACTCTGATGTAACATGGCCAATTCACAATTCTTTCTGTTGGCATGGCAATTTGTTCTTTTTAACATGACAAATTTTGTGTAATAGCATGGAAAATATGTCTGCTATAGGATGGCAATCCCTTAGTGTATCAGAGTGAATTGCAGGGTGTCGACTCTTTTCACTTGGGTGGCGGTATCGTCGGCTTGATTGGTGCACAACATTGGGGTTGGCATGTGTGCTTGTTGCAAATGTATTGTTTTTCGGATAGCTTTGTTTCTAAACTGGTCAATTCAATTCTTCTTAACATAAATGCAGATTTGCTGCCGATTTCCTAAAAAAACACGCGCACAACTATTCTACTCATTTGTCCTTCCTTTAGACCAACTCTAGCATAATCTCCATCCATAAAATTCAGGGGGCTGTCGAGGCACTAGGCAAACTCAAAGGCGTCATATCTTAGCCTGTATTTTTGTCTTGTCTTCATTCAAACACTTCGATTACATTCAAAATTAAACATTTCACAACATTTTTAAAGCAATCATGCAAATAATTTTTAACAAGTTGCATGAAGAAGGCATTTAACAGACATGTACAAATCACATGGCTCCAGCTTCAGACTGTGGACTATCCCCTCCTCGTGTATGCATCGTTCCCTTCTCCGACAGCGTGTGCACTGTCCCTTGCTCCTGTGTGGGCACCTTTCCCTCCTCTAGCATTTGCGATCCTAGAACATTTGATCAACGCCCGTGTGTCCTCCCAAAATGATCTCACCACTGGATCCATGGTATTTCAACATCACAGTGGGTACCCGCAACTCGCGAACCCGATGGGTAAAAACCTTATTAAGGTAAGGGTTTGGGAAAAATAAATGTCCATGGGTTTATAAATAGGAAAAAATGTACGCATCATCAGGTAAGCTGGGTACGGGTAGGGGAAGACAATACCCATACCCTCGTACCTGCATACCCATATACTAATTCCTTCTAACAGGTAGGTCCCATGCGCCACTCACTAAAGAAGAAAAATCTAGCCGCTTTACCCTAGGCTAAGCTGCTAGCCTTGACCCTAAAAGTGAATGATCTTGTTTATATGTGTTGATCTTGTTTTGTCACTCATGATTATGTATCTACTTTTGTTGATCTTATTATATAGTCTCCTTCATTTGACCATTTCGAAGTAGGGGTTGTAGAAGTATCTTCAATAAAAGAAAAATAGAAAAAATGCGTCCCTCTTTTCCGTCTTGTAAATGGAAAAAAGAAGAAAGAACATATGTGAATGTTTCTCTAACAAAATCACTTATAGGCTGCTCATTCATGAATGTAATTGGACATTATTTAGTGCCATCAAATCGTGATATGTGTGTGTGCGCGTGCGCGCTGAAATGCTAAAATGTGGCATATATGTGCTGAAATGTTGAACTATACATGTTGAAATGTTGTGTATATATGCGGAAATGCTGAAAAATACATGATGAAGTGTGAAATGGGTAAGGTGGCCGAGATGTGCATTCTTACCCACGGGTACTACCCACACCCGGCAGGATACGAGTATGGGAACAGTTTGAAACCCGAGGTGTTGGTAAGAGTACGTTTTTGGGCAAAAAATATTGAGACAAGTACGGGTTTGGGCCACCATTACATGCACATGAACCGGCGGGTGCCATGTTAAATGGTATTCAGATCAAACACAATGAACTGGATCTTCTTGGCTATCTGATCTTGTGCCAGCTGTTGCTCTTCAATTTGGAGCCTATGCATCTCCATCTCTTCCTTTCGTCCTGTGCTCCTATATAACATGTCATCTTGCCCTCTTCTCTTGTTGCTTCTTCTCTTCCATCTCTAACTTTTCTTTCTCCCTCTTCTTCATGTACTCATTTCTTGACCTCATCAACTCGATGATCTTTTTTCCATCGCCTTCACCTCTCCTTGTCTCTTGAGCATCTGCTTCGCTCCCTTCCTCCCGTCAGGCCAACCCATGCTAGACGCGGGCTGGAGCGAGACTTGTAGCCACCTTTCCTCTCCACTACCCTCGTACATTTGTGGAGATGAATTGCTCCACTTACCATATATTGGAGGAGCCGCCAGATTTTTCGATTTCCACTTTTCATTATCTTCCAACACATTCAACAATGTTGGAGGCCAAACGATTTCCCTTTGAATTGGCCATTTTCGATACCTTTCTTAGGCTATGTTATCTTAAAACATAAAAATGCTCACATTGATGAAAATGCTCAAAGGGTTGCAAATGTAGCGATAAAAACAACAAGATTGCTTACATATTAGTCAATGGTGACACCGCTAGGAGGAGTGTACTACACTTGGTACAAACAACCGGCCCAATGGTTGCAAATCTCTTGAATCTTACCCCATCGGTTTGTGAGAGATTTAAGGGTATTGTTCGTTTGATACCCCAGGTGATGTTTGAAATTTTTCTCGATACACTTTCAATCCTTTGCATTTGTTTGATCTTTACGTGTGCCTACATCAAGAGTGATGTCTTTCCATCCCCTTACAAGAGCAACATCATCTTCTGCGGTGTAGTTTGATGAAATGCTTTCTTCCTCGATTAACTGGAGTGTTGGAATTGATTGATTCCATATCTTTGTCGTTCGCATCCAATTGTTCAAAATGTGACCATGATGCACCATCTAGATCGAAATCATTAGTCCCGATGGAATCACCCATCATACTATGGTGAAATGATTTGTCGTTGTTCACTGATCTCCCCAAATTCACAAAATCATCGCTAAACACAAACATTGCACATGTGTAAACATTTTTGCATTCAATCGAGCCATTGCAAATAGAAGACAAAGGAGTTTTTTTTACATCCTCAACATTTCTCCTCCCGTGATTAAACTGAGAAATTGCCCAAGTTTCACCCGCCACCGGGACCAAGGAAGAAGGGGCACGAGCAGGGCCTGGCCCCGTCTTCTTCCTCAGTTTTTTTCCCTGCGAAGGGAGGCCGATGCGTATGGTGACGGCATAGGGTTTGTCACCTATGCGGTTGAGTCACTCTCGGCGGCGTGAACAATGTGTTCGCCTGGACAATGGCGGGGTGCCGTCAGGACCTGCAGAGGAGCAACGGGTGTTGAAGTCACGGGATCTGCCTCCAAACCAACAAAATGGGACACGGGGGTCGAGGTGCAGTCCATGGAATTGTCGGTGTGGACCGCGGACGGCCGTAAGCGGTCAGAGGCGGCGCTACGGCAAATCAGCTTAGGCGCCGATGCGGGCGCGGGAGGGGGCAATGTCGTCCTACCAAACCATTTTTGGGATAGAGTGCGATCTAGATATCCCCGTAGCCTCCAAATACAAAGGCTCGTCCGCTCAGTTCAAAATGACCTCAAGAATTATGACGTTCAAGCGTAATGCCAGACTAGCCTTTTCGGCCAAAATAGTCGAACGAGAGGTATTATTATGGAGATCGGTCACTTCTGGTAAGTGTGCTGGAGACCTAGAGTTGCTCTTATCCCTGAACAGGATGGTTCTTCTGCAGGTCATACCTTCGTCTGCAAGCATATCATTTTCCCTTCGCCATACCGTCCGAACGTGCCGAGTACTATTGTTTTTCTCCAGCTTATAGGATCGGAACGAGGCGGACGGCTTTCTCTCGATCGTGCGTTGTTTCTGACAAGTGGTCTCAGCGCTCTCGAAACTCTTTGGATTTAGGATCAGTTTTTTGTATGGCTTTTTTGGACTTCTAAAATAAGTTGCCTTCCTACCCAGCTTGTTTTACAAGCCCAACCGAAATTATATTTTTAGAAGTCTACTACTCAAGTCTTTTTTTTTTGCGGGTAAAAAATAGCTACTACTACTACTACTCAAGTCTTAACTAGTAGGCTTCTAAAAAATAATCTTGCTTGGCCTCCTAAAATAAGCTAGATAGAGGACAGTTTATTCTAGCTTATTCTAGTCTAGATATGCGCCAGCAGCACTGCCCACGGGTACGTACCACCAATCTAGCGGGCTGGTGAGTTGCTTCTCAAGGGCGGTCAACAACATGATCGTCCGGGGCGAGGTTTCGATTTGATTAGTGCTACTAGTTGCCTCAAAAAAAAGATTAGTGCTACTAGTGGCGAGTACGTTCTACTAGTAAAGCTAGCCTACTGATTTTTTTTATTTTTTTGCAAATAGCTAGCCTATTGAATTTAGGTGCGGAATAACACGATGTATCGGGGAGGTTTCGACCTACTCCACTTGATAGTACCACGACGAGCGTTAGGTGGCGAGTGGTACGTAGGTAACGTAATTAGCTATGCCCACTTGGTCACCAATGCAAAAAAAAAGCAAGGAAGAAAAAGACGACGCGGATTTTTGGGACATGGTGCCATGCGATGCTGAAATCTCGGCCGCCCGCTTGTGCTTTGAGATTACTAATTAATATAGGACATTTTCCAATACGATCACAACTACTCAATAATACATTGGAATACGCAGCAGTGAGTGGGCCATGACACTTTAAATTCGTATGCACTTTGTCTGGTAGTTGGGTTTTGGCACTCTGTCAGATGTGTTGAATTAATCCCTGTTGAGTACTTGATGGCCTGCATAGCATTTACAAGTCTTTATGCAGCCAGTACGAGTTAATGGGGGTGGCTTGTGCAGGGCATGTATTTTAGATATGCTTCATGCATGTGGGTGTATGAAGGACATTGTTGAATCTTATCATCGGATTGGCTGGGTATAGAGCAAATTTATTTACACGGGATTACTTGACGTGTGAGCTATGATTCAGCCACATTGTAAAAAAACTCCCATGGGAGGAGCTGGAGAATCGATGTAGGACATTGATGAAGACATGAATAACACTATGACATGAACATAAAATGTTGTTGTTGTAGGAGCTGATGGATATAAAAAGTTGGCACGACAGAGAAGATCTGAGAGAAAGAGAGGGTGAGGAATATGGATTGCTCTTAGACAGTCATTGAGTGACACATAACTACCAAAGCTGAGAGAGAGAGATGAACTACTGTAGCTACAATTCCACATCTCCATTTTTTTGAAAAGAAACTCTAAATCTCCATGTATGAGTTCTAGCTAGCCATGCCCTGAACGAAGAGCAAAAACAAGAGAAGCAAGATGAGTGCGAGAGGAGCTGTAGAATGAACAAGGGATGGGGAGAAAATACATGCAATGGTGCAGGTTGTGGTTAATGTACGCTGCAAATAACTGAAAGAACTCCTCTAATCAATAATGTGGGATCAGTGTGGTCATCAATGGGGCTTTAACTGCACTTGTGCAGATCCGTGGGCCATACTCATCTATTATCCATGGAATACGACCAATATATGTTTTGGCAATGTAAATACAACATGAATCACGGAAAATGAATGGTGTGGATACCATTCTCGCGTGGCACCATGTCCACTCGTGATTTATCAGGATATATAGCCTCTATAAACGAAGTCGATGCCAGGGTGAATAGCACATGCTCTGCCCATCATCAACCAAGCCTTCCATTCAATTGCTACTTCTCCAAACACCAGCAAGCTAATTAACCACCGACCGAGCATGGCGCAGCTCGTCATGACGGGCACCCTCCTGCCCAAGCTGGCCAGCCTGCTCACGGAGGAGCGCGGCCTTCACAGGGCCGCCAGGGGCGAGATCATGTTCCTCAAAGTCGAGATGGAGAGCATGCAGGCGGCCCTCGTCAAGGTATCGCTGGCGCCGATCGACAAGCCACCCGACGTCCAACTTAAGCTCTGGGCCAAGGAAGTGCAGGACCTGTCCCGCGATCTCGAGGACAGCGTCGACAGGTTCATGGTGCGTATGTGGACCGATGGGCTGGACAAGTCTCACATCTTCATGGGCTTCATCCACAGGAGACTCAACCTGTTGACGACGGCCAAGATCCGCCACAAGATAGTCAATGATATCAGAGACATCAAGAGCCGTGCCAAGGAGGTCGGTAGACGGCGTGATGCATGCAAGGTCGACATCCTTCCCGCTAGGCCAGCTTCCATGACCACTGATAGCCTTCGCCAGTTAGCCTTGTACAGAAAGGCCACGGAGCTCATTGGCACCGAAGAGAAGAGCAATGAGCTAGTGAAGATGCTGAGAGTGGGTGATGAGGTGTCGGCGAAACAACTCAAGATGGTCTCTATTGTTGGCTTTGGAGGGTTGGGCAAGACAACTCTTGCAAATGCGGCGTTTCAGAAGCTTAAAGCGGAGTTCGATTGTGGAGCTTTTGTCTCCGTGTCTTCTACTCCTAATATCGAGAAGATCTTCAAGAACTTACTCCATCAACTTGACAACAAATGGTATCAAAACATTAATGAATCGATGTGGGGAGAAACAGAACTCATTGCTGAAATAAGAGAATTCCTTCGGAACAAGAGGTATATGTTTTTCATCCTCCTAGGGTTTTGATATGTTGACTGTGAGTTCTTAATTATTAGCTCCTTATATTGATGTTTGTGGTTAAAGTGTAAGCCAGTATTGTCTTACAACTACTCGTGGACATGTTCCCTAGTAAGGCTGGATTTAAAGAAATCAAATACAGTAGGTAGTATAGGTAATTAAGACTAATGTCATATATGTAGTCGTGATTCTACATATGGTTCCTATCATTGACTTGTATACAGACGCAATATTATTTGTAGAGAGGTGCTAACCGATGTGAGCCTAATAACTACTGTTTTGAAACTTTGTATGTGCTAATAGCATATACATTGGTTACCTGTGACAAAAACTATGACTATGTAATTATATAAATACATACTTCTTTTTTGCTAAACCATTAGTATTGATTATCCAATTGTATTATATTGTTCTATGAGTATTGCTAAGCTAATTTCTTTTGACTTCATCCTTTTCCTACCCCTTTGATCCTCTTAAACATTTAGAATATCGTACCTTTAACTCCAAATCAAGTGACCCTTCTACACTAAAACCTTGTAGAATTATAATATGGAAATACCATAACAGATTGAATTTCTAGTTTGTGCTTAATAAATATTTTAGGAAATTAATATTCCCAAAAAAATGTGAAATCCTTCAAACAGAAATCTTGTATGCATAAGTTATAATATTGTCGTGATTTTTAAATATTAGGGACGAGTGTCACTCAAGTCTATGCTAAAAATTGAAGACATGTGTTTTTTGTTTCCCAACGTATATAACATCATTCATTTTTATTTGTTCCCAATATGTTGTGATGTTTTGGGAAATTCTAGCAGGTGAGTCTTAGATTCATCAAGATGGAAAAAGTGGTTTGGTAGGGTAAATGTAGAATAATGAACTACTAGAATGTAAAAGAATAAATTATAATTTAGAACGCGTTATCTATAGCACTTTGGGAACGAAACTAAGGGTTTAAACTAGTCAGTTGGAGCAAGGCTCTTATTGCGTGCCTTGTCAGCCCAACACCTATACGCTGCACACCCAAACTTAATACCTTATACTCTGAGACCACATAACATTGATATTTTTCTCTTCCCCGATGAAGGCCACCAAACCAACTTTTTTCATTCGTATAGGTGGTACCATCACCAAGTACTTATTATACACTTGTTTGTTCCCTTGTCAATTATATGTTTGATTGAAATTTCTTAATGGTACTCAAATAATTAGAACATATAAAAATGCATCTACTAATATATATGATCATCTGGTATTTCCCCATAGGTACATCATTGTTATTGACGACATATGGGATAAATCTGTCTGGAAAAATATTAGATGTGCTTTGATTGAGAATGAATGTGGAAGTAGAGTAATCACAGCAACTCGCATTCTAGGTGTTGCCAAAGAAGATGGTGATGTTTATGAAATGAAACCTCTTTCTACCGCTGACTCAAAAATATTATTCCACCAAAGAATATTTGGAAAAGGAGAAAAATGCTCTCATAAACAGTTGGTCGAAGTATCAGAGAAAAATTTAATGAAATGTGGTGGAGTACCATTAGCTATCATTACAATATCTAGCTTGTTGGCGGAAAGAAATGACAGCGCACATTGGTCCAAGGTTTACCAATCTATGGGCACCGGGCTGGAAAATAATCCAGATGTGAATGACATGAGAAGGATATTATATGTTAGTTACTATTATCTGCCTCCTCATCTCAAGATTTGCTTGTTATTTTTAAGTTTGTATCCAGAGGATTGCAAATTTAAGAGAAAGTATTTAATTTGGAAGTGGGTGGGTGAAGGTTTTATTCAGCCAGAACAAGGAAAGAGCTTGTACGAAGTAGGAGAGGAATACTTCGACGAGCTTATTAACCAAAGCTTAATCCAGCCAGTAAGTAGTAAATGGGATTTGCATTCTGCTTTTTCGGCTGGCTCAAAAAAGAAGGCAAGTTATTGCCGTTTACATGACATGGTTCTTGATCTCATCACTTGTTTGTCGCGTGAAGAAAATTTTATGACAACATTAGGTGGTCAACAGTATGAGTCTGTACCAGGAAAGATCCGTCGACTATCCCTCCATACCAGCAAGCAAGAGGATGCCAAGGTGCTCTCTACAATGAATATGTCCCATGTCAGGTCACTTACGGTGTTCAGGAAATCATTTTCTCTGTTGCCAACACTTTCAAGCTTTCCACTCTTAAGTGCACTGGATTTAACCAACTGTAAGCAGGTGGATGATCGGCACTTTATGCTTATATGCAATATGTTTCACCTAAGGTACTTGTGGCTATTTGGAACCTACATCACAGAGATCCCGAGAGAGATTGCAAATCTCCGGCTTTTGCAGGTACTCGACATAGGTGATACTAAAATAGAGGAGCTGCCATCAACTTTTGAACAATTGTGCCAGCTGGTCTATCTGCGTGTTAATACTTGGATAAGAGTACCATATGGATCCGAGAATCTGAAACCTCTACAAGAGTTGAAGTCGGTGATTGTCATGTCCCCATCTGTCCTGCTTGATCTGTCCGGGCTGGCCGAGTTGAGGTGCCTTGATATGAAAGTCATTGAATGGGACAAGAGTTTTGAGGAGCCCTTCCGCCAGTGTCTGTCCAAGCTCATCAACCTCCAAACCTTGAAAGTGAGTGGTTGCGATATTGCCCGGAGTCTGGATGTGGAACTTTATTGTTGTCGGGGCCTCAACAGCTTCAGCGCATCCTTCAGTGCCAAGATGGATGTCCTCGCTCTCCTCTCTGTCGCACCTTGTGATCTCCTTGTACACACTGGGGGAGGAAGACCTTCATGTCCTAGGTTGCATACCATCCCTCCGTCATCTCGACATGAGTGTGTTCGGAGCCACACGTCGGCAGAGACAAGGATGGCCCGTCATCGATGCTGTTAGCTACCCATTCAGGTGTCTAACAGAGTTGAGATATGCTCACAATGCGGAGGTGGTTTTTGCATCTGGAGCCATGCCGAAGCTCCGGATCCTGGAGCTGCATATCGGAGCGCGGGATACCATGCATCAGTCTGGCTATTTTGACTTGGGCTTGGAGAACCTCTGTTCGCTTCAGCAGGTAATTATCAATCTGGAATGTTACGAGGCTCAGCCGGAGGAGATGGAGGCCAGGGAGGCTGCATTCCGTAAAGCGGTCCAGATGAATCCCAACAACCCCACACTCAACTTGAATAAGGTACTGCCTCCGGTCCTTTTTACTCTGTATATAAAAATTGTCTGAAGTCAAACTTTACAAAGTTTGATCATATTTATATAAAAAAAATATCAACATCTACCATGATAAAGTTATACAACATGAAACTTTAAGTCATGACGCATCTATTAGTATTGATTTCACATTGTGAATGTTGGTATTTTTTTCTATAAAGTTGGTCAAACTTTACGAGGCTTGACTTCAGACAAATCTAATATGCAAACTAAAAAGGACCGGAGGGAGTAAATAACTCGATCTAGTACTACTGCTGATCTAATTCTTGAAGCACGTATAGCTACCTGCTACTCCTTCTGTAAATAAATATAAAAGATCATTAAAATAGTGATTTAAAATGTCTTATATTTTTCTATAGAAGGAGTACGTCCTCACTAACTAATTCTCTAACTAATTACCTACTTGCTTTGAAATGTGACACAATTATCACAAATATGTCGTGGATTGAACGATGCTGCTAGTATTTCTGTAGTACTACCATTTAGCTATACCAGCTCACCCGATTGACTACTGATCCTTCAAACATCTTGTCTTTTTTTTTACTCAGTGGTAATGTCCCTTTCCATAGCGCCGGCGATTCATTCCAAGCTACAACTATTACTGAGGCGTGCAATTTGGGATTTGGCATCACAAACTGGTGCAGTACGTTTGAACCTTCGAACTTTGAAGTTCAAAGGGTGGTGCCGATGGTCATGCGAAGCCAGGTGATGGCGGTCCATTGC
Source organism: Triticum aestivum (assembly GCF_018294505.1). Lineage (NCBI taxonomy): Eukaryota > Viridiplantae > Streptophyta > Magnoliopsida > Poales > Poaceae > Triticum > Triticum aestivum. The sequence continues at coordinate 565,802,808 of NC_057812.1, read as the reverse complement.
TGCTCATGGAAGCGTAGTGCTGGTTACCTCCTTTGGTGTGATTTGTGTCATGCTTTGTTTGTAATAAGTAGTTATCTTGAAGTGTTATCCACTGCTAGCAGGTTTTTGCCCCGTAGGGGATGTTTCAAATTCGAGCATCTCCAGCGGGTTTCCTGCTAGTGCACCAACTGGATAGCTTGGTATGATTCTGCTTCAATTTCATATCAACTTTTTCCACGGATATCTTTCGGATTTAGTTTGCAAGCGGTAACAAACATCTGAATAGCTTATAGAAGCAAGCAACCGTCAATTTGTTCCCAACACTGGATCCTATTCTAACGATGCTAGCAGGCGATGTCAAGCTAGCTAGCATTCATACTTCATGCTTCTCTGTTCCTTGGATTCAGAGTTTTCTATGTGGTCTTCTTATTTTGGAAAATACTCCGTCAGACGAACAACCATGTTTCCACCTAAGAGCATCTCCAGCAGTTTCCATATAAATCATCTCCGATAAAGGGTTCATCTCCAATAGAGGGTTACCGAGCTGCAGCAAGATGGTACAGGCGGCGAGGCAGGAACGGAAGTTTCCGATTGGCTCCTGCCACGGCTTGCAGAATCATCGAGGGAGATACAACTCCCCTTGTTTCTTTTTTTGACCTCTGCAAGGTAAGTTGGGAACTTGGGATACTCCCTCTGTGAGAGGTCTTGCCTGTACTCTGAGAGCCGTGGCCAGGCATTGAAGAGATTGCATTGAATCAAAGTTCAAAATAAACGCTGTATAGTACTAGTTTGCTAAAGACTTGCCGAGGGTTTAAAAATTCATTAAACAAGGACAGGCTTTAAAGTTCGAGTATGAAGATATCTACACCGGCTGGCCAATACCGTTCTATAAGAATGAGAAGATGAACAAAGAAAAAACAAGTATGCTGACCTCCAAACATACTTTGGCTAATGCCATAAGTGTATGCCAAACCACGCAGCTCTAGGATCAAAGATCAGAAATCCCATAGATAACATATACCTTCAACAAAATTGTGTTTCAAGGAAAACTATCTGTAAAGTACACAGCAAGGTCGAAAATGGTGTCAACAAGATGTGCAGCCACGAGACTAGTTCAAACACCTCTGCTCTCTCATCTATCCAGGTTACTTGTGAAGGGCTACCCTCGATTTGTCTCATTCTAGATCCTGAAATGTCTAGCTAGGCCCATCAACCTCGAATCTATTTGTTTTTCTTGGCCTTGTCCTTTGCAAACGCGGTACCCTGCAAGGCAGAACAGAATGGTGTCATATCAATAAGCTTCGGCACCAGACTCAGCTGAATAAAGATATATTGGTGGAGGTCGAATGATACCTCCAGCCACTCGTCCATGTTGGCGTCAGTTGTTCCAGTTCCGAGTTCCACCTTGGGGCCTTTCTTTGTTTTCTACATCACATAAACAAGTATAGAATAAATACACAACACTGAGATGAGTGCTAAATAACAATTATGCATCTCAAAGCATGCGATCCTGCTATATCAGCTACAGGGTCTTAGGGACTCCTAAACAGTCACCAGGAAGTAGCCTGGATTAGCTGTTCAGATGATTCCACAATGGATATCTCATATTTCCAGAAGAAAATGAAAAAAAAAAAACTAATGGCACTACAGAAACATAGTGGGGGAATGCAAATGAACAATCTCAAGAGTTCAGCATAGCATATCACTGTCAAATAGAGGATTACCTTCGAGAGCTGTTGCACTTGACCATAAGCCCACAATCCTAGGAGACCAAGAAGTGCAATTCCAAGGGTAATAAGGAACACAGATTCAACACTCAGTAACCCTCCGACCTCAACAACCTCAATGGTGCCATTGTAGAATACGTTCTGGTAAGGGTGCTGATCAATCTCGTACACAATGTAACCAACAAGATCATATGCTCCAGGCTGCAAGGGGACAAGCATCAGACCTTCCAGAAGTAAGAAATGAGCATCTTCTCTTTTTATGAGAGGCATCTTCAGTCTTTAGTTGTTCCAAAGGTAAAGAAAATAGTAAGCTTGAGAATTGAAACCTGCAAGAATTTGCTCACGGCAAATGTATAGGGAAAGGTTGCTTGCACAGAGACAGGAACTGACGCGTTGTAGAAACTCTGCAAGAAAGAAGACATGAAATCTTCAACATTGTAGAATTGGTCTGACTGTTTAAAAACATGCTTGGCTCAGTAAAGTATAAACACATGGCGATCACTTTATGTCCACTCACTCAACTAATGCCATGTTAATAGTTTCAGAAATGAGATTGCCAAATCATAGTAGGATTCAAACATTTCTAGAACCCTTGCTACCCTGCACCTTGCCCACATGTTGACCAGTAGCTCCTTCCACTTCACACACCCTACACCTACTCCACTAGGGGTCACACCCATCCAATCCAGGGCTATAATTATTTCTCAGACTTCTGAAGGTAAAAACAAGTTCTCGAGCAATCAGAATTAAGTAAATGATGACTGAGTAGGACAGTTAAGATGGTCCATAATTGACAAATGAGAGTTTCAGTTACTTCAGCTAGCATAGAACATAACTCAGCAAGCAACAAAATCATATGTTTCCTCACCTGAACTGTAAGGTTTTGTCCATACATTTTGTGATCATAAGGAAGATGCAGGGTTGAATGGACAGCAACAACATTCAAAGTTGATTCACCTGTAAACACAATATACAAGTGTGAGCCCGGTCAACAGGAACTAGCATGGAAATGAAATATTCAGTGCAGAAAATTGTGTTTCTATCAAAAATATGCAGTTTACGTAAGAGTGGCTTTGTAGAAACATACAAGCAAGAATGACAGAGAACTGAAGTACTGAACTACTCAAACAATCTCATACATTGCATACCAACCAAATGTAGAAGAATTTGCAGTAAGTTGACATAAAGCAAAAAACAACTGGCAGCACACATGTGCATAAAAGAAAGAGAACTTCCACTGAGTAGTCCCAAGCACACCACAATCCAAGCCTAGTAGTGAATGTAGGTGCTAGAGAAAATAACCGTAAGTTGGAGAAAACAGCATTAGTTACCCTCATTTTGCAGGCCAACCAAAAGCTCAGTTTCTTCACCTGCTGGTACAACTGCAACCAAATAAAAAGATGGGACATATTATTGATTACTGAACTCAAGAAAGATGGGATACAAATTTTCAACATAAATGGTTGCTCTAGAAGTAATTCATATTTTAGTATGTAAATAGTAAATACATACCAAACTCTACTTATATTCATGGAATCTTTTCAGCTCAATAAAAGTAACAAGTTTATGATCTTCTGAAAGTAAAATGAGTGGCAAACATACATGGTCATATCATATTTAATATCAAGACACATAATTCCAGTTGCTTAGAGATGGTGATATAATTCTTATGACTGATCATGAAAGAAGAGGCTTCACAAAATTGCACAATAGAACTTACTTTTCCCAGCGTTTTTGGGGAAGACGCAAACAGTCTCCACACCAGGAGCAGGGCTTAAAGGCTCTTCACTGGAAACCGGAGTATCATCACCCACATATCCTAGATCAGCCCCATCAACAACTTCTTGCATAGCAGCATCTTCCTCAGACTGAGCTCTAGCAACTGTAGGAACAGAATTAACATATCAATCAGTCTAGATGAAACATGAAAGGAAAATGACTTGGGAGCATCCATGCTTGGTAAAAACAGAACACCACGTGAGAGCACTCAAGCTACTAAGTTCGATCTCCTATTCAAAAAAGAGTAAAATAAATTGCAAATTCAAACTGCTTGCTGGGACCAATTAATTTGTCCGTCAACAACGGCCGCCAACATAGCTACGACATTTCACTATGGTAAAAATTAGAACCGAGAAACCATCATATCAATCTACCGCTGAATTGCTAACCATACAGTATAGAGAACACGGAACATTTCAGAAAATGCTACTAAATTCCCACGAAGATTCACTGCCGCAGCATGCAACCACAGATAGAGCATAGCACACATGCGCGCTCAAAATAGCGTCCTCGTTCAAATTTCGCCCCAAACCCCGCACCAACCAAACTGGTCTCGAGTCTCAGCCGGCCGCACCCAAGAGCTCACTCCGCCGCACCGCACCTACGCCGCGCGCTACACCCCGGCGAGCGGACCGATCTAGCCCGCCCGCCCGCTCCAAATACCAGCCAGCTCCGGCGCATCCCCAACCCCATCAGAGCCCGATCGGCTCCAACGTTAGCTCCAGATCGGCGCGCAGCCGGCGGATCTAGCGCCGCCCCGCCGCGGAATTCCCGAGAGTACCAGACAGAGGAGCGGATCTGGGCGGCGGAGACCGGGAGGGGAACGAACGGGGACGCGCGGTTACCTTGGGCGAAGGGGGAGGCGGCGAGGAGGAAGGCGAGGAGGATGGCGGAGACCCAAACCCTAACCGCCATGGCCGGCTCAGTCAGATCGGATCAGGAGGACGGAGGGAGGAGGTGGTGCTGCTGCTGGTCTTGGCGCGTGGGTTTTTCCGGGGGGGTGGACGTGGTGTATCTACTAGTAGGAGGAGCAGAGAGAGGGAGTTGCTGCCCACGCCACGAGGTCCACGGCCTGTAGTGACATGGCAGCCGGTGGCGTCATACCTTGCCGCGTTGGATTTTCCATTTCTTTTTTCCTCGGGTTTGTTGCTTTGGTTTGGCACATTCAATTCGGTGTCTGGGGGGTCGTGATCCGCGCTGTAGACCCTCTGACAGGTGGGGCCCGCTAGGCCTATCGTGCACGTTTTTTCTATGCAAAAACTGGAAGACTAACACTCCCTTCCTTTTTTGCTCCGTATATGAACCTTTTTTTAAAACTATATTAACTTTGTTCTAAGCCAAGTGCTATATAGTTCGACTAAATTTATGAAAAATACTATAAATTTCCAATCATATTAATAATTGTATATGATGTGAAATATATTTAATGATGAATTTAATGGCACTAATTTAGTAGCATAAATGCTATTAAATAGATGAAACAGATGAATACAAAAACATTCGTTACTGTTAATGATGTATAGCAAACAATTTCTACATTATCCTTGCAAAAAAAACAATTTCTACATCATCAACATTGAACTAAAGTTTGCAACAGAAAGTGTGAAAACAGCTCAAATGTTTTGTCATATATGGATGTCATCTGTGCATCACACCTCGAGGGCCACACCAATCTTAAAGCACAAAGGAATACTGGATTCAACCTTAACTCCAACCCAAGTGGTGAAACATTGCGTGGAGGCACAGCTACGGAAAGACGAGCTCAAGAGAGTGGAAGCGAGTATATGCAAAACATTTCGGTTATTTTTAACGGCGCCAACAGTAAAACAGCAGCTGAATTATATCGTTCAGGTCGGAAGGATGAATGGAGCTACGATCATACTCCCTCCGTCCCATAACATAATCGTTTTTGCAGCTTGCAAAAACGTCTTATATTATGGAACGGAGGGAATACATTTCTACGGGTTTCACTATCACAGATAACGGAACAGCAAAGTTCAAACAAAGCATCCCCAAAGTGCTGCGTCGTCTCTTATGGACTTAAGAAACCAACCGGACAAATGCGTCCAGCCTTTACACACTCAAGGTACAACAAATGTATGTCAGGGTTGCGATTACGACATACCACGTCTAAGATAACAACACTTCACGATTTAGTTTCGCGACACGAATCACAGACCCCAAAACATTGCATCACCATCTGTTATTCGGGACATCCAGGGATATATGTATTTTCCGCTGCGGCGGCAATATAACTGTAAGTGACATCAGTTGGACAAGTGCAGGTTTCTTATCTGGTGTGTCTGTCTTCCACCAGTTTGGATGGTTCAAATCCATGAACATGCACTGCTCGCTCATCACCTGGAGCTGAACGAGTGGACGTCCTTCTTGTCGACCATAGCACGTAGCCTCAAGTTTTCCTCCATCGCCTTCTGGACCTCGACTTCTTTCTGTGCTTTCTCAGTCTCGAGCTGGTTAGTCCTTCTGGACCTCCGCTTCTTTCTGTGCAAAGGCAGACCAGCAGAAAATCAGACTTCTAGACTTACCCAAGTCTATCTGCATCTTGTTGACCACTACAAATATCAAAAAACAGTTGGGACACGATCGAAGCATAAAACTGCTGCATTTAGGAGAGCGGTGCATTGAATTTGAATCTACTTGAAACATTTTATATGGCAACAGCCTCCCTCAGATGTCAAGTGATAGAACAGTATTAACTATTTTAACCGATGGTTGCAATATATATAGCCAACGTAACTCTAAAAAAGCACATACAAACCTCTACCCAGATCCCTCACAGACAATGAAGTGGGTGAAGAAACTGCTAACAAATGTGATACTGAGAGAAATCTAGGCATGACATTTAAGTGCTAATTATAACAGACCATATGGTTGTGTGCCCTAAAGTCCATAGAAAAGATAGGGCCCATTTAGTAAAAAATAAATTGGAATTGCCAACAGAAAATTAAATATATAGTACTAACACAGCATTAGCATCATATATACAACAACAACAACAAAGCCTTTAGTCCCAAACAAGTTGGGGATAGGCTAGAGCTGAAACCCATAAGTTCTCGAAACCAACTCATGGTAACTCTGCCTATGTTGTCTCAACATAGCCGGTCCCAAGCCCGGGTAAAGGAGGAGAGTTGTCATAGTCTTGGCGAGCCAACGTCAAAACTCAGCCACTCTTATGGAGATGAAACCCAGAAGAACATTAGCATCATATACTAAGACTATTTTTGTTTTGCATCTCAAAGATACTAATGCTGACCGTGTTACAAACTAGTTCAATGCATAGCTGATTGAATATATTGTTAAGATGGTAATCATAGTAATTACCAGTCTACCAAACTGATGCGTCAAAGTATCATAAGACAATAGAAGCACATCATAACATGCATGCCAGAATTTATGGAATGAATGGTTAGTGCTGCTGCTTTGTTCAAAATTGGGAGGTTGAAATGAACTATTTCTACTCTTCCTTCATCTGCCATTTTCTTATAAGGGTTTTGCAAGGAAAATGAACCTATCACAATACTAGAAACAACATGAGACAGGATGTAATTACTAGAAACAACATGAGACTTGTGAAAGTACCTGTCAAAAATCTTCTCCATTGTCTCAAATTGCTTCTCCGACGGAAGAAGATTTTCTCTGACATTAACGAGTGTGCTGGCATAAGTTCTGGGCGAGTCAAAGTCATTCTTCACACGATTAAGCTCCTGCTCATTTTCAGCAGTGCGCTGCCTCTGTCATGTGGTCTCCAGCACCATATCTTCAACCCTATGAGATTTCATCCAGCATACCATTTGTACCCACTGCAAATTTCTCCATCTCCTCGACTGTCACCGACATGGACTCAACCTGTGTGGTCTTCCTCCTGATCTCTTCCAACCTAATCCTCACATTCCTTTCTCGATAGCAGTTTCAGACTCAACCACAATCACTCTCTTCACAAGAGACTCTATGACGTCAGTCACCACACGGATGAACTTGAGAATGACTTCATCCACAGAACTGCAGTTTCCATGTGGCAGTTGTCCACACTTAGCATGGAGCCATCAGCCATGGGCGTGTCCAGCCCCTTAACTCCAATCATCAATCTCATTAATATTTCTGATCCCCTTCTTTTTTTATCTTGAAGCAAATATGTGTCACCTCCAATAATCAATTACATTACCACAACAAAGTTAGACCTGGGAAGTCCACAACTAAGTCATCATCACCTTGTGAGCTTACCAGGTCACACGAGGTGAACTATCTTAACATCTCATTTGTTGACTAACTGAGCAGCAAAATCATTGCTTCCAGTTTCTCTATAGGAAACCAGTGCTTTATGTAAAGACTTACTAAACTCGCTGTTTCTGTATGCAAGAAGACCACTTATCCTTCTCATGCCTTCTGACATTCCAGATATCCCATAACAAGTTGACAAATCGATGCAAGTAACAGTGTCCGGTTTTAGCCCTAAAGCATGCATCCGCATGAACAAACTGAAAGCTTTATCCACCTCTCCACAGGAAGCATACACCTTGAAGGCAACATTGTATGCACATGGATCAATTGTCAACTCAGGCTTTGAAAGTTGCTCACAGACATTTAATGCAGCAGCATGCATGCCGGCCATGGAAAACAAGAATGCAAGTATAGCATGCTTGGCAGAACTCCTGCCATCACTGTATGCTGATTCTAACTGCAAAACTTCCTCTGATGAAATATTAATTTTATTCACCACAGAAAATATCATCTGAAAGGTTGACGCATCTGGAAAGATGTTATCTTCCACCATTTTTTGCACCAGCTCTGCACATTCTCTCAAGTTGCCCTTGGCCACATAACATGCCATAACAGCATTATATGCAGCACAGTCAGATAGTAAGCCTGAATTATCTAATTCATGAGCAATCTTAATGGACTCGTTAAGCAAGCCCATGTTCTTGTAGAGAAACATCATGATAATGTATGAAACATCATCTTCCTGATTATTTCTCCTCAAATTGTCAAAGATTGCCTTAGCCTCAATGACCATCCCAAGTTTTGCATACAGGTTTAGCATGGTATTCGAGGCAATGATATCAGGGCCACCATCCATGTTCCTCATCCTTGTATACAAATCCTGCGCTTCCTTCCAGCAATTGATCTTGTTGTAGGCCTTGATAACCGAAGTTAAGACAATATGGTTTGGAGTGATTCCAGATTCTTCCATCAAGTTGCTATAATCCAGTGCCTTCTCCACTTGTCCTGTCTCCGCAAACATATTAATCAGCAAACCATAAACAACCACATTTGGTTCGACACCTGAGGCCTTCATTTCACTGTACAGATCTATAGCTTCAGATGCCAAGGAATTGCGAGAATAAGCTCTCATAACAGCAGAGTATGTCTCACACACCGGTTTAAATCCTGTGTCCTTCATTTTATGCAAGAGCTTCTTAGCTCTGTGTGGAAATCCACCGGCAGAAAACATCTGAATTAAGGAATTGTAAGTGCACTCATCTGGTGAGATGCCAGAGCCCTTCATGTTCTCAAGTAGAGAAATGACTCTATCATATTTTCCTGCCAAACCATAAGCCTTGACCATCACATTATATTCCACTATCTCCCTCTTGCCCCCAATCCCTCTATCACAGTGGAAAATATGCTCGGCTTCTTCCCAAAGATACCTATCTGCATACGCATCCATGATGGCAGCAAAATTCTTGGATGAGACCTCCTTGCCTCTGCAATGCATTTCAAAGAATGCATTTGCCTTATCAAGCAATCCCTGATCAATATACATCTTCATGACAACTGGTATGGACTGTTCATGGATGCTAGTGCCAGACTTGATAATTCCTTCTATCACATCTTCTGCTTCACGCACCAACTTCCTCTCACATAGCACCTGTAGCACAATCCTATAGCTCACAGCATCAGCACATAACCCGATCCTCCCAATTTGATGGTAGTACTTCAAAACTCCCTCCGCATCCCCCATTGACGCAAACAGCGTCATCATCACATTATATGTCCTAATATCTGGAGTGACCCCCCTGACGACCATGTTAGCTAGCAGCGCCTCTGCCTCCTTGACGCTGCCACGTGACCCAAATCCGTAGATCATTGTATTGAACGTACATACGTCCGGCATAACCTGATAAGCCAGCATGTCCATAAACATGTCCATCGCATCCTTGTGCCTCCCGGCCTTTCCATAAAGATCAATCATCGTGTTATAGGTTTCCACAAGCTTTGGCTTCCTAGGAACTTTCTGAATGCCCAATGCACCAGCAGAATCAAGTTTACCATGAAACACGTCGTCTATCAAGAATTGCATTGGTCCGTGCAAATCAACCGCTCTGTATCCAAGATGAAGAAATTCAACATCAAACCTGCCAATGCACCAGTTATTGAAAAGGACGAGCGCGTCCGTGTAGCGGCCACTGTTCTTGAGGATACGGACGAAGGTGTTCATGGATATCTCGTCGGGGGCAACACCCAGTGCGCGCATGTGCAGGAGAAGCAGGAGGGATTCCTGTGCCGAACCGGCCTTGGCGAGGGCATCGGCGAGGGCGGCGTAGGCTGGATTGGAGGGCCGGATGGCGTCGTCCCGGGACATCATGAGCCAGACGCGGCGGAGCTCGGACCACCGGCGCGCGCGGGCAAGGTGGCGGAGGAGCACGCTGTAGTGGACAGGGTTGGGCGCGTAGCCTGGGAGCGCGCGCACGCGGTCGAACAGGTCGTGGGCGCGGCGCCAGTGACGCTGCCGCGAGAGAAGGGCGGTCTGCTCGCGCGGAGACATGGCGGAGAGGGAGTCCTCGGACGGGTAGAGGGTGGCGGCGGTGGGGTTCCTGGAGACGGTGGAGGTGGTGGCGAGGACGGGGGCGTGGTTGTCGCACGAGAGGGGAGGTGGCGGGGGCAGGCGGGGGAGGTGAAGACGGGACGCGGAGGAGGGAGAAGCGGGGAGGAGGTTGGCGTGTGATCCGGCGGTCGGTGGCTTGCTGTTGCTGGCTCTGGTGACGGTGGTGCCGGCGGCCGGAGGGTAGGGGGCAGCGGAAGCCATGACGGCTTCGGGGAAGAGAGACGGAGAGAGTGAGTTTTCTTTTTTACGGGGAGACGAGGGAGAGTTGCGCGTATTTGGTGCACACTTTTCCTATGCAAGTATGGTGTTTAACCTCTAAAACAATACGTATCATTTTTTTTGCTATAAAAAGGGCTGCTCACCCCTCTCATTTCTCACACTCAAGCCCCGTCTCGTTCAAGTTTCAAAAAAAAAAACCGTCTCGTTCCCCACACTTAAACATGGATGATCCCAAGCAGTGCAACCTCCATGTAAGTGATTTATATATTCACATATTCGAGTTTGTCGACCCCACTGTCCACAATACCACCACCTATCCTTCTTTCAACGAGAATACACGGGCACAATCCAACACTCATTCCACTACTGTCAACACTTCCTCCAACATCATCGGCACAAAAAGGGTTCGTCGCAAAAATTCAAAGTGATGAGACTACTTCGTAGTGGGTGGTGTCAAAAGATACGGGGACTTGTATTTCGCAAGGGGAAAGGTGAAACAGTATATTCAGGTGGGTGATTCATCCTTGCCCCTCCTCCCTTGGAATATTCGTCCCCCACATCCTTTCCACCTAGCTTTAAGCATGTTGATACCACCCATCCACAATTATTTCTTCATTGAAGTAGTCCTAACAATTTGAGGTTTTGTGACAAACCCTTCTTGTACCGATATTGGTGGAGATAGTGCTGGCAGTAGTGGAATGGGTGTCGTATGGTGATTGTGTATTCTTGTCGGAAGAAGGATAGGTGGTGGTATTGTGGGCAGTGGGATTGACAAACTCGGGTATGCGCATATCGAAGTTACTTGCATTGAATTGGAACCGGTTGGGATCATCCATGTGTTGAGTGTGGGAAATGAGAGGGGCTTTGAGTGAGAAATGAGAGGGGTGAGCAGCCCTTTTATAGAAAAAAAAATGACATTTTTGGACCAATTTAGCCCTCTAACGATCAAATATTTGAAATTCGATGCTAAACGGACACTAAACCCCTCTAAACCGTCCCAAACCCCATCCCCCTAAACCTTTCATGGTCCCCTCGCTCCTCCCTGCAACGTCTCTCTATTTGTGTGTGTCTCCATCTCTCTTGCCTGACATGCGCACAAGACAAGTGAGTGAGACGCTCCTCGCAACAACTCTCTCTCCCTCGCTAACGTGCCAGACGGGCCGGGCATGTCATGTCGGGTTGGGCTAGCATACGTGCCTGACCAGGTAACTCAAGCACACCCCTATCTGGCCAGTGTCGGGCACTACCCTTTAATCTGTGTGCCATGCCAACTCATCACGAGACGGGTGATAACCCACAAGTATAGAGAATCGCAACAGTTTTCGAGGGTAGAGTATTCAACCCAAATTTATTGATTCGACACAAGGGGAGCCAAAGAATATTCTCAAGTATTAGCAGCCGAGTTGTCTATTCAACCACACCTGGAAACTTAATATCTACAGCAAAGTATTTAGTAGTAAAGTAATATGATAGTAGTGGTAACGGTAGCAAAAGGTAACAGTAGCAAAAGTAATGTTTTTGGAATTTTGTAGTGATGATAGCAATAGCAACGAAAAAGTAAATAAGTGAAGGACAATATATGGAAAGCTCGTAGGCAATGGATCGATGATAGAGAATTATGCCGGATGCGGTTCATCATGTAACAGTCATAACCTAGGGTGACACAGAACTAGCTCCAATTCATCAATGTAATGTAGGCATGTATTCCGAATATAGTCATACGTGCTTATGAAAAAGAACTTGCATGACACTTTTGTCCTACCCTCCCGTGGCAGCGGGGTCCTAGCGGAAACTAAGGGATATTAAGGCCTCCTTTTAATAGAGTACCAGACCAAAGCATTAACACATAGTGAATACATGAACTCCTCAAACTACGGTCATCACCGGTAAGTATCCCGATTATTGTCACTTCGAGGTTAACGGATCATAACACATAATAGGTGACTATAGACTTGCAAGATAGGATCAAGAACTCTCATATATTTGATGAAAACATGTTAGGTTCAGATCTGAAATCATGGCACTCGGGCCCTAGTGACAAGCATTAAGCATGGCAAAGTCATAGCAACATCAATCTCAGAACATAGTGGATACTAGGGATCAAACCCTAACAAAACTAACTCGATCACATGATAAATCTCATTCAACCCATCACCGTCCAGCAAGCCTACGATGAAATTACTCACGCACGGCGGTGAGCATCATGAAATTGGTGATGGAGGATGGTTGATGATGACGATGGCGACGGATTCCCCTCTCTGGAGCCCCGAACGGACTCCAGATCAGCCCTCCCGAGAGGTTTTAGGGCTTGGCGGCGGCTCCGTATCGTAAAACGTGATGAATCCTTCTCTCTGGGTTTTTTCTCCCCGAAAGCAAATATATAGAGTTGGAGTCGAGGTCGGAGGAGCTCCAGGGGGCCCACGAGGTAGGGGGTGCGCCCTAGGGGGGCAGGCGCGCCCCCCACCCTCGTGGCTAGGGTGTGGGCCCCCTAGTCTTCATCTTTTGCAAGGATTTTTTATTATTTTCAAAAAGATGTTCCGTGAAGTTTCAGGTCATTTCGAGAACTTTTGTTTCTACACATAAATAACACCATAGTAATTCTGCTGAAAACAGCGTCAGTCCGGGTTAGTTCCATTCAAATCATGCAAGTTAGAGTCCAAAACAAGGCCAAAAGTGTTTGGAAAAGTAGATACGACGGAGACGTATCAACGGGCACGCGGGCTATTGGGTCGGCACGCCAGGACCAACCCATTTGGCCACGTTTGGGTGACACGCATTCTGATCAATCGTGAGTTAAGTCTATTTTTTCTTAGTTATTACAATTACAGATGAACACTTCTACATCGAAAATTGAAGAACTGAAATGAACTGAGTTGACATATATTCTTCATTTATTAGGTTTATGGTGATTTAGTGTTTAGCTGTTTGTGAACATGTGTATTAATGATTTCTATCTTACATAAACCGAATTGACCATCAAACCACATACACAAATATGGACCTCACTTTTCTCTAGCTTCCCTACTTTGCTGGCACGTTCAGACATAGCCCTAGGCATACAATTCATGGATCCCATACAACCCTATTCACTCGTGCATCAATCTCTCTCCTTGCACCAGTTTTTGTGCCCAAAAAGATTCCCTCTCAACCTAGTCATCTCTCAACCTTGAGGTCAGATATACTGCCATGAGGCCTAACTACAACTACTCTTCGACGTGTGCTCATGTTGGCTTGGATCTCCAGCGCCAGATCTTTCTATTCTAGCTCTCCCCCAACGCTAGCACGACGTGGGTCTTCCACTGTGAATCCATTGCCTAAGGAGCCTGACGGGGAAGACGCAGAAAGCAGTGACCCGACGCTCGGCTGAGATTAGAACCGGCAAGTTGGCGTCACCTCCTCACAAACGCATGAAGCAGAAAACCAATTTACCCCTCCCCCGCCAGCTAAATATCCCACACGCATTGGAGGCCCTATTCACTGTGTAACATGTCGAAGGACGGCTAAACATGCACTCCTCATAACACTCGCTTTGGTTGGCTGGCCAGTCATCCTATTGGGCCTTAACCCATTCGCAGAAGCGAAGGAAAAAAAGCGGAAGGAAAACTTAAAAAGTAAAGCAAATGTTTTAAATGTTTCAATAAAATAAAAATATTCATAAATTTTAGAAAATATTTTAAAAATAAAAAATGTCTATGGATATTGAAAAATGCTTGTAAATTAAACATGTTTGTGGATTTTTTTGCTAATTTAAAAATGCTCATGAATTAAAAAAATGTTACCAGATTTCAAAAGAAGTTCTCTGATTTTCAGAAGTGTTAACACATTTTTGAAAATATTCACGGATTTTAAAATGTTCATGAATTTAAAGATTTGTCTATAGATCATCGTAGGAGCTCCACGTTCATGTATGAATAGGCCTAGTCACAGCCCACAACATAAGCATTCCTTGACCCGTGAGGCCACAAATGCAAAAGGTACCTCGATGAATCGAGATTTCATTTCTAGGGAGCCTAGTAACTTTAGATTAAAAGGGTTGGGTGCGCTTCGATGTGTTTATGGTGTTGTTGAGATTTCATCAAAATAAAAATTGGTTTGACGTGTGAGGAAGATGATGAAGTGTGTTTTCTTTTCTTTTTTTATAATGTGTTGTGTAGTGGGCTTTTTTGGCGTTGTGACTATGTGTTATATGCTAATCAAGCAACACTTATGTGAAGAAGTTATTTGTGTTCGTAACCGCATGTACTATATTTGTGCTATAATGTCATATGTTGGCGCTTCTTTTTTTAGATGGTGAGAGGGTGCACATGCCTGATGTGTTTTTACGCCGATTAACTTGGTAAATCATTGACCCAGTCAAAATTGTGAATAAAATCCATAATTGAATACCTCAACTGAGTGAGAGAGCCTGTTAAGAGATAGTTGATCCGGTCAAAATCATGAACCAATAAGGAACATAGTGAATTAGATGATATGCATACAAAACCCAAAACTGCAACATAATTGTTACTATGTACTAGTAAGTATGCACGTGCAATGCACGTATCATAGAGTTATGAAATAGAGAGAAAATTGGATCGCGGGAAGGGGAGCGATGGCATAAGTGTCGAGGGAGGAGGATTGATTATTGCGGCGGCCATGCCTATAGGTTCCCTTGGTATTTCCAGGTTAATTTTAATGACTCCTTTGATTATGTTGGACTATTGTAGAAAAGATTATTGAGAACTTTTTTTGTGTGTAAAATAGGTAATCAATAATTGAAAAGCATGTCCGTGCTGGATGGAAGAGGTAAAAGAAATTTCCAAGGTAAGACCTGAAGCTTCCTTGAACTAAATATTGGTTATGTAAGCAGTCGAAGTTAGCATCTAGCGTGTCAGTTATGCACTCTGAAGAATGTAAATCTTTGAACTTGTCTATCAAGTCAAGGATACATGATCCAACTATTGACATACTTTATAAAATTTGTCAGAACACTATCTATAGTAAATATAGCGAAAGCAAACACATGTAAGCACAATGTTTGAAAATGTCAAACTGTGTACAAGTCAATTTTACACTAAAAGTAGAAATAGATTTTATGCATTGTAAATGACTCTGAAAATGTCAAACTGTGTACAAGTCAATTTTACACTAAAAGTAGAAATAGATTTTATGCATTGTAAATGACAAAATCTACCAACAAAGCTTAAAGGCATTGACTGGCAATATATATTTGTGAACCGAACATGACATAAACTGGCAATATAACCTCACGCCAAAGTTTGGAAATAAATATGATGATACATGACATTAACACTAAAAGTAATGTTAAAGAAATTTCAAGCCATCTGACAAAAATAGAATATCACATTAACCAACAGTCTACCCTGTTTTTCACTCTAATTCAAGGGAAATAAACATGTTTTTACTCCTAATGTGCTTGCTCCTTTTTAGTGGCAAAATAATTTCACTCCTTAAGATAAGTGTTGGAAACATGCACATCTTATTTGACACCTGAACAAGCAATTGGATTGCTTCCAGTATTATAAGGACCAAAGGTCATGAAATATCAGTGTGAATCCCATATCACATCAAATTGGATTTTCCCTTTCATATCTGCATTGTGTAAAGTTGGATCAGATTGTAGTATTTATATGTAATTTAGCAAAAGTTCTACCAAGCCATTAACTATAGAATCCATATTTATTTCTTAGGTAAACATTGATATTACTTAGGAGTGAAAGACATATGCTAAGTATGGGGCTCTGCTCGTACCACAGTACCACGTACGAACCAGCTGCACCGAGCTTAATTACTATTGTTCCGCTTGCTGCGAAGGGATTCCCATCTTAACTGGATGGAGATTACGTGTGTGGCGTACGAATTCGCTGGCCCGGATCAATCGGGTGGATCCGCTACTTAGCGGGTGGTACGTCCAATCTCCCCACAGCGGGCATGCGATTAAATGGAGCTGCGATAGGATCAGGCTTTAATTATTTGCCTGGCACTGATCAGGAATTTTGTTCCTCGGAAATGGATTTGATCCAGGATGAATTGATGGTCAATCTCTGAACCCTAGTTCCACACAAGTTTAAGTAATTAACAGTACATGCGAAGGCATAGGAGACGTGCTCATACCTGTCCTGGCCGCGTAGCGCTGCAGGCCCACGTCACTGTCGTTCCTCAAGACGAGAAGACCGGGAGAGTCAAACCAAGAGTCGAGCCGTCGAAGACGACGAACACTCAAACTGGTGAACAAAAAAAAGAAATGACGGAAGTCAAGAACGATCAGAATCAAGGTCAGGGTCTGATCGATCATGTGATGCAAACAAACAGGGAAAGGGGCGCTTTGGTTTCCACGTTATTCTCTGCCTACATGCGAACATGGGCCAGACCTTTTTCTTTTTTCCTTCTATGTATGCAATACACAAGGCTGAGTTTCAAAAAATAACATGATGACGTAGATCATGGTAATTATTGCTAATTGATATTTTTCCCTCTATGTACGCAGCATACAATGCTGAGTTTTTAAAAAAAAAATGATGGCGTAGATCATGGCAATTCTTGCTAATTGATATGATTAAAATAGGCCCAGGTTGGAGCGAGATCGTGGTAATTATTGCGTAATTATGATGGCGTAGATCATGATAATTATTGCTAATTGATTATGATAAATGATGTGATACAACATTGAGGCAATCTGGTCCATTGAGAGATGGCGGATGTATGGCTGAGATGTAATGTTTCTGCCACAACTCGATTGTTTAACAGTAGTATAGATTTAACACTACTTATTTAAGAAGTTAGTGCTATTTTAGAACTATTTGTTGAGACTATGACAATGTTTGTACCAAATTATACTATATAGTGTAAATTTTCATAATTTTTGAACCGTAGCACCCTCAATGCAGAGATACTAGTAGGTCCGCCACTCACGGAACCATTTGTTGATGTTAATGTCGTTTTGTTGCAGAACCATTCCTTGATGTTAATGTTGTTTAGAGCAACTTCAAGAGTACCCCTAAAAAACGTCCTATTTTACGGGATGGCTGTATAATTTATGGGAAGTTTTTGGATAGGCACTTTTCTCAGTTCCGTAAACATCGTCCCATAAAATCTTTATTTTTCTATTTTCAGTTTAAAAACTATAGCAAATAGGGCCCACATGTCAATGATAGAGATCGTGACGACGAGCGATGGCGGCGCACCGGCAGCACACGGGAGGGGCGGCCGTGGCGACCACTGTGGCGGTGGCGGTGACGGCGTGTGGCGTCAAAGCGGCGGTGGCGGCCAGCCCTGCGGGCAGGGCAGGGCAGGCGGAGCTGCGGCAGCGGTAGTGGCTGTAGAGAGAATATTTTGTGCAACTCAATTGTATTCCAGGGAGTCGGTCACAATAAATACACATGATGTCTTGCGTGACAAGGAAACTAATCCTATCATATCTCTCGGAGTCAACTATACAAGGCTAGAGAAGATAGGAATAGCAATACAAATATGTCACGTTCAACACCCCACCCCCTCCCCCGCAGTTGAAGCGTCGGCGTCGGCGATGCAAAGACTGGAACGGAACTCCTGGAATGCAGAGGTTGGATGCCCCTTGGTCATAATGTCAGCAAACTGTTGGGTGGTTGGTACATAAAGAACACGAAGCCGACCCAACTGAACCTTCTCGCGAACGAAGTGAACATCAAGTTCAATGTGCTTGGTGCGCTTATGCTACACCATATTCGCCGCGAGATAGGTGGCCGAAACATTATCACAGAAAACCACTGTAGCTTTCGGGATCGAGACCCAAAGTTCGCCAAGTAGTTGACGTAACCAACATGTCTCGGCAACAACGTTGGCAACGGCACGGTACTCAGCCTCAGCACTCGAGCGGGAGACGGTGGGCTGCCGCTTAGAGGACCATGAGATGAGAGAGTCGCCGAAGAAGACACAATATCCCGACGTAGATCGTCGAGTGTCGGGGCAACCGGCCCAATCCGCATCAGTGTAAGCAAACAGCTCGGTGGAGGCGGAGGCGCGAAGACGAAGACCGAAATTCGGTGCGCCATGAATGTACCGGAGAATGCGATTGACCAAAGACCAGTGAACATCACGAGGCAAGTGCATGTGCAGGCAAACCTGCTGCACAGCAAATTGAATGTCTGGTCTGGTGAGCGTGAGGTACTGAAGAGCATCAACAATACTGCAGTAGAGAGCGGCATCCGTGGCAGGTTGTCCAGTAGTGGCAAAGAGCTTCAGCTTGGCCTCAGCAGGAGTGGGAGCAGGTTTGCAGTCGGTCATACCAGCATGATCCAAGAGATCAAGAGCATACTGTCCTTGATGAAGAAAAAACCCGGAAGTGTCACGTCGCACATTGATGTCGAGGAAGAAGTGCAGGGCGCCCAAGTCCTTAAGCCAAAACTCAGAACCAAGACGGCCAATGATGTCACGAAGTAAGTCCGCACGAGAGGCGGTGATGACAATATCGTCAACATATAGAAGAAGCATGGCAACATGATCAGCTCGATGAAGCACAAACAACGACACGTCGGAGGTGGTGCTGCAAAAACCGAGAGCAGTGAGGAATGCTGCAATGCGTTGATACCACGCACGGGGCGCCCACTTCAGACCGTAGAGAGACCGTGATAGCAGGCAAACATCGTCAGGCCGAGTGGGATCGACAAAACCAGTAGGCTACTGACAGAGAACACGCTCCTAAAGATGACCATAGAGGAAAGTGTTGTTGATGTCGAGCTAATGAATAGGGCAGTGAGGAGATGCGGCGAGCTGAAGAACAACACGAGTCGTAGCGGGTTTGACGACCGGGGAGAAGGTCTCCGAGAAGTCGACACCGTCACGTTGTGCAAAACCTCGAACAACCCAACGGGCCTTGTACCTGTCCAGAGAGCCATCAGGAAGAAGCTTATGCCGAAATACCCACTTGTCGGTGATGATGTTGGCGCCAGGGGGGCAAGGGACCAACTCCAGGTCCGGTTGGCGATGAAAGCATCGTACTCAGCGCACATAGCCGCTAGCCAGTGCGGATCACTCAGTGCAGAACACACCGAGCGTGGTACTGGAGAGATGACCGTGACACTGAGATTGTGATAGCGAGGGTTCGGTTGATGGATCCCGTCTTTAGCATGCGTCGCCATGGAGTGATGAGGCGGCGGAGGCGGGGGACGAGCCCATCGTCGACACGGAGGCACAACCAAGGAAGAGGACGAAGGCGTGGCCGCGGGAGAAACCGCGGGTGAGGCAGTGGTCGAGGCCTCAGGAGAGACCGCAGACGGCAGCGTCAAGGCCGCGGGTGGCGAAGAGGCGTCCATGGGTGACGGCGACATGACCGCGGGCGAGGCTGCGGGTGGCGGAGATGAGACCATGGTCGAGGCGGACAAGTCAGCAGGCGAGGCCACAGGCGACGCGGGGGCGGGCAAGGCCGCCGCCAACGTGGGTGCGGGCAAAGCGGTAGAGGGCCCGGCCAAGACACCGCCTGGACCAGGCCAGCGAGGGCTGATACATCTCCAATGTATCTATAATTTTTGATTGCTCCATGCTATTATATTATCTATTTTGGATGTTAATGGGCTTTATTTTACACTTTTATATCATTTTTGGGACTAACCTATTAACCGGAGGCCCAGCCCAAATTGATGTTTTTTTGCCTATTTCAGTGTTTCGCAGAAAAGGAATATCAAACGAAGTCCAAACGGAATGAAACCTTCGGGAACGTGATTTTCTCAACAAACGTGATCCAGGAGACTTGGAGTGGGCGTCAAGAAACAATCGAGGAGGCCACGAGGCAGGGGGGCGCGCCTACCCCTCGGGAGCGCCCTCCACCCTCGTGGGACCCTCGTTGCTCCACTGACCTACTTATTCCTCCTATATATATCCACGTACCCCCAAACATCCAGGAGCACCATGAAAACCTAATTCCACCGCCGCAACCTTCTGTACCTGAGAGATCCCATCTTGGGGCCTTTTCTAGAGCTCCGCCGGAGGGGGGCATTGATCACGGAGGGCCTCTACATCAACTCCATGGCCTCTCCGGTGATGTGTGAGTAGTTTACTTCAGACCTTCGGGTCCATAGTTATTAGCTAGATGGCTTCTTCTCTCTCTTTGGATCTCAATACAAAGTTCTCCTCGATCTTTTTGGAGATCTATTCGATGTAATCTTCTTTTGCGATGTGTTTGTCGAGATCTGATGAATTGTGGGTTTATGATCAAGTTTATCTATGAACAATATTTGAATCTCCTCTGAATTCTTTTATGTATGATTGATTTATCTTTGCAAGTCTCTTCGAATTATTGATGTCTACTACACAACCTTCCTCTTGTAGACGTTGTTGGGCCTCCAAGTGCAGACGTTTGTAGGATAGTAGCAAATTTCCCTCAAGTGGATGACCTAAGGTTTATCAATCCGTAGGAGGCGTAGGATGAAGATGGTCTCTCTCAAGCAACCCTGCAACCAAATAACAAAGAGTCTCTTGTGTCCCCAACACACCCAATACAATGGTAAATTGTATAGGTGCACTAGTTCAGCGAAGAGATGGTGATACAAGTGCAATATGGATAGTAGATAATGGTTTTTGTAATCTGAAATTATAAAAACAGCAAGGTAACAAGTAATAAAAGTGAGCGTAAAGGGTATTGCAATGCTAGGAAACAAGGCCTAGGGTTCATACTTTCACTATTTCAAGTTCTCTCAACAATAATAACATAGTTGGATCATATAACTATCCCTCAACATGCAACAAAGAGTCACTCCAAAGTCACTAATAGTGGAGAACAAACAAAGAGATTATTGTAGGGTACGAAACCACCTCAAAGTTATCCTTTCTGATCGATCTATTCAAGAGTCCATAGTAAAATAACACGAAGCTATTCTTTCCGTTCAATCTATCATAGAGTTCGTACTGGGATAACACCTTAAGACACAAATCAACCAAAACCCTAATGTCACCTAGATACTCCAATGTCACCTCAAGTATCCGTGGGTATGATTATACGATATGCATCACACAATCTCAGATTCATCTATTCAACCAACACAAGAACTTCAAAGAGTGCCCCAAAGTTTCTAGCGGAGAGTCAAGACGAAAACGTGTGCCAACCCCTATGCATAAGTTCACGAGGTCACGGAACTCGCAAGTTGATCACCAAAACATACATCAAGTGGATCACATGATATCCCATTGTCACCACAGATAAGCACATGCAAGACATACATCAAGTGTTCTCAAATCCTTAAAGACTCAATCCGATAAGATAACTTCAAAGGGAAAACTCAATCCATTACAAGAGTAGTGTTGGGGAACGTTGTAGAAAACAAAATTTTCCTACGGTTTCACCAAGATCCATCTAGGAGTTCATCTAGCAACGAGTGATCGGATTGCATCTACATACCTTTGTAGATCACGCGCGGAAGCGTTCAAAGAACGGGGATGAGGAAGGCGTACTCGACGTGATCCAAATCACCGGAGATCCTAGCGCCGAACGGACGGCACCTCCGTGTTCAACACACGTACGGTCAGCGTGATGTCTCCTCCTTCTTGATCCAGCAAGGGGAAGGAGAGGTTGAGGACGACGGCTCCAGCAGCAGCACGACGGCGTGGTGGTGGTGGAGCTGCAGTACTCCGTCAGGGCTTCGCCAAGCTCTACGGAGGAGGAGGAGGTGTTGGAGAGGGAGAGGGAGGCGCCAGGGCTTAGGTGTGGCTGCTCTCCCTTCCCCCCACTATATATAGGGCCAAGGGAGAGGGGGGGGCGCAGCCTTGGCCCTTCCTCCAAGGAAGGGTGCGGCCAGGGAGGAGTCCATCCTCCCCAAGGCACCTAGGAGGTGCCTTCCCCCTTTAGGACTCTTCCTTTCCCTTATCTCTTGGCGCATGGGACTCTTGGGGCTGGTGCCCTTGGCCCATATAGGCCAAGGCGCACACCCCTACAGCCCATGTGGCCCCCCGGGGCAGGTGGACCCCTTGGTGGACCCCCGGACCCCTTTCGGCACTCCCGGTACAATACCGATAATGCGCGAAACCTTTCCGGCGACCAAAACAAGACTTCCCATATATAATTCTTTACCTCCGGACCATTCCGGAACTCCTCGTGACGTCCGGGATCTCATCCGGGACTCCGAACAACATTCGGGTTACTGCATATACATATCCCTACAACCCTAGCGTCACCGAACCTTAAGTGTGTAGACCCTATGGGTTCAGGAGACATGTAGACATGACCTAGACCGCCCTCCGGTCAATAACCAACATCGGGATCTAGATACCCATGTTGGCTCCCACATGCTCCTCGATGATCTCATCGGATGAACCACGATGTCGGGGATTCAAGCAACCCCGTATACAATTCCCTTCGTCAATCGGTATGTTACTTGCCCGAGATTCGATCGTCGGTATCCCAATACCTCGTTCAATCTCGTTACCGGCAAGTCACTTTGCTCGTACCGTAATGCATGATCCCGTGACCAGACACTTGGATCACTTTGAGCTCATTATGATGATGCATTACCGAGTGGGCCCAGTGATACCTCTCCGTCATACGGAGTGACAAATCCCAGTCTTGATCCGTGTCAACCCAACAGACACTTTCGGAGATACCCCTAGTATACCTTTATAGTCACACAGTTACGTTGTGACGTTTGGTACACCCAAAGCACTCCTACGGTATCCGGGAGTTACACGATCTCATGGTCTAAGGAAAAGATACTTGACATTGGAAAACTCTAGCAAACGAACTATACGATCTTGTGCTATGTTTAGGATTGGGTCTTGTCCATCACATCATTCTCCTAATGATGTGATCTCGTTATCAATGACATCCAATGTCCATTGTCAGGAAACCATGACTATCTGTTGATCAACGAGCTAGTCAACTAGAGGCTTACTAGGGACATGTTGGTGTTTATTATTCACACATGTATTACGATTTCCGGATAACACAATTATAGCATGAATAAAGACAATTATCATGAACAAGGAAATATAATAATAATGCTTTTATTGCCTCTAGGGCATATTTCCAACAGTCTCCCACTTGTACTAGAGTCAATAATCTAGTTACATTGTGATGAACCGAACACCCATGGAATTCTGGTGTTGATCATGTTTTGCTCTAGGGAGAGGTTTAGTCAACGGATCTGCTACATTCAGGTCCGTATGTACTTTACAAATATCTATGTCTCTATCTTGAACATTTTCACGAATGGAGTTGAAGCGACGCTTGATGTGCCTTGTCTTCTTGTGAAACCTGGGCTCCTTGGCAAGTGCAATAGCTCCAGTGTTGTCACAGAAGAGCTTGATCGGCCCCGACGCATTGGGTATGACTCCTAGGTCGGTGATGAACTCCTTCACCCAAATTGCTTCATGCGCTGCCTCCGAGGCTGCCATGTACTCCGCTTCACATGTAGATCCCGCCACGACGCTCTGCTTGCAACTGCACCAACTTACTGCCCCACCATTCAAAATATACACGTATCCGGTTTGTGACTTAGAGTCATCCAGATCTGTGTCGAAGCTAGCGTCGATGTAACCCTTTACGACGAGCTCTTCGTCACCTCCATAAACGAGAAACATTTCCTTAGTCCTTTTCAGGTACTTCAGGATATTCTTGACCGCTGTCCAATGTTCCTTGCCGGGATTACTTTGGTACCTTCCTACCAAACTTACGGCAAGGTTTACATCAGGTCTGGTACACAGCATGGCATACATAATAGAACCTATGGCTGAGGCATAGGGGATGACACTCATCTCTTCTATATCTTCTGTCGTGGTCGGACATTGAGCTGAGCTCAATTTTGCACCTTGTAACACAGGTAAGAACCCCTTCTTAGACTGATCCATATTGAACTTCTTCAATATCTTATCAAGATATGTGCTTTGTGAAAGACCTATGAGGCGTCTCGATCTATCTCTATAGATCTTGATGCCTAATATATAAGCAGCTTCTCCAAGGTCCTTCATTGAAAAACTCTTATTCAAGTAGGCCTTAATGCTGTCCAAGAGTTCTATATCATTTCCCATCAAAAGTATGCCATCTACATATAATATGAGAAATGCTACAGAGCTCCCACTCAATTTCTTGTAAACGCAGGCTTCTCCATAAGTCTGTGTAAACCCAAACGCTTTGATCATCTCATCAAAGCGAATGTTCCAATTCCGAGATGCTTGCACCAGCCCATAAATCAAGCATTGGAGCTTGCACACCTTGTTAGCATTCTTAGGATCGACAAAACCTTCCGGCTGCATCATATACAATTCTTCCTTAAGGAAACCATTAAGGAATGCCGTTTTGACGTCCATTTGCCATATCTCATAATCGTAGAATGCGGCAATTGCTAACATGATTCGGACGGACTTTAGCTTCGCTACCGGTGAGAAAGTCTCATCGTAGTCAACCCCTTGAACTTGTCGATAACCCTTAGCGACAAGCCGAGCTTTACAGATGGTCACATTACCATCCGCGTCTGTCTTCTTCTTAAAGATCCATTTATTTTCTATGGCTCGCCGGTCAACAGGCAAGTCAGTCAAAGTCCATACTTCGTTTTCATACATGGATCCTATCTCGTATTTCATGGCTTCTAGCCATTTGTCGGAATCCGGGCCCGCCATCGCTTCTTCATAGTTCGAAGGTTCACCGTTGTCTAACAACATGATTTCCAAGACAGGGTTGCCGTACCACTCTGGTGCGGAACGTGTCCTTGTGGACCTACGAATTTCAGTAGGAGCTTGATTAGAAGTATCTTGATCATCATCATTAACTTCCTCTCTAGTCGGTGCAGGCACCTCAGAAACATTTTCTTGAGTTGCACCATTTTCCGGTTCAAGAGGTAATACTTCATCAAGTTCTACTTTCCTCCCACTTAATTCTTTCGAGAGAAACTCCTTCTCTAGAAAGGATCCATTCTTGGCAACAAAGATCTTGCCTTCGGATATGAGGTAGAAGGTATACCCAATAGTTTCTTTAGGGTATCCTATGAAGACGCATTTTTCCGACTTGGGTTCGAGCTTTTCAGGTTGAAGTTTCTTGACATAAGCATCGCATCCCCAAACTTTTAGAAACGACAGCTTAGGTTTCTTCCCAAACCATAATTCATACAGTGTCGTCTCAACGGATTTCGACGGAGCCCTATTTAAAGTGAATGCGGCAGTCTCTAAAGCATAGCCCCAAAATGATAGCGGTAAATCGGTAAGAGACATCATAGATCGCACCATATCTAATAGAGTGCGATTACGACGTTCAGACACACCATTACGCTGAGGTGTTCTAGGCGGCGTGAGTTGTGAAACTATTCCACATTTTCTTAAGTGTGTGCCAAATTCGTGACTCAAGTATTCTCCTCCACGATCTGATCGCAGGAACTTGATTTTCCTGTCACGTTGATTTTCAACCTCACTCTGAAATTCCTTGAACTTTTCAAAGGTCTCAGACTTGTGTTTCATTAAATAGACATACCCATATCTACTCAAGTCATCAGTGAGGGTGAGAACATAACGATAGCCACCGCGAGCCTCAACACTCATTGGACCGCATACATCAGTATGTATGATTTCCAATAAGTTGGTTGCTCGCTCCATTGTTCCTGAGAACGGAGTCTTGGTCATTTTACCCATGAGGCATGGTTCGCACGTGTCAAATGATTCGTAATCAAGAGACTCTAAAAGTCAATCAGCATGGAGCTTCTTCATGCGTTTGACACCTATGTGACCAAGGTGGCAGTGCCACAAGTATGTGGGACTATCATTATCAATCTTACATCTTTTGGTACTCACGCTATGAACATGTGTAGCATTACGCTCGAGATTCATTAAGAATAAACCATTCACCATCGGAGCATGACCATAAAACATATCTCTCATATAAATAGAACAACCATTATTATCGGATTTAAATGAGTATCCATCTCGTATTAAACGAGATCCTGATACAATGTTCATGCTAAAACTTGGCACTAAATAACAATTATTGAGGTTCAAAACTAATCCCGTAGGTAAATGTAGAGGTAGCATGCCGACGGCGATCACATCGACCTTGGAACCATTCCCGATGCGCATCGTCACCTCGTCCTTCGCCAGTCTCCGCTTATTCCGCAACTCCTGCTTTGAGTTACAAATGTGAGCAACTGCACCGGTATCAAATACCCAGGAGCTACTACGAGTACTGGTAAGGTACACATCAATTACATGTATATCACATATACCTTTCGTTTTGCCGACCTTCTTGTCCGCTAAGTATTTGGGGCAGTTCCGCTTCCAGTGACCACTTTCCTTGCAATAAAAGCACTCAGTCTCGGGCTTGGGTCCATTCTTTGGTTTCTTCCCGGCAGCTTGCTTGCCGGGCACGGCAACTCCCTTGCCGTCCTTCTTGAAGGTTTTCTTACCCTTGCCTTTCTTGAACTTAGTGGTTTTATTCACCATCAACACTTGATGTTCCTTTTTGACTTCTACCTCTGCTGATTTTAGCATTGCAAATACTTCAGGAATGGCCTTTTCCATCCCCTGCATATTGAAGTTCATCACAAAGCTCTTGTAGCTCGGTGGAAGCGACTGAAGGATTCTTTCAATGACCGCGTCATCCGGGAGATTAACTCCCAGCTGAGTCAAGCGGTTATGCAACCCAGAGATAGTGAGTATGTGCTCACTGACAGAACTGTTTTCCTCCATCTTACAGCTGAAGAACTTGTTAGAGACTTGATATCTCTCGACCCGGGCATGAGCTTGGAAAACCATTTTCAGCTCTTCGAACATCTCATATGCTCCGTGTCTCTCAAAACGCTTTTGGAGCCCCGGCTCTAAGTTGTAAAGCATGCCGCACTGAATGAGGGAGTAGTCATCGGTACGTGCCTGCCAAGCATTCATAACGTCTTGTTCTGCAGGGAGAACAGGTGCGTCACCTAGCGGTGCTTGTAGGACATAATCTTTCTTGGCAGCTATGAGGATGATCCTCAGGTTCCGGACCCAGTCCGTGTAGTTGCTGCCATCGTCTTTCAGCTTGGTTTTCTCTAGGAACGCGTTGAAGTTGAGGACTACATTGGCCATTTGATCTACAAGACATATTGTAAAAATTTTAGACTAAGTTCATGATAATTAAGTTCATCTAATCAAATTATTCAATGAACTCCCACTTAGATAGACATCCCTCCTGTAATCTAAGTATAACATGATCCGAGTTAACTAGGTCGTGTCCGATCATCACGTGAGACGGACTAGTCAACATCGGTTAACATCTTCATGTTGATCGTATCTTCTATACGACTCATGCTCGACCTTTCGGTCTTCTGTGTTCCGAGGCCATGTCTGTACATGCTAGGCTCGTCAAGTCAACCTCAGTGTTTGCATGTGTAAATCTGTCTTACACCCGTTGTATGTGAACGTTGGAATCTATCACACCCGATCATCACGTGGTGCTTCGAAACAACGAACTGTCGCAACGGTGCACAGTTAGGGGGAACACTTTCTTGAAATTATTATGAGGGATCATCTTATTTACTACCGTCGTTCTAAGTAAACAAGATGCAGAAACATGATAAACATCACATGCAATCAAATAATAATAGTGACATGATATGGCCAATATCACATAGCTCCTTTGATCTCCATCTTGGGGCTCCATGATCATCTTGTCACCGGCATGACACCATGATCTCCATCATCATGATCTCCATCATCGTGTCTCCATGAAGTTGCTCGCCAACTATTACTTCTACTACTATGTCTAACACGTTTAGCAATAAAGTAAAGTAATTTACATGGCGTTTCTCAATGACACGCAGGTCATACAAAAAATAAAGACAACTCCTATGGCTCCTGACGGTTGTCATACTCATCGACATGCAAGTCGTGATTCCTATTACAATAGCATGAACATCTCATACATCACATATATATCATTCATCATTCATCACAACTTTGGCCATATCACATCACAAAAATACTTGCTGCAAAAACAAGTTAGACGTCCTCTAATTGTTGTTGCAAGTTTTACGTGGCTGCAAAAGGGTTCTAGCAAGAACGTTTTCTTACCTACGTGAAAGCCACAACGTGATTTGTCAACTTCTATTTACCCTTCATAAGGACCCTTATCATCGAATCCGCTCCAACTAAAGTGGGAGAGACAGACACCCGCCAGCCACCTTATGCAACTAGTGCATGTCAGTCGGTGGAACCGGTCTCACGTAAGCGTACGTGTAAGGTTGGTCCGGGCCGCTTCATCCCACAATACCGTTGAAGCAAAATAAGACTAGTAGCGGCAAGAAAGTTGACAACATCTACGCCCACAACAAACTGTGTTCTACTCGTGCAAAAGGAACTACGCATAGACCTAGCTCATGATGCCACTGTTGGGGAACGTTGTAGAAAACAAAATTTTCCTACGGTTTCACCAAGATCCATCTAGGAGTTCATCTAGCAACGAGTGATCGAATTGCATCTACATACCTTTGTAGATCACGCGCGGAAGCGTTCAAATAACGGGGATGAGGAAGGCATACTCGACGTGATCCAAATCACCGGAGATCCTAGCGCCGAACGGACGGCACCTCCGTGTTCAACACACGTACGGTCAGCGTGACGTCTCCTCCTTCCCTATCCAGCAAGGGGAAGGAGAGGTTGAGGAAGACGGCTCCAGCAGCAGCACGACAGCGTGGTGGTGGTGGAGCTGCAGTACTCTGTCAGGGCTTCGCCAAGCTCTACGGAGGAGGAGGAGGTGTTGGAGAGGGAGAGGGAGGCGCCAGGGCTTAGGTGTGGCTGCTCTCCCTTCCCCCCACTATATATAGGGCCAAGGGAGAGGGGGGGGCAGCCTTGGCCCTTCCTCCAAGGAAGGGTGCGGCCAGGGAGGAGTCCATCCTCCCCAAGGCACCTAGGAGGTGCCTTCCCCCTTTAGGACTCTTCCTTTCCCTTATCTCTTGGCGCATGGGCCTCTTGGGGCTGGTGCCCTTGGCCCATATAGGCCAAGGCACACACCCCTACAGCCCATGTGGCCCCCCGGGGCAGGTGGACCCCTTGGTGGACCCCCAGACCCCTTTCGGCACTCCCGGTACAATACCGATAATGCGCGAAACCTTTCCGGCGACCAAAACAAGACTTCCCATATATAATTATTTACCTCCGGACCATTCCGGAACTCCTCGTGATGTCCGGGATCTCATCCGGGACTCCGAACAACATTCGGGTTCATATACATATCCCTACAACCCTAGCGTCACCGAACCTTAAGTGTGTAGACCCTACGGGTTCGGGAGACATGTAGACATGACCTAGATCGCTCTCCGGTCAATAACCAACAGCGGGATCTGGATACCCATGTTGGCTCCCACATGCTCCTCGATGATCTCATCGGATGAACCACGATGTCGAGGATTCAAGCAACCCCGTATACAATTCCCTTCGTCAATCGGTATGTTACTTGCCCGAGATTCGATCGTCGGTATCCCAATACCTTGTTCAATCTCGTTACCGGCAAGTCACTTTACTCGTACTGTAATGCATGATCCTGTGACCAGACACTTGGTCACTTTGAGCTCATTATGATGATGCATTACCGAGTGGGCCCAGTGATACCTCTCCGTCATACGGAGTGACAAATCCCAGTCTTGATCCGTGTCAACCCAACAGACACTTTCGGAGATACCCGTAGTATACCTTTATAGTCACCCAGTTACGTTGTGACGTTTGGTACACCCAAAGCACTCCTACGGTATCCGGGAGTTACACGATCTCATGGTCTAAGGAAAAGATACTTGACATTGGAAAACTCTAGCAAACGAACTATACGATCTTGTGCTATGTTTAGGATTGGGTCTTGTCCATCACATCATTCTCCTAATGATGTGATCTCATTGTCAATGACATCCAATGTCCATAGTCAGGAAACCATGACTATCTGTTGATCAACGAGCTAGTCAACTAGAGGCTTACTAGGGACATGTTGGTGTCTATTATTCACACATGTATTACGATTTCCGGATAACATAATTATAGCATGAATAAAGACAATTATCATGAACAAGGAAATATAATAATAATGCTTTTATTGCCTCTAGGGCATATTTCCAACAAGTAGAGGGGGAGAAACATCATAAGATCCAACTTTAATAGCAAAGCTCGCGATACATCAAGATCGTATCACCTCAAGAACATGAGAGAGAGAGAGAGATCAAACACATAGCTACTGGTACATACCCTCGGCCCCGAGGGGGAACTACTCCCTCCTCATCATGGAGAGCACCGGGATGATGAAGGTGGCCACCGAAGAGGGATTCCCCCCTCCGGTAGGGTGCCGGAATGGGTCTAGATTGGTTTTCGGTGGCAACGGAGGCTTCTAGCGACGGAACTCCCGATCTATTCTGTTCCCTGATGTTTTTAGGGTATATGGACATATATAGGCGAAAGAAGTCGGTCAGAGGAGCCACGAGGGGCCCACGAGGGTGGGGGCGAGGGCGCACCTCCCTGCCTCGTGCCTGCCTCGAAGCTTCCGTGACGTCTACTCCAACTCTCCTAGATTGCTTCCGTTCCAAAAATAAGTTCCGTGAAGTTTCAGGTCAATTGGACTCCGTTTTATTTTCCTTTTCTGTGATACTCTAAAACAAGGAAAAAACAGAAACTGGCACTAGGCTCTAGGTTAATAGGTTAATCCCAAAAATCATATAAAATAGCATATAGATGCATATAAAACATCCAAGGTTGATAATATACTAGCATGGAACAATCAAAAATTGTAGATATGTTGGAGACGTATCAAGCATCCCCAAGCTTAATTCCTGCTCGTCCTCGAGTAGGTAAATGATAAAAACAGAATTTTTGATGTGGAATGCTACCAAACATATTTATCCATGCAGTTCTTTTTATTGTGGCAAGAATATTCAGATCCATAAGATTCAAGACAAAAGTTTAATATTGACATAAAAACAATAATACTTCAAGCATACTAACAAAGCAATCATGTCTTCTCAAAATAACATGGCCAAAGAAAGCTATCCCTACAAAATCATATGGTCTGGCTATGCTCTATCTTCATCACACAAAAAATTTAAATCATGCACAACCCCGATGACAAGCCAAGCAATTGTTTCATACTTTTGATGTTCTCAAACTTTTTCAATCTTCACGCAATACATGAGCGTGAGCCATGGACATAGCACTATAGGTGGAATAGAATGGTGGTCGTGGAGAAGACAAAAAAGGAGAAGATGGTCTCACATCAACTAGGCATATCAACGGGCTATGGAGATGCCCATTGATACGTCTCCAACGTATCTATAATTTTTGATTGCTCCATGCTATTATATTATCTATTTTGGATGTTAATGGGCTTTATTTTACACTTTTATATCATTTTTGGGACTAACCTACTAACCGGAGGCCCAACCCAAATTGCTGTTTTTTGCCTATTTTAGGGTTCCGAAGAAAAGGAATATCAAACGGAGTCCAAACGGAATGAAACCTTCGGGAATGTGATTTTCTCAACAAACATGATCCAGGAGACTTGGAGTGGGTGTCAAGAAACGATCAAGGAGGGCACGAGGCAGGGGGCGTGCCTACCCCCCTGGGCGCGCCTGTGACGCCCCCGATTTGACCGTACACTAATCATACACGCAAATGTGTATGATCAAGATCAAGGACTCACGGGAAGATATCACAACACAACTCTAGACACAAATTAAAACAATACAAGCTTTATATTACAAGCCAGCGGCCTCGAGGGCTCGAATACATAAGCTCGAATACACAAGAGTTAGCGGAAGCAACAATATTTGAGTACAGACATAAGTTAGACAAGTTTGCCTTAAGAAGGCTAGCACAAAAGCAACAACGATCGAAAAGGCAAAGCCTCCTGCCTAGGATCCTCCTAACAACTCCTAGTCGTCTGCGGTCTTCATGTAGTAGTAGGCATCCTCCAGGTAGTAGTAGTCATCAGTGGTGTCGTCTGGCTCCTGGGATCCGTCATCTGGTCGCAACAACCGGGTAGGGGAAAAAGAGGTAGCAAAGCAATCATGAGTACTCATCCAAAGTACTCGCAAGACTTACATCAGAGCTAAACCAAGTATGCATCTGTATCAAAGGAAATGGGCTATATCTGTGGACTAAACTACAGAATGCCAGAAGGGAAGGGGAAAGCCTAGCCTATCGAAGACTAGCATCTTCTGGAAACCACCATCTTGCAGCAATAGGAGGGAGTAGAGTAGCATAAAGTAAAGTAGTAGAAGTGTTATCAACCTCGGCCAGAGATCCTTTCTCGACTCCCTGCGAGAAAGCAATCCCAGAGCCATACTATCCAGTTATCATCACAATCCAATTCTCATCACCATCCATTTCTCATCACAAGTATCCAGTTCTAGTTGTATCGATCGGGATACAACTCCAAGTGTCCGTTACCGTAGGACAGGCTATCGAGAGATGTTTTCTTCCCTGCAGGGGTGCACCAACTTACCCACCATGCTCGATTAACTCCGGCCGGACACACTTTCCTGGGTCATGCCCGGCCTCGGCCAAACAATACGCCGCAACCTGACCTAGGCTTAATAGAGAGACCAGCACACCAGACTAAACCTATGCCCCCAGGGGTCATGGGCCATCTCCCCGGGAACTCCTGCACGTTGCGTACGTGGCCGGTGAGCAGACCTAGCTACCTCCTTCAACAAGGCAGGAGCTTACGCAGTCCAACTCGGTGCGCGCCGCTTAGTCGCTGACGTCTATTAAGCTTCGGCTAATGTATACGACGCAGAACGCCCATACTATGCCCACGTGATGGTTAGTGCTATCAGGCCAGAGGCCTCTCGGATCAAATATCCAAATCATAGTGGATTAGGAACGCGCGGTAACGAGCAGAGACTCACAATTGATGTGACCCCATCGCCCCATCTCGAGTATTTGCGGCAAGGGCTAAGAATGCCCGGCCACGCCTCGTAAGTATCTCGCGGGCACCTTCCAGGTCAACCTGTCTCCACATCACTCGCAATTAAGCTTGCGCGGGTACCCCTCAGGGTCGACCCGTCTTTCCAAGTATCAGGGGTAAAGTCCAAGTATCTGTGTGTCCAAACATCAAGGGGAAAACCCGAGGAATCACCCCCAGTGAATTCCACTCGATGTAATCATCAAGGTGAATGTAAGAGGATCCACCCTCGAGGTTCACACTTGAGGGGTTGCACGACAGAGCCGTATCGGAAGTGGTTAAGGAGGAAATCACCCTCGATGACCATGACCGAATAACTACACTACAGGTTAACAACAGAAGTGCTGAAGAGGTCTCACCCTCAGCACTCGATAGTAACCCAGTAGTGTCGAGCAACTAAGAGGAAACTGATGTGCAGTGTTGGGGCCTGGTCTTCAATCCCGTTGATCGGGTCTTCGATGATGAAGCAGGGGCAACAGAGACAAGGTGGGGTCACTGATGTATCACTAACCAGCCTATACTAAGCAGTTTAGGATAAGCAGATAAGGTATGAAAGCAGGTAACAACAACAGGCTATGCATCAGAGTAGGATCATACAGAAAGTAGTAGTAGTTCTAATGCAAGCATGAGAGGGAAAGAAATGGGCGATGTTGGAATGCTCAAGGGGGGGTTTGCTTGCTTGGTTGCTCTGGCAAGGAGGGGGGTTGTTGTCGACGTAGTCGATCACAAGGGCAGCATCGGTCTCGGGGTCTACCGAAGAGAAGAGGGGGAAGAAACAGTAAATACAGAGCAAACAATGCATCACAAGGCATAACATGACGACGGGCAGAGCTAGGGTTGCCCTAACGTAGCACTACACGTTGCAGACGGAGGTGATAAACATCCGAGGATGAATTCCCGGCGTTAGGTGGATTCCGGACAC
This sequence comes from Triticum aestivum, assembly GCF_018294505.1. Lineage (NCBI taxonomy): Eukaryota > Viridiplantae > Streptophyta > Magnoliopsida > Poales > Poaceae > Triticum > Triticum aestivum. The sequence continues at coordinate 565,768,483 of NC_057812.1, read as the reverse complement.
TTGAAAGAGAGGGGACGGTTCCATGTTCAGCATGCTAGGGCATGTGACAGATGAACGGACCACGCATTTGGATTCGTTGGATTTTTCTGAACAACTTTCATATAGAAAACATTTTCATCCGAGCTACCGTTTAATTACTATGAATTTCTAAAGTTTAAAGCCTTTTCTGGAATTATTCAAATTAACAGAAAAGGAAATATGACATCAGTATGACATAGGTGTGACGTTAGCAGTCAACAGCCGCACTGACCAGGTCAAACCTGACCAGTGGGGCCACCGGGACCCACATGTCAGCCTTTGTGGGTTAACAATGGATTAATTTGACTAACAGTAGTAGTTAGGGGCGTGGGCCCCATTAGTCAGCGACTAATTAGTGATTAAACTAATTAACAGATTAATTAGCATTTTGTTTATTTATAAAACCTGTTTAATTAGCACGGGGCCCACATGTCAGTGGCACTGGGGGCGGCCACGTCAGTGTTGACCCAAGTCAATAGGTCAAAGGGGGCCCCTGCGCCCACCAGGTGGTGCCACGTGGACGCCACGTCGGACACCGGCCGGAGATGTGCTGGAGTTGACTCCGGCGAGCCAAACGTGACGGCGCGGCTCAGGAGGGGCACGGATTTCGCGCACAGATGGTCTGCGGGGTTGTGGCTGGGCGCGTTCGACGCGGCTCGGCGTCGCGCATCAAACGGTGGTGGCCGGAGTGGCTGGAACGGATGAGGGCGAGCGCTTCGAGCTCGCCGGCAGTGAGGTGCTTCGGGCGAGCAACGACAGCGGTGGTACGGCGCGAGTTCGGGCTATCCAGAGAGCGGGGCGAGGCCTACGTGCACACGCGAGAAAGATGGGCGCGAGCAAAAGACCAAAAGGTCGCCGGAACAATGTCGGTGACGAGCTACGCGGAGGCGCATCCGGTCGGAGCACGAGGTTGACGCTACAGGGCTCGGCGAGAGCAACGGACGCGCGCGTTGGGCCCCTGGGAACCCCAGCAGCACGATGCGGCACTCGGCCTCATGTGAAGGCGCCCATGGCCACGGCGCCGAGCTCGTCGGCGGCAACGCGCTCGGGCGACGGTGGGCGAGCTAGCTAGGAGGCGCGCGAGGGCGAATGGAGAGGGGAAGAAGGGGAAGGAGCTCACAACAAGGCTGTAGGGGGACGGCAGCATGCTCGGGGAGGACTCGGTGCAGTGAATCGAGGCGTCGGCGTCGTGTTGGCCGGAGAAGGGGATCGGGTCGCCGGCGTTGCTGTGCTGCTCCCCGACTTGATCCAACGACACCAGACGAAGGGGTCGACGGCGCTGGGGCTCCCGGACAGATCGGCGGGGTCGGAAGGGCTCGGTGGCCGCGGGGTCGACGGAGATGTGGCGGCGGCCATGCTCGGTTGTGCTCGGCAGAAAGAGTAGAGGGGTGGGTGAGCTCCAGGAGGAGGGAGAGGGGAGAGTGGGCGCTAGGGTTAGGAGGGGTAGAGAGCCGGGGCGTGCCTTATCCTCGCCGGGGAGCGGCGGATGGCCGACACGGTGACGCCCTGGCCGATGGATGGCCGCCACCTCCCCTGCTTCTTTGTAGCAAGGAAGAAGACAATAGGGGAAGGCAGGCTGGGCCGCCACTGTGCACTTGGCCCAGTGCACAGTGGGCTCTTTTTTTCCTCTTTTTTATTTTTAGCCTTCCTTTACTATTTTTCTTTTTATTGACCTGTTTTGCATTTTTTAGTACCAATTGGGTTTTGTTTTGAACAAAACTTGGCACATAATTCTAGCACGATATAATGAGATGGAAACAAAAAGTATGGAGTAAAAAGGAGATGTCTAACCATTTATAGAAATTGAAAAGGCCAATTTTAAATGCTGTTGGACCACTAAATAATTTCCAAGGGCACTTTGGGAATCCAAAAGAGGTTGTTTCCAATATGACAAATATCTAGGGATTATTTGCCACACCTTGAACATTTTTAATTTGAAGTTTGACAAATTTGAATTTTGACCTTAGATTGGATTTGAATTTGAATGGTGATTTGGATCAAGTGAAGGTTAGCAACAGTAACATGATGACATGGCACCATTAACAAGGATTACTGTAGCATAACACTGGGGGTGTTACAAATCTCCTCCACTACAAGAAATCTCGTCCCGAGATTTAAGTGCGGAAGTAAAGAGTAACTTCGGGAGAACTGACCCATATAGGGTTAATTGTCTGGTGAACAATTTAGGGAATGAGGCAGAAGTATCTCTCGAGTTGAAACTTAATTAACATCGAGAGCAAGTATGAAGGTACCATAGGAAGTTTCAAGCGAATAGACAAACGATTGATACCTGAACAAAGTGTGAGGAAGGGGTTCAGAGCATCGGGAACAGATCATCTCTTGAAAGGTGGCTCGTGACAATATACGAAGCCAAATGCAAGAATATTTCGGAATCAAAGATATACAGGAGAGTCAGGTTTCGATCATGTGGACCTATGGGTTATGGGCCCACCATGTGGGTTAAAATAGAAGGAGCGATGACATCTTGCACGGTCATGAAAGCAAGGCATGTCAATGGGTAGCCTGTTAGTTATGTCGGCCAACAACGTCGGTACCAAGGGCGAGGGACAAAGAGAACCATTTTCCCGCTCGTTGAACGAGGCGGGCCATTAGGCAAGGTCCTCGTCCATCGGTGGCTACCGAAATGTCATCAACAATAGTAACATGGTCTTTACTCACAGAGTTGTACATTGAGGTGCTTACCTAAGCAGGAAATTATCTCTACTGAGATAAGTTAGTTTACCGAAAAGGTTAAACAAAAGAATGGAAAGGAAAAATATGATCAATATATTAATCAGAACAATGGAAAGGAAAATGTGTTTAAACACATACTTCAGGGGTATATCCTTCCCAAGGACAAGCAGAGCATGGTATCCATGACAGGATAGAAGTATAAAACCATTTAGTGAAGGGGAAAGGAATTTCACGACGTTACCCTTACAACGGTGTTTGGATAATTGATAAAGAAGATTTAGTATCGTGCTTCAAATGTTCTGATTGGAGATTGGATTACCACAGACATGCTTCGAGATAGCATTGACATGGTTTCAAGCAAGGTCAGGCTTTGGATACACCAAGGATCCATCGGAACAACTTAGGAAATAAGTCATACAATTTTAGGAGGGAAAAGATGAGGGTGTGGCCGACGGGCTTAGCAACAATCCACCGACATGCCAAAAAGGATGTATTTCCAAAATTAAATGAACAAGTTTGTGTTGGGAAAGGAAAGAATGTTGTGATGATAACATAAATCATCGAGGGGGAGGATTGTATTTCTCATCATGAATTCGATTGATATCCTGGAAAAGCTCAGAGTGTTGATGATGATCACGACAGGTTTTGTTGAGGTACTATGAAGAGGTCATCGAACAGCGACGACATCAAGCAAGAGGAATGATGAAGCAAAAGGTTATTGGAACCACGGATGCGACACAAGCTCGAAATCAAGCTTGTTGTTTGAGGTGAAATGATAAGATGAGGAAGATCGACATAAGCTTAGTTCATCATCGGAAGTTGTGCTCCGGGTAGAAGGACCGGGTAGCACAATTAAAATTAGCTCGATAATGATATAGCCGATCAGGCTAGGTATGATGTGATGGGGTATAAAGCTTCCCAGTATCAAGTACTAGGTGTAATTGAAGGAAATATGCCCTAGAGGCAATAATAAAGTTATTATTTATTTCCTTATATCATGATAAATGTTTATTATTCATGCTAGAATTGTATTAACCGGAAACGTAATACATGTGTGAATACATAGACAAACAGAGTGTCACTAGTATGCCTCTACTTGACTAGCTCGTTAATCAAAGATGGTTATGTTTCCTAACCATGGACAAAGAGTTGTTATTTGATTAACGGGATCACATCATTAGGTGAATGATCTGATTGACATGACCCATTCCATTAGCTTAGCACCCGATCGTTTAGTATGTTGCTATTGCTTTCTTCATGACTTATACATGTTCCTATGACTATGAGATTATGCAACTCCCGTTTGCCGGAGGAACACTTTGTGTGCTACCAAACGTCACAACGTAACTGGGTGATTATAAAGATGTTCTACAGGTGTCTCCAAAGGTACATGTTGGGTTGGCGTATTTCGAGATTAGGATTTGTCAGTCCGATTGTCGGAGAGGTATCTCTGGGCCCTCTCGGTAATGCACATCACATAAGCCTTGCAAGCATTGCAACTAATGAGTTAGTTGTGAGATGATGTATTACGGAACGAGTAAAGAGACTTGCCGGTAACGAGATTGAACTAGGTATTGAGATACCGACGATCGAATCTCGGGCAAGTAACATACCGATGACAAAGGGAACAACGTATGTTGTTATGCGGTCTGACCGATAAAAGATCTTCGTACAATATGTAGGAGCCAATATGAGCATCCAGGTTCCGCTATTGGTTATTGACCGGAGACGTGTATCGGTCATGTCTACATTGTTCTCGAACCCGTAGGGTCCGCACGCTTAAGGTTTCGATGACAGTTATATTATGAGTTTATGCATTTTGATGTACTGAAGTTTGTTCGGAGTCCCGGATGTGATCACGGACATGACGAGGAGTCTCGAAATGGTTGAGACATAAAGATTGATATATTGGAAGCCTATATTTGGATATCGAAAGTGTTCCGGCTGAAATCGGGATTTTACCGGAGTACCGGGAGGTTACCGGAACCCCCCGGGAGGTACATGGGCCTTAGTGGGCTTTAGTGGAAGAGAGGAGAGGTGCACAGGGCTGGGCCGCGCTCCCCTCCCCCCTAGTCCGAATAGGACAAGGAGAGGGGGCCGGCGCCCCCTTCCTTCTCTCTCTCCTCTTTCCCCCTCCCGAATCCTATTCCAACTAGGAAAGGGGGGGAATCCTACTCCCGGAGGGAGTAGGACTCCTCCTGGCGCGCCCTCTCCTGGCCGGCCGCACCCCCCCTTTGATCCTTTATATACGGGGGCAGGGGGCACCCCTAGACACACAAGTTGATCCAGGTGATCATATTCTTAGCCGTGTGCAGTGCCCCCTTCCACCATAGACCTCGATAATATTGTAGTAGTGCTTAGGCGAAGCCCTGCGACGGTAGTACATCAAGATCGTCACCACGCCGTCGTGCTGACGGAACTCTTCCCCGATACTTTGCTGGACCGGAGTCCGGGGATCGTCATCGAGCTGAACGTGTGCTAGAACTCGGAGGTGCCGTAGTTTCGGTGCTTGATCGGTCGGGCTGTGAAGACATACGACTACATCAACCGCGTTGTGCTAACACTTCCGCTGTCGGTCTACAAGGGTACGTAGATCACACTCTCCCCTGTCATTGCTATGCATCACCATGATCTTGCGTGTGCGTAGGAATTTTTTTGAAATTACTATGTTCCCCAACAGTGGCATCCGAGCCTAGGTTTTATGTGTTGATGTTATTTGCACGAGTAGAACACAAGTGAGTTGTGGGCGATATAAGTCATACTGCTTACCAGCATGTCATACTTTGGTTCGGCGGTATTGTTGGACGAAGCGGCCCGAACCGACATTATGCGTACGCTTACGCGAGACCGGTTCTCCCGACGTGCTTTGCACAAAGGTGGCTAGCGGGTGACAGTTTCTCCAACTTTAGTTGAACCGAGTGTGGCTACGCCCGGTCCTTGCGAAGGTTAAAACAGCACCAACTTGACAAACTATCATTGTGGTTTTGATGCGTAGGTAAGATTGGCTCTTTCTTAAGCCCGTAGCAGCCACGTAAAACTTGCAACAACAAAGTAGAGGACGTCTAACTTGTTTTTGCAGGGCATGTTGTGATGTGATATGGTCAAGACATGATGCTAAATTTTATTGTATGAGATGATCATGTTTTGTAAACGAGTTATCGGCAACTGGAAGGAGCCATATGGTTGTCGCTTTATTGTATGCAATGCAATCGTGCTGTAATGCTTTACTTTATCACTAAGCGGTAGCGATAGTCGTGGAAGCATAAGATTGGCGAGACGACAATGATGCTACGATGGAGATCAAGGTGTCGCGCCGGTGACGATGGTGATCACAAGGGTGCTTCGAAGATGGAGATCACAAGCACAAGATGATGATGGCCATATCATATCACTTATATTGATTGCATGTGATGTTTATCTTTTATGCATCTTATCTTGCTTTGATTGACGGTAGCATTATAAGATGATCTCTCACTAATTATCAAGAAGTGTTCTCCCTGAGTATGCACTATTGCGAAAGTTCTTCGTGCTGAGACACCACGTGGTGATCGGGTGTGATAGGCTCTACGTTCAAATACAACTGGTGCAAAACAGTTGCACATGCGGAATACTCAGGTTATACTTGACGAGCCAAGCATATACAGATATGGCCTCAGAACACGGAGACCGAAAGGTCGAGCATGAATCATATAGTAGATATGATCAACATAGTGATGTTCACCAATGAAACTACTCCATCTCACGTGATGATCGGACATGGATTAGTTGATTTGGATCACGTAATCACTTAGAGGATTAGAGGGATGTCTATCTAAGTGGGAGTTCTTTAATTAATATGATTAATTGAACCTAAATTTATCATGAACTTAGTACCTGATAGTATCTTGCTTATTTATGTTTGATTGTAGATAGATGGCCCGTGCTGTTGTTCCGTTGAATTTTAGTGCGTTCCTTGAGAAAGCTAGGTTGAAAGATGATGGTAGCAATTACACGGACTGGGTCCATAACTTAAGGATTATCCTCATTGCTGCACAGAAGAATTACATCCTGGAAGCACCGCTGGGTGCTAGGCCTGCTGCTGGAGCAACACCAGATGTTATGAACGTCTGGCAGAGCAAAGCTGATGACTACTCAATAGTTCAGTGTGCCATGCTTTACGGCTTAGAATCGGGACTTCAACGACGTTTTGAACGTCATGGAGCATATGAGATGTTCCAGGAGTTGAAGTTAATATTTCAAGCAAATACCCGGATTGAGAGATATGAAGTCTCCAATAAGTTCTATAGCTGCAAGATGGAGGAGAACAGTTCTGTCAGTGAGCATATACTCAAAATGTCTGGGTATAATAATCACTTGATTCAATTGGGAGTTAATCTTCCAGATGATTGCGTCATTGACAGAATTCTCCAATCACTGCCACCAAGCTACAAGAGCTTCTTGATGAACTATAATATGCAAGGGATGAATAAGACTATTCCCGAGCTCTTCGCAATGCTAAAAGCTGCGGAGGTAGAAATCAAGAAGGAGCATCAAGTGTTGATGGTCAACAAGACCACTAGTTTCAAGAAAAAGGGCAAAGGGAAGAAGAAGGGGAACTTCAAAAAGAACAACAAGCAAGTTGCTACTCAAGGGAAGAAACCCAAACCTGGACCTAAGCCTGAAACTGAGTGCTTCTACTGCAAGCAGACTGGTCACTGGAAGCGGAACTGCCCCAAGTATTTGGCGGATAAGAAGGATGGCAAGGTGAACAAAGGTATATGTGATATACATGTTATTGATGTGTACCTTACTAATGCTCGTAGTAGCACCTGGGTATTTGATACTGGTTCTGTTGCTAATATTTGCAACTCGAAACAGGGACTACGGATTAAGCGAAGATTGGCTAAGGACGAGGTGACGATGTGCGTGGGAAATGGTTCCAAAGTCGATGTGATCGTAGTCGGCACACTACCTCTACATCTACCTTCGAGATTAGTATTAGACCTAAATAATTGTTATTTGGTGCCAGCGTTAAGCATGAACATTATATCTGGATCTTGTTTGATGCGAGACGGTTATTCATTTAAATCAGAGAATAATGGTTATTCTATTTACATGAGTAATATCTTTTATGGTCATGCACCCTTAAAGAGTGGTCTATTCTTATTAAATCTCGATAGTAGTGACACACATATTCATAGTGTTGAAACCAAAAGATGCAGAGTTGATAATGATAGTGCAACTTATTTGTGGCACTACCGTTTAGGTCATATCGGTATAAAGCGCATGAAGAAACTCCATACTGATGGGCTTTTGGAACCACTTGATTATGAATCACTTGGTACTTGCGAACCGTGCCTTATGGGTAAGATGACAAAAACACCGTTCTACGGTACTATGGAGAGAGCAACAGATTTGTTGGAAATCATACATACAGATGTATGTGGTCCGATGAATGTTGAGGCTCGTGGCGGATATCGTTATTTTCTCATCTTCACAGATGACTTAAGCAGATATGGGTATATCTACTTAATGAAACACAAGTCTGAAACATTTGAAAAGTTCAAAGAATTTCAGAGTGAAGTTGAAAATCATCGTAACAAGAAAATAAAATTCCTACGATCTGATCGTGGAGGAGAATATTTGAGTTACGAGTTTGGTGTACATTTGAAACAATGTGGAATAGTTTCACAACTCACGCCACCCGGAACACCACAGCGTAATGGTGTGTCCGAACGTGGTAATCGTACTTTACTAGATATGGTGCGATCTATGATGTCTCTTACTGATTTACCGCTATCGTTTTGGGGATATGCTCTAGAGACGGCCGCATTCACGTTAAATAGGGCACCATCAAAATCCGTTGAGACGACGCCTTATGAACTGTGGTTTGGCAAGAAACCAAAGTTGTCGTTTCTGAAAGTTTGGGGCTGTAATGCTTATGTGAAAAAGCTTCAACCTGATAAGATCGAACCCAAATCGAAAAAATGTGTCTTCATAGGATATCCAAAGGAAACTATTGGATACACCTTCTATCACAGATCCGAAGGCAAGACTTTTGTTGCTAAATTCGGAAACTTTCTAGAGAAGGAGTTTCTCTCGAAAGAAGTGAGTGGGAGGAAAGTAGAACTTGACGAGGTAACTGTACCTACTCCCTTATTGGGAAGTAATACATCACAGAAACCTGTTTCTGTGACACCTACACCAATTAGTGAGGAAGCAAATGATAATGATCATGAAACTTCACAACAAGATACTACTGAACCTCGTAGATCAACTAGAGTGAGATCCGCGCCAGAGTGGTACGGTAATCCTGTTCTGGAAGTCATGCTACTAGATCATGATGAACCTATGAACTATGAAGAAGCGATGGTGAGCCCAGATTCCGCAAAATGGCTTGAAGCCATGAAATCTGAGATGGGATCCATGTATGAGAACAAAGTATGGACTTTGGTTGACTTGCCCACTGATCGGCAAGCAATTGAGAATAAATGGATCTTCAAGAAGAAGACTGACGCTGACGGTAATATTACTGTCTACAAAGCTCGACTTGTCGCAAAAGGTTTTCGGCAAGTTTAAGGGATTGACTACGATGAGACCTTCTCACCCGTAGCGATGCTTAAGTCTGTCCGAATCATGTTAGGAATTGCCGCATTTTATGATTATGAAATTTGGCAGATGGATGTCAAAACTGCATTCCTGAATGGATTTCTGGAAGAAGAGTTGTATATGATGCAACCAGAAGGTTTTGTCAATCCAAAGGGAGCTAACAAAATGTGCAAGCTCCAACGATCCATTTATGGACTGGTGCAAGCCTCTCGGAGTTGGAATAAACGCTTTGATAATGTGATCAAAGCATTTGGTTTTATACAGACTTTTGGAGAAGCCTGTATTTACAAGAAAGTGAGTGGGAGCTCTGTAGCATTTCTGATATTATATGTGGATGACATATTACTAATTGGAAATGATATAGAATTTCTGGATAGCATAAAGGGATACTTGAATAAGAGTTTTTCAATGAAAGACCTCGGTGAAGCTGCTTACATATTAGGCATTAAGATCTATAGAGATAGATCAAGAAGCTTAATTGGACTTTCACAAAGCACATACCTTGACAAAGTTTTGAAGAAGTTCAAAATGGATCAAGCAAAGAAAGGGTTCTTGCCTGTGTTACAAGGTGTGAAGTTGAGTCAGACTCAATGCCCGACCACTGCAGAAGATAGAGAGAAAATGAAAGATGTTCCCTATGCTTCAGCCATAGGCTCTATCATGTATGCAATGCTGTGTACCAGACCTGATGTGTGCCTTGCTATAAGTCTAGCAGGGAGGTACCAAAGTAATCCAGGAGTGGATCACTGGACAGCGGTCAAGAACATCCTGAAATACTTGAAAAGGACTAAGGATATGTTTCTCGTTTATGGAGGCGACAAAGAGCTAATCGTAAATGGTTACGTCGATGCGAGCTTTGACACTGATCCGGACGATTCTAAATCGCAAACCGGATACGTGTTTACATTAAACGGTGGAGCTGTCAGTTGGTGCAGTTCTAAACAAAGCGTCGTGGCGGGATCTACGTATGAAGCGGAATACATAGCTGCTTTGGAAGCAGCAAATGAAGGAGTCTGGATGAAGGAGTTCATATCCGATCTAGGTGTCATATCTAGTGCATCGGGTCCAATGAAAATCTTTTGTGACAATACTGGTGCAATTGCCTTGGCAAAGGAATCCATATTTCACAAGAGAACCAAGCACATCAAGAGATGCTTCAATTCCATCCGGGATCTAGTCCAGGTGGGAGACATAGAGATTTGCAAGATACATACAGATCTGAATGTAGCAGACCCGTTGACTAAGCCTCTTCCACGAGCAAAACATGATCAGCACCAAGGCTCCATGGGTGTTAGAATCATTACTGTGTAATCTAGATTATTGACTCTAGTGCAAGTGGGAGACTGAAGGAAATATGCCCTAGAGGCAATAATAAAGTTATTATTTATTTCCTTATATCATGATAAATGTTTATTATTCATGCTAGAATTGTATTAACCGGAAACGTAATACATGTGTGAATACATAGACAAATAGAGTGTCACTAGTATGCCTCTACTTGACTAGCTCGTTAATCAAAGATGGTTATGTTTCCTAACCATGGACAAAGAGTTGTTATTTGATTAACGGGATCACATCATTAGGTGAATGATCTGATTGACATGACCCATTCCATTAGCTTAGCACCCGATCGTTTAGTATGTTGCTATTGCTTTCTTCATGACTTATACATGTTCCTATGACTATGAGATTATGCAACTCCCGTTTGCCGGAGGAACACTTTGTGTGATACCAAATGTCACAACGTAACTGGGTGATTATAAAGGTGCTCTACAGGTGTCTCCAAAGGTACATGTTGGGTTGGCGTATTTCGAGATTAGGATTTGTCACTCCGATTGTCGGAGAGGTATCTCTGGGCCCTCTTGGTAATGCACATCACATAAGCCTTGCAAGCATTGCAACTAATGAGTTAGTTGTGAGATGATGTATTACGGAACGAGTAAAGAGACTTGCTGGTAACGGGATTGAACTAGGTATTGAGATACCGACGATCGAATCTTGGGCAAGTAACGTACCAATGACAAAGGGAACAACGTATGTTGTTATGCGGTCTGACCGATAAAAGATCTTCGTAGAATATGTAGGAGCCAATATGAGCATCCAGGTTCTGCTATTGGTTATTGACCGGAGACGTGTCTCGGTCATGTCTACATTGTTCTCGAACCCGTAGGGTCCGCACGCTTAAGGTTTCGATGACAGTTATATTATGAGTTTATGCATTTTGATGTATCGAAGTTTGTTCGGAGTCCCGGATGTGATCACGGACATGACGAGGAGTCTCGAAATGGTCGAGACATAAAGATTGATATATTGGAAGCCTATATTTGGATATCGGAAGTGTTTTGGGTGAAATCGGGATTTTACCGGAGTACCGGGAGGTTACCGGAACCCCCCGGGAGGTACATGGGCCTTAGTGGGCTTTAGTGGAAGAGAGGAGAGGTGCCCAGGGCTGGGCCGCGCGCCCCTCCCCCCCCCTAGTCCGAATAGGACAAGGAGAGGGGCCGGCGCCCCCCCCCCCCTTCCTTCTCTCTCTCCTCTTTCCCCCTCCTGAATCCTATTCCAACTAGGAAAGGGGGGAATCCTACTCCCGGAGGGAGTAGGACTCCTCCTGGCGCGCCCTCTCCTGGCCGGCCGCACCACCCCCCTTTGATCCTTTATATACGGGGACAGGGGGCACCCCTAGACACACAAGTTGATCCAGGTGATCATATTCTTAGCCGTGTGCGGTGCCCCCTTCCACCATAGACCTCGATAATATTGTAGCAGTGCTTAGGCGAAGCCCTGCGACGGTAGTACATCAAGATCGTCACCACGCCGTCGTGCTGACGGAACTCTTCCCCGACACTTTGCTGGATCGGAGTCCGGGGATCGTCATCGAGCTGAACGTGTGCTAGAACTCGGAGGTGCCGTAGTTTCAGTGCTTGATCGGTCGGGCTGTGAAGACATACGACTACATCAACCGCGTTGTGCTAACGCTTCCGCTGTCGGTCTACAAGGGTACGTAAATCACACTCTCCCCTCTCGTTGCTATGCATCACCATGATCTTGCGTGTGCGTAGGAATTTTTTTGAAATTACTATGTTCCCCAATAGTAATGCCAGAAGGTAAAACGGAGTAGAGGTTGGACGATGGAAATGATTTGCAGAGGATAAGTAATTTTAACTTACCCAGTAAATGGGATCAAGGAGGAAATATGGTCAGGACCATAACTGCAAGGGACCCAACTTACGATACCGGAAGAATTATTCAAATGATTAAATATCCTTGTAAGGAGCTTTCATGATAAGTTCCACACCATGTCCGTGGGCATGAACACAAAGGTTCAGGGTCGACTCCCACTTCTACAATGCATAACCTTTCATTTTACTTCTCGCTCTTGGTGAAGTTGTAGTATTGAAATTTTATCTGACGAAAAGCCAGTAGAGTATAATCCGCATAACTTTCGAGTTCACACAGATTAGGGAAGGCATAGGTTCAACCCATCGGGGCATCTTAGGAACATATATCATAAATTTCAAGAATAAATAACACAAGATCGGTAGTAGAGCATGCTTGAGAAAGCGGAGGATACAATTTACCAAAAGCATATTGAATATGAAGGACGTTGTCGGATAAAATCCGAAAAAGGGGGGGGGGTCTGGTGGTCCACAAGGGATCTGATGTGAGCATCGCTACTCAACCATAGGAAGAAAGAATGCAAGGAGATCGGATTATAGAAACAACTGACTAACTCAAAGCTCAATTGCAAAGGAATTATGAATTCCAAGACAAGGCATCAGAAGCAATGCTCTGATAAGGGATGGATAGGTAGAATAGCCTTAGGGGTACAATCGATGTCGATTTGATTGATCAAGATTCAGCACATGTTAGAATGACGTCTGAGCCGGAAGGATGAATTCTAGGACCTGATTGAGGACTGCGAGCATTCGCAACATATTGTATCAACGGACTCAAAATGATAATGACAAAGGTTGACAATAAGATTACTAGACTTATGGTATTAACCATGATGCAAGCAAGAAATCCAAGAACAATAGGCTGTTGAGGATTTTCACAAGAACGAATGGTATTACGAAGACTTTTGTGAAGTACAAGAATCAACTAAAGATGAGCAGATACTCGATAGATGCACAAAGTTATCCGTAGGGTTATTCAGACGACAAGGAACTGCAAGGCAGTAAGCTCAAAGGATTCTCGGAAAAAGGAGAGCAGTTCAGGGCATCTTGTAATAACAAGATCAATGGGATAGAATGTAAGATTGGTAAGTGTGTGTAGTTATCCATAAGGATATTTCGGTGGTAAGGAATTGCAAAGGCAACAGGCACAAAGTCTCGAGAGAATATCGTAGAGTATCTTCGGAATCTTCTGATGCAGCAGGCGATCATCTGAAATAAGAGGCTCTCCGGGCGGATGTGATCATGAGATCCTAATGTTCGAGTTAGTAAAACCATCTAACCTGAATAGAAGAGAGATCAGAGTCCCAGAGTATAGACGAGGAATAAAAGATCCTAATACCACCCAAATGGCGACGTGGGCCCGTAAGACACACAACCATGTTAGTAAAAGTTTTTGTAGTGACTAGACTCGACTTCGGCCAAGGAGTTGGAAAGGGGGCTACCTACAGGCAGTCGGCTCTAATACCAACTTGTGACGCCCCCGATTTGACCGTACACTAATCATACACGCAAATGTGTACGATCAAGATCAAGGACTCACGGGAAGATATCCCAACACAACTCTAGACACAAATTAAAACAATACAAGCTTTATATTACAAGCCAGGGGCCTCGAGGGCTCGAATACATAAGCTCGAATACACAAGAGTCAGCGGAAGCAACAATATCTGAGTACAGACATAAATTAGACAATTTTGCCTTAAGAAGGCTAGCACAAAAGCAACAACGATCGAAAAGGCAAAGCCTCCTGCCTGGGAGCCTCCTAACTACTCCTAGTCGTCTGCGGTCTTCACGTAGTAGTAGGCATCCTCCGGGTAGTAGTAGTCATCAGTGGCGTCGTCTGGCTCCTAGGATCCATCATCTGGTCGCAACAACCAGGTAGGGGGAAAAGAGGTAGCAAAGCAACCGTGAGTACTCATCCAAAGTACCCGCAAGACTTACATCAGAGCTAAACCAAGTATGCATCTGTATCAAAGGAAATGGGCTGTATCTGTGGACTAAACTGCAGAATGCCAGAAGGGAAGGGGAAAGCCTAGCCTATCGAAGACTAGCATCTTTTGGAAACCACCATCTTGCAGCAACAGGAGGGAGTAGAGTAGCATAAAGTAAAGTAGTAGAAGTGTTATCAACCTCGGCCAGAGATCCTTTCTCGACTCCCTGCAAGAAAGCAATCCCAGAGCCATACTATCCAGTTATCATCACAATCCAATTCTCATCACCATCCGTTTCTCATCACAAGTATCCAGTTCTAGTTGTATTGATCGGGATACAACTCCAAGTGTCCGTTACCGTAGGACAGGCTATCGATAGATGTTTTCTTCCCTGCAGGGGTGCACCAACTTACCCACCACGCTCGATTAACTCCGGCCGGACACACTTTCCTGGGTCATGCCCGACCTCGGCAAAACAATACGCTGCAACCCGACCTAGGTTTAATAGAGAGGCCAGCACGCCAGACTAAACCTATGCCCCCAGGGGTCATGGGCCATCTCCCCGGGAACTCCTGCACGTTGCGTACGTGGCTGGTGAGCATACCTAGCTACCTCCTTCAACATGGCAGGAGCTTACGCAGTCCAACCCGACATGTGCCGCTTAGTCGCTGACATCTATTAAGCTTCGGCTAATGTATATGACGCAAAATGCCCATACTATGCCCACGTGATGGTTAGTGCTATCAGGCCAGAGGCCCCTCGGATCAAATATCCAAATCATAGTGGATTGGGAACGCGCGATAACGAGCAGAGACTCATGATCGATGTGACCCCGTTGCCCCGTCTCGAGTACTTGCGGCAAGGGCTAAGAATGCCCGACCACGCCTCGTAAGTATCTCGTGGGCACCTTCCAGGTCAACCCGTCTCCACATCACTCGCAATTAAGCTCGCGCGGGTACCCCTCAGGGTCGACCCGTCTTTCCAAGTATCAGGGGTAAAGTCCAAGTATCCGTGTGTCCAAACATCAAGGGGAAAACCCGAGGAATCACCCCCGGTGAATTCCACTCAATGTAATCATCAAGGTGAACATAAGAGGATCCACCCTCGAGGTTCACACTTGAGGGGTTGCACGACAGAGCCGTATCGGAAGTGGTTAAGGAGGAAATCACCCTCGATGACCACGACCAAATAACTACACTACAGGTTAACAACAGAAGTGCTGAAGAGGTCTCACCCTCGGCACTCGATAGTAACCTAGTAGTGTCGAGCAACTAAGAGGAAAGTGATGTGCGGTGTCAGGGCCTGGTCTTCGATCCCGTTGATTGGGTCTTCGATGATGAAGCAGGGGCAACAGAGACAAGGTGGGGTCACTGATGTATCACTAACCAACCTATACTAAGCATTTTAGGATAAGCAGATAAGGTATGAAAATAGGTAACAACAACAAGCTATGCATCAGAGTAGGATCATACAGAAAGCAGTAGTAGTTCTAATGCAAGCATGAGAGGGAAAGAAATGGGCGATATCGGAATGCTCAAGGGGGGGTTTGCTTGCCTGGTTGCTCTGGCAAGGAGGGGGGTTGTCGCCGACGTAGTCGATCACAAGGGCAGCATCGGTCTCGGGGTCTACCAGAGAGAAGAGGGGGAAGAAACAGTAAATACAGAGCAAACAATGCATCACAAGGCATAACATGACGACGGGCAAAGCTAGGGTTGCCCTAACGTAGCACTACACGTTGCAGACGGAGGGGATAAACATCCGAGGATGAATTCCCGGCGTTAGGTGAATTCCAGACAAATGAAAGAGAGGGGTCGGTTCCATGTTTAGCATGCTAGGGGCATGTGACAGATGAACGGACCACACATTTGGATTTGTTGGATTTTTCTGAGCAACTTTCATATAGAAAACATTTTCATCCGAGCTATGGTTTAATTACTATGAATTTCTAAAGTTTAAAGCCTTTTATGGAATTATTCAAATTAACAGAAAAGGAAATATGACATCAGTATGACATAGGTGTGACGTCAGCAGTCAACTGCCGCACTGACCAGGTCAAACCTGACCAGTGTGGCCACCGAGACCCACATGTCAGCCTCTGTGGGTTAACAGTGGATTAATTTGACTAACAATATTAGTTAGGGGTGTGGGCCCCATTAGCCAGCGACTAATTAGTGATTAAACTAATTAACAGATTAATTAGCATTTTGTTTATTTATAAAACCTATTTAATTAGTGCGGGGCCCACATGTCGGTGGCACTAGGGGCGGCCACGTCAGTGTTGACCCAAGTCAACAGGTCAAAGGGGGCCCCCGCGCCCACCAGTCAGTGGCCCAGGTGGTGCCACGTGGACGCCACGTCGGACACCGGCCGGAGATGCGTCGGAGTTGACTCCGGCGAGCCAAACGCGACGGTGCGGCTCGGGAGGGGCATGGATTTCGCGCACAAGGGGTCTGCGGGGTTGTGGCTGGGCGCGTTCGACGCGGCTTAGCGTCGCGCATCGAACGGTGGTGGCCGGAGTGGCTGGAACGGATGGGGGCGAGCGCTTCGAGCTCGCCGGCGGCGAGGTGCTTCGGGCGAGCAACGACAGCGGTGGTACGGCGCGAGTTTGGGCTATCCAGAGAGCGGGGCGAGGCCTACCTGCACGCGCGAGCAAGATGGGCGCGAGCAGAAGACGAAAAGGTCGCCGGAACGACGCCGGCGACGAGCTACGCGGAGGCGCATCCGGTCGGAGCACGGGGTCAGCACTACGGGGCTCGGCGAGAGCAACGGACGCGCGCGTTGGGCCCCTGGGAACCCCAGGAGCACGATGCGGCGCTCGGCCTCATGTGAAGGCGCCCATGGCCACGGTGCCGAGCTCGTCGGCGGCAACGCGCTTGGGCGACAGTGGGCGAGCTAGCTAGGAGGCGCGCGAGGGCGAATGGAGAGGGGAGGAAGGGAAGGAGCTCACAGCGAGGCTGTAGGGGGACGACAGCATGCTCGGGAGGAATCGGTGCAGCGAATCAAGGCGTCAGCATCGCGATGGCCGGAGAAGGGGATCGGGTTGCCGGCGTTGCTGTGCTGCTCCCCGACTTGATCCAACGACACCAGAGGAAGGGACCGATGACGCTGGGGCTCCCGGACAGATCGGCGGGGTTGGAAGGGCTCGGTGGCCGCGGGGTCGACGGAGATGTGGCGGCGGCCACGCTCGGTTGTCCTCGGTAGAGAGAAGGGAGGGGTGGGCGAGCTCCAAGGAGAGGGAGAGGGGAGAGTGGGCGCTAGGGTTAGGAGGGGGAGAGAGCCGGGGCGTGCCTTATCCTCGCCGGGGAGCGGCGGATGGCCGACACAGTGACGCCCTGGCCAATGGATGGCAGCTACCCCCCCTGCTTCTCTGTAGCGAGGAAGAAGACAACGGGGGAAGTCAGGCTGGGCCGCCACTGTGCACTTGGCCCAGTGCACAGTGGGCTCTTTTTTCCTCTTTTTTATTTTTAGCCTTCCTTTACTATTTTTCTTTTTATTGACATGTTTTGCATTTCTTAGTACCAATTGGGTTTTGTTTTGAACAAAACTTGGCACATAATTCTAGCACGATATAATGAGATGGAAACAAAAAGTATGGAGTGAAAAGGAGATGTCTAAGCATTTATAGAAATTGAAAAGGCCAATTTTAAATGTTGTTGGACCACTAAATCATTTCCAGGGGCACTTTGGGAATGCAAAAGAGGTTGTTTCCAATATGACAAATATCTAGGGATTATTTGCCACACCTTGAACATTTTTAATTTGAAGTTTGACAAATTTGAATTTTGACCTTAGATTGGATTTGAATTTCAATGGTGATTTGGATCAAGTGAAGGTTAGCAACAGTAACATGATGACATGGCACCATTAATAGGGGATTCCTGTAGCATAACACTGGGGGTGTTACAGCGCCCTCCACCCTCGTGGGCCCCTCGTTGCTCCACCGACGTACTTCTTCCTCCTATATATATCCACGTACCCCCCCCCCAAACATCCAGGAGCACCACGAAAACCTAATCCCACCATCACAACCTTCTGTACTCGAGAGATCCCATCTCGGGGCCTTTTTTGGAGCTGCGCCGGAGGGGGCATTGATCATGGAGGGCCTCTACATCAACTCCTTCGCCTCTCCAGTGATGTGTGAGTAGTTTACTTCAGACCTACGGGTCCGTAGTTATTATCTAGATGGCTTCTTCTCTCTCTTTGGATCTCAATACAAAGTTCTCCTCGATTCTCTTGGAGATCTATTCGATGTAATCTTCTTTTGCGGTGTGTTTATCGAGATCTGATGAATTGTGGTTTTATGATCCAGTTTATCTATGAACAATATTTGAATCTACTCTGAATTCTTTTATGTATGATTGGTTTATCTTTGCAAGTCTCTTCAAATTATCAGTTTGGTTTGGCCTACTAGATTGATCTTTCTTGCAATGGGAGAAGTGCTTATATCTGGGTTCAATCTTGCGGTGTCCTTTCCCAGTGACATCAGGGGCAGCAAGGCACGTATTGTATTGTTTCCATCGAGGATAAAAAGATGGGGTTTATACCATATTGCATGAGTTTATCCATCTACATCATGTCATCTTACTTAAAGCATTACTCTGTTCTTATGAACTTAATACTCTAGATGCATGCTGGATAGCGGTCGATGTGTGGAGTAATAGTAGTAGATGCAAAATCGTTTCGGTCTACTTGTCACGGACGTGATGCCTATATACATGATCATACCTAGATATTCTCATAACTATGCTCAATTCTATCAATTGATTGACAGTAATTCGTTCACCCACCGTAATACTTATGCTCTTGAGATAAGCCACTAGTGAAACCTATGGCCCCCAGGTCTATCTTCCATCATATTAATCTTCCAACACTTAGTTATTTCCTTTGCCTTTTATTTTACTTTGCATCTTTATTTCTCTTTATCATAAAAATACCAAAAATATTATCTTATCATATCTATCAGATCTCACTCTCATAAGTGACCGTGAAGGGATTGACAACCCCTTTATCGCGTTGGTTGCGAGGTTCTTATTTGTTTGTGTAGGTGCGTGGGACTTGAGTGTGATCTCCTACTGGATTGATACCTTGGTTCTCAAAAACTGAGGGAAATACTTACGCTACTTTGCTGCATCACCCTTTCCTCTTCAAGGGAAAACCAACGCAGTGCTCAAGAGGTGGCAAGAAGGATTTCTGGCGCCGTTGTCGGGAGATTCGCGCCAAGTCAAGTCAATATTTGACTCCTAACAATGAGCCATTTTTGGCACCATTGCCGGAGTCTACGCACAAGTTAAGACATACCAAGTACCATCACAAACCCTTATCCCTCGCATTACATTATTTGCCATTTGCCTCTCATTTGCCTCTCCCCCATGATACGTCTCCAACGTATCTGTAACTTTTGATTGCTCCATGCTATATTATCTACTGTTTTGGACATTATTGGGCTTTATTATCCACTTTTATATTATTTTTGGGACTAACCTATTAACCAGAGGCCTAGCCCAGAATTGCTGTTTTTTTGCCTGTTTTAGGGTTTCGAAGAAAAGGAATATCAAACGGAGTCCAAACGGAATGAAACCTTCGGGAACATGATTTTCTCAACGAATAAGACCAGAGAGACTTGGACCCTACGTCAAGAAAGGAAACAGGAGGCCACGAGGTAGGGGGGCGCACCCACCCCCACCAGGCGCGCCCTCCACCCTCGTGGGCCCCCTGTTGCTCCACTGACGTATTCCTTCCTCCTATATATATATATATCCACGTACCCCCAAACGATCAGAGACAGAGCCAAAACCCTAATTCCACCGCCGAAACTTTCTGTATCCATGAGATCTCATCTTGGGGCCTGTTCCGGAGCTCCGCCGGAGGGGGCATCGATCGTGGAGGGCTTCTACATCAACACCATAGCCCCTTCGATGAAGTGTGAGTAGTTCACCTCAGACCTACGGGTCAATAGTTAGTAGCTAGATGGCTTCTTCTCTCTTTTTGGATCTCAATACAATGTTCTCCCCCTCTCTTGTGGAGATCTATTCGATGTAATCTTCTTTTTGCGGTGTGTTTGTTGAGACCGATGAATTGTGGGTTTATGATCAAGTCTATCTATGAATAATATTTGAATCTTCTCTAGATTCTTTTATGTATGATTGGTTATCTTTGCAAGTCTCTTCGAATTATCAGTTTGGTTTGGCCTATTAGATTGATGTTTCTTGCAATGGGAGAAGTGCTTATCTTTGGGTTCAATCTTGCGGTGTCCTTTCCCGGTGACAGTAAGGGTAGCAAGGCACGCATTGTATTGTTGCCATCGAGGATAACAAGATGGGGTTTTCTTCATATTGCATGAGTCTATCCCTCTACATCATGTCATCTTGCTTAAGGCGTTACTTTGTTTTTAACTTAATACTCTAGATGCATGCTGGATATCGATCGATGAGTGGAGTAATAGTAGTAGATGCAGGCAGGAGTCGGTCTACTTGTCTCAGACGTGATGCCTATATACATGATCATACCTAGATATTCTCATAACTATGCTCAATTCTGTCAATTGCTCAACAGTAATTTGTTCACCCACCGTAGAATACTTATGCTCTTGAGAGAATCCACTAGTGAAACCTATGGCCCCCGGGTCTATCTTTATCATACTGATTTCCTACTACTTAGTTAGTTCCTTTGCTATTTACTTTGCCTTTATTTTACTTTGCATCTTTTATCATAAAAATACCAAAAATATTATCTTATCATATCTATCATATCTCACTCTCGTAAGTGGCCCTATAGGGATTGACAACCCCTATTTGCGTTGGTTGCGAGGATTTATTTGTTTTGTGCAGGTGCAAGGGACTCACGCGTAGCCTCCTACTGGATTGATACCTTGGTTCTCAAAAACTGAGGGAAATACTTACGCTACTTTGCTGCATCATCCCTTCCTCTTCGAGGAAAACCAACACGGTGCTCAAGAGGTAGCACCCCACTTCACCCTTGCCGTTTTATTCGCCCTCTCTTCCTCTCTCCATCTCCTTCTGTTCGCCTCTTTTTCGCTTGCTTCTTGTTTGCTCGTGTGTTGGATTGCTTGCTTCTCACGATGGCTCAAGATAATACTAAATTGTGTGACTTTACCAATACCAACAACAATGATTTTCTTAGCACTCCGATTGCTCCTCTTACCGATGTTGAATCTTGTGAAATTAATGCTGCTTTGTTGAATCTTGTCATGAAAGATCAATTCGCCGGCCTTCCTAGTGAAGATGTCCCTACCCATCTAAATAGCTTTGTTGATTTGTGTGATATGCAAAATAAGAAAGATGTGGACAATGATATTGTTAAATTGAATCTATTTCCGTTTTCGCTTAGAGATCGTGCTAAAGCTTGGTTTTTCTCTTTGCCTAAAAATCGTATTGATTCATGGAATAAGTGCAAAGATGCTTTTATCTCTATGTATTTTCCTCCCGCTAAAATCATCTCTCTTAGAAACGATATTATGAATTTTAAGCAACTTGATCATGAACATGTTGCACAATCTTGGGAGAGGATGAAATTAATGATACGTAATTGCCCTACACATGGTTTGAATCTTTGGATGATTATACAGAATTTTTATGCCAGATTGAATTTTGCTTCTAGAAATATTTTAGATTCGGCCACGGGAGGCACTTTTATGGAAATCACTTTAGGAGAAGCCACTATACTACTAGATAATATTATGGTTAATTATTCTCAATGGCATACCGAAAGATCTACTAATAAAAAAGTGCATGCGATAGAAGAAATTAATGTTTTGAGTGGAAAGATGGATGAACTTATGAAATTGTTTGCTAATAAGAGTGCTCCTACTTATCCTAATGATATGCGTTTGTCTACCTTGATTGAGAATAATAATAAATCTATGGATGTGAATTTTTTTGGTAGGAACAATTTTGGTAACAACGCGTATAGAGGTAATTTTAATTCTAGGCCATTTCCTAGTAATTCCTATAATAATTATGGTAATTCCTACAACAATTCTTATGGAAATTTTAATAAGATGCCCTCTGAATTTGAGACTAGTGTTAAGGAGTTTATGAATTCGCAAAAGAATTTCAATGCTTTGCTTGAAGAAAAATTGCTTAAGATTGATGAGTTGGCTAGGAACATTGATAAAATTTCTCTTGATGTTGATTATTTGAAACTTAGATCTATTCCAACTAAGAATGATATCAATGAGTCTCTCAAAGCCATGATAATTTCCATTGATGAGTGCAAAGAAAGAACCGCTAGGATGCGTGCTAAGAAAGATTGCTTTGTGAAAGCGTGTTCTTCTAGTTTTCATGATAATAAGGATGAAGATCTAAAAGTGATTGATGTGTACCCTATTAAATCTTTGTTTTGAAATATGAATCTTGATAATGATGGGACTGAAGATGAGCCACCTTTACCTAGAAGGCGTTCCAAAAATTCAGAGTTTTTAGATCTTGATGCAAAAATTGATAAAAGTGGGACTGAAGAGGTCAAAACTTTAAATAGCAATGAACCCACTATTTTGGATTTCAAGGAATTTAATTATGATAATTGCTCTTTGTTAGATTGTATTTCCTTGTTGCAATCCGTGCTAAATTCTCCTCATGATTATAGTCAAAATAAAGCTTTTACTAAACATATCGTTGATGCTTTGATGCAATCTTATGAAGAAAAACTCGAGTTGGAAGTTTCTATCCCTAGAAAACTTTCTGATGAGTGGGAACCTACAATAAAAATAAAAATTAAAGATCATGAGTGTTATGCTTTGTGTGATTTGGGTGCTAGTGTTTCCACGATTCCGAAAACTTTGTGTGATTTGCTAGGTTTCCGTGATTTTGATGATTGTTCTTTAAACTTCACCTTGCGGATTCCACTATTAAGAAACATATGGGAAGAATTAATGATATTCTTATTTTTTCAAATAGGAACTATGTGCCCATAGATTTCATTGTTCTTGATATAGATTGCAATCCTTCATGTCCTATTATTCTTGGTAGACCTTTTCTTAGGACGATTGGTGCAATTATTGATATGAAGGAAGGGAATATCAAATTCCAATTTACATTAAAGAAAGGCATGGAACACTTTCCTAGAAAGAAAATTAAATTATCATATGAATCTATTATGAGATCCACTTATGGATTGCCTACCAAAGATGGCAATACCTAGATCTCTCTTCGCTTTTATGCCTAGCTAGGGGCGTTAAACGATATCGCTTGTTCGGAGGCAACCCAATTTTATTTTTATTTCTTGCTTTTTGCTCCTGTTTAGTAATAAATAATTTATCTAGCCACTGTTTTGGTTCTGTTTTTGTTTTTAATTAGTGTTTGTGCCAAGTAGAACTGTTCGGAAGACTTGGGAAAAGTCTTTTTGATCTTGCTGTAAAAAACAGAAACTTTAGCGCTCAGGAGAATTGCTGCCATTTTTATTTGGAGAGTGATATTTAGTTAATTATTTTTGAAGATCATTAATAGACAAATTCCTCACGTCCAGCAATTTATTTTAGAATTTTTGGTGTTCCAAAAGTTTGCGTTAGCTACAGATTACTACAGACTGTTCTGTTTTTGACAGATTCTGTTTTTCGTGTGTTGTTTGCTTATTTTGATGAATCTATGGCTAGTAAAAGAGTTTATAAACCATAGAGAAGTTGGAATACAGTAGGTTTAACACTAATATAAATCAAGAATGAGTTCATTACAGTAACTTGAAATGGTGTTTTGTTTTCTTTCGCTAACGGAGCTCACGAGATTTTCTATTTTGAGTTTTGTGTTGTGAAGTTTTCAAGTTTTGGGTAAAGATTTGATGGATTATGGAACAAGGAGTGGCAAGAGCCTAAGCTTGGCGATGCCCATGGCACCCCAAGGTAAAATTCAAGGACACCAAAAAGCCTAAGTTTGGGGATGCCCCAGAAGGCATCCCCTCTTTCGTCTTCGTCTATCGGTAACTTTACTTGGAGCTATATTTTTATTCACCACATGATATGTGTTTTGCTTGGAGCATCTTGTATGATTTGAGTCTTTGCTTTTTAGTTTACCACAATCATCCTTGATGTACGCCCCTCGTTGCTCCCCTGACCTACTTCTTCCTCCTATATATATCCACGTACCCCCCAAACATCCAGGAGCACCACGAAAACCTAATTCCACCGCCGCAACCTTCTGTACCCGAGAGATCCCATCTTGGGGCCTTTTCCGGAGCTCCTCCGGAGGGGGCATTGATCACGTAGGGCCTCTACATCAACTCCATGGCCACTCTAATGATGTGTGAGTAGTTTACTTTAGACCTTCGGGTCTATAGTTATTAGCTAGATGGCTTCTTCTCTATCTTTGGATCTCAATACAAAGTTCTCCTCGATCTTCTTGGAGATCTATTCGATGTAATCTTCTTTTGTGGTGTGTTTGTCGAGATCCGATGAATTGTGGGTTTATGATCAAGTTTATCTATGAACAACATTTGAATCTCCTCTAAATTCTTTTATATATGATTGGTTTATCTTTGCAAGTCTCTTTCAATTATCAGTTTGGTTTGTCCTACTAGATTGATCTTTCTTGCAATGGGAGAAGTGCTTAGCTTTGGGTTCAATCTTGCGGTGTCCTTTCCCAGTGATAGTAGGGGCAGCAAGGCACATATTGTATTGTTGCAATCGAGGATAAAAAGATGGGGTTTATATCATATTGCATGAGTTTATCCCTCTACATCATGTCATCTTACTTAAAGCATTACTCTGTTCTTATGAACTTAATACTCTAGATGCATGCTGGATAGCGGTCGATGTGTGGAGTAATAGTAGTAGATGCAGAATCGTTTCGGTCTACTTGTCGCGGACGTGATGCCTATATACATGATCATACCTAGATATTCTCATAACTATGCTCAATTCTATCAATTGCTCGATGGTAATTCGTTTACCCACCGTAATACTTATGCTCTTGAGAGAAGCCACTAGTGAAACCTATGCCCCCTGGGTCTATCTTCCATCATATTAATCTTCCAACACTTAGCTATTTCTATTGCCGTTTATTTTACTTTGCATCTTTATTTCTCTTTATCATAAAAATACCAAAAATATTATCTTATCATATCTATCAGATCTCACTCTTGTAAGTGACGTGAAGGGATTGACAACCACTTTATCGCGTTGGTTGCGAGGTTCTTATTTGTTTCTGTATGTGCGTGGGACTCGAGCGTGATCTCCTACTGGATCGATACCTTGGTTCTCAAAAACTGAGGGAAATACTTACGCTACTTTGTTGCATCACCCTTTCATCTTCAAGGGAGCAAGGTCAGCTCCTCCTGAGCCGACCAGACCAGTTGGAGCGGGAGCCGAAGCCAGGGGAGGCGAAACCCGGAGGAGCAAGGTCAGCTCCTCCTGAGCCGACCAGACCAGTTGGAGCGGGAGCCGAAGCCAGGAGAGGCGAAGCCTGGATGGGCGAGGCCAGCTCCGTCTGAGCTGGCAAGCGAGGCCCCGCGGAAGGACCCGTCAGAGATGCACGGGATCGTGGCGGAGGAAGTGCAAGGGCTCCACGAGGCCGCCGAGGGAGAACATCCGAAGACGGAGCTGTTGTCGGTGTAGCCTTATCAAAGGAAAAAAACAACCTCATCAAAGTAAACATGCCGCGAGACGAACACACAACGAGAAACCGGGTCATAACAGCAAAATCCTTTGGTATTTGGTTGATAGCCGAGAAAGACAGAAGCGAGAGAGTGATACGTCTCCAATGTATCTATAATTTTTTATCGTTCCATGCTATTATATTATCTGTTTTGGATGTTTATGGGCTTTATTATGCACTTTTATATTATTTTTGGGACTAACCTATTAACCCAGAGCCCGGTACCAGTTTCTGTTTTTCCCTTGTTTCAGTGTTTCGTAGAAAAGGAATATCATGCGGAGTCCAAACGGAATGAAACCTTCGGGAGCGTGATTTTTGGAATGAATGTGATCCAGGAGACTTGGAGTTGAAGTCAAGGAAGCTTCGAGGTGGCCACGAGGCAGGGAGGCGCGCCCCCACCCTCGTGGGGCCCTCGTGGCTCCCCTAACCGACTTCTTTCGCCTATATATGTCCATATACCCTAAAAACATCAGAGAGCAGAATAGATCAGGAGTTCCGCCGCCAGAAGCCTCCCTAGCCACCAAAAACTAATCTAGACCCATTCCGGCACCCTGCCGGAGGGGGGGAATCCCTCTCCGGTGGCCATCTTCATCATCCCGGCGCTCTCCATGATGAGGAGGGAGTAGTTCACCCTCGGGGCTGAGGGTATGTACCAGTAGCTATGTGTTTGATCTCTCTCTCTCTCTCGTGTTCTTGAGTTGGCACGATCTTGATGTATCGCGAGCTTTGCTATTATATTTGGATCTTATGATGTTTCTCCCCCTCTACTCTCTTGTAATGGATTGTGTTTTCCCTTTGAAGTTATCTTATCGGATTGAGTCTTTAAGGATTTGAGAGCACTTGATGTATGTCTCGCATGTGCTTATCTGTGGTGACAATGGGATATCACGTGATCCACTTGATGTATGTTTTGGTGATCAACTTGCGGGTTCCGTGACCTCGTGAACTTATGCATAGGGGTTGGCACACGTTTTCGTCTTGACTCTCCGGTAGAAACTTTGGGGTACTCTTTGAAGTTCTTTGTGTTGGTTGAATAGATGAATTTGAGATTGTGTGATGCATATCATATAATCATACCCACGGATACTTGAGGTGACATTGGAGTATCTAGGTGACATTAGTGTTTTGGTTGATTTGTGTCTTATGGTGTTATTCTAGTACAAACTCTATGATAGATCGAACAGAAAGAATAGCTTCATGTTATTTTACTATGGATTCTTGAATAGATCGATTAGAAATGATAACTTTGAGGTGGTTTCGTACCCTACCATAATATATTCGTTTGTTCTCTGCTATTAGTGACTTTGGAGTGACTCTTTGTTGCATGTTGAGGATAGTTTTATGATCCAACTATGTTATTATTGTTGAGGGAACTTGTACTAGTGAAAGTATGAACCCTATGCCTTATTTCAACGCATTGCAATACCGTTAGTGCTCACTTTTATCCTTAGTTACCTTGCTGTTTTTATATTTTCAGATTACAAAAACCATTATCTACTATCCATATTGCACTTGTATCACCATCTCTTCGCCGAACTAGTGCACATATACAATTTACCATTGTATTGGGTGTGTTGGGGACACAAGAGACTCTATGTTATTTGGTTGCAGGGTTGCTTGAGAGAGACCATCTTCATCCTACGCCTCCCACGGATTGATAAACCTTAGGTCATCCACTTGAGGGAAATTTGCTACTGTCCTACAAACCTCTGCACTTGGAGGCCCAACAACGTCTACAAGAAGAAGGTTGTGTAGTAGACATCAAGCTCTTTTCTGGCGCCGTTGCCGGGGAGGTTAGTGCTTGAAGGTATATCTTTAGATCCTGCAATCAAATCTTTTAGTTTCTTGTTTTATCACTAGTTTAGTCTATAAAATAAAACTACAAAACATGGAATTAAGGTTGCCTCATATGCTTTATCTTTTTAATGTCTTTCGTGAAAATAAGGATTCCGATAATTGTGCCAAAGTGTTAGAAGAAGAATGTATTAAAATGTTTGGTACTAAATCTTTGAATGATGAGCATGATTTTTATTACGCTCCACATAAGCAAATTCCTTCTCATAAATAGTAGTGGGAGCAAACTCAAGAAAAATAACTATCATGAGATTGATAATTGAAATCATGATGAAAAGTTTGCTCCCACTACTCATGATAGTTATTTTTCTTGAGTTTGCTCCCACTACTATTCATGATAGTTATTTTTCTTGAGTTTGCTCCCACTACTATTCATGAGAAGGAATTTGCTTATGTGGAGCATAATAAAAATTCTATGCTTGTAGATCATGAAAAGAATGCTCTATGTGATGGTTATATTGTTTAATTAATTCATGATGCTACTGAAAATTATTATGAGGGAGGAATATATGCTTGTATGACTTGCAATAATATCAAGTTTCCTCTCTATGTGCATAAAGTTTTAAAGTTATGCTTGTTTTTCCCTCCTATGCTAGTTGATTATTGTTACCATAAGTTGTTTAATCACAAAATCCCTATGCATAGGAAGTGGGTTAGACTTAAATGTGCTAGTAATATTCTTCATGATGCTCTCTTTATGTTACAATTCTTATCTTTTATGTGAGCGTCATTGAAATCATCATGCCTAGCTAGGGGCGTTAAACGATAGCGCTTGTTGGGAGGCAACCCAATTTTATTTTTGCTCCTTGATTTTTGTTCCTGTTTAGTAATAAATTAATCATCTATCCTCTGTTATGATTGTGTTTTTTATGTTTTAATCAGTGTTTGTGCCAAGTAAAGCCTTTAGGATCTTCTTGGGTGATTGTTATTTGATCTTGCTATAAAAAATAGAAAGTATGCGCTCACGAGAATAATTTTAATTTTTTACCAGAGAGCGATAAAATACCAATTCCACCTGAAGTAGATTAATAAACAAATTTCCTAGGACTTCCTAATTTCTCAGGATTTTTGGAGTTACAGAAGTATTCGAAACCTACAGATTACTGCAGACTGTTCTGTTTTTGACAGATTCTGTTCTCTATGTGTTGTTTGCTTATTTTGATGAATCTATGAGTAGTATCGGAGGGTATGAACCATAGAGAAGTTGGAATACAGTAGATATTACACCAATATGAATTTATAATGAGTTCATAACAGTACTTAAGTGGTGATTTATTTTCTTATACTAACGGAGCTTACGGGTTTTCTGTTAAGTTTTGTGTGGTGAAGTTTTCAAGTTTTGGGTGAAGATTCGATGGACTAAGGAATAAGGAGTGGCAAGAGCCTAAGCTTGGGGATGCCCAAGGCACCCCAAGGTAAAATCCAAGGACACCAAAAAGCCTAAGCTTGGGGATGCCCCTGAAGGCATCACCTCTTTCATCTTCGTTCATCAGTAACTTTACTTGGAGCTATATTTTTATTCACCACATGATATGTGTTTTGCTTGGAGCGTCATTTTATTTTATTTTGTTTTGCTTGCTGTTTGAATAAAATACCAAGATCTAAAATTCTTAAATGTTAGAGAGTCTTTGAAAGGACATGCGGTGCCCCCATGTGTGGTTTTGGTAATTGATGACAATCTCTATGGACTAACGGTTGCCTTGAGTTATATTTGAAGGATTTGTCCATAGGATTCTCTTGAAGTCCATGTGTTGGTTTCAAGGAGTTTATGATATGGCCAAAGTTCTTTTCAAGGAATTATCCAAAGATTGGTCATGTGTGAGTTGAGATGGCCAAAGTGCTTTTCAAGGAATTATCCAAAGATTGGTCATGTGTGAGTTGAGCTTATTGCAAGCATGTCTTGAAGAAGAAGATTGTGTGCTCATTCATGGTTACCTTCAAGACATCATCCAAATGAGAGTTGGAAAGATTCAATGTTGATCAAGACTAAGTCAAGAGTGAATCAAGTTGATCAACTCACAAAGCGTAGAAAAAGTACCGAGAGGGATCAAGTGATCCCATGGTACGGTAAGCATTGTCCATTACGCTTTGTGTACTAACCCATGGTCTACGTGAGAGTTCTTTGTGGGGTTAGGTATGTTTCCATGGTCTTGCGTCAAGAGGAAGATCTCATACAACCCATGGAGGATGACATCAAGTGGTGATCGTCATCAAGTTTGCAGTGTGCAAGTTCAAGTGGAGCAACTCGAAGAGTGGCTCACCCACAATGGATTATGGGGGAGCAATCAAGCTTGAAGCTTGCTGTCCATTGTGGTGTCAATGGAATTGTGAAGATGTGCCAAAGTGTGGCTCACCCATAGTGGAGTATGGGGGAGCAATCAACTAGTCTTCATCGAGCCAACACAATCAAGAAAGGTGGTCCAACTTGAGGAAGTCAAGATCGTCATCATCTAGCTCAAGTGGACTATGTGCAAGGCAAAGGTTTGCCCTTGATAGGTTTTCTATTTTACCGGTCTCATAGTGGTAGTTGGGAGACCGGGTTGTAGGATCGATTGCCGTACTATCAAGGGGGGCTCTCTAGGGAGTAGCTTGATCGTATCATTAGTCGAGAGCTCAAACCATTGCATCCTTGCATCATCTTTCTTGGTTCTTGTTTGGTTCCATTTGTGAGTCTTAGAGCTTATGGTCATCTTTATGATAAGCTTGAGTTCATCAAAAACGGAGTTCGCATGCATCTTCTATGATGTTTTCGGTGTTGGAGGTTTTACCGGTCTTATCCGAGGAAGGGTTCTCACCATTTTATTATGGTCCTTTTCTCATTTTCTTCTTATTGTTTTTTCTCTCAAGATTGTGTTAGCCCTTGTCGTTAGCTCTCCAACAAACTTGATTTCGTCGAATTCGGAGCTCGTATGCGAAAGTTGTGGCTGTTTTGATATTGCCTGTTTTACACAGAGAGGTTGTACCGCCCCATGGAGAGGTTGTACCGCTTGACCGGTACAACCGGTGTTTGGAGCGGTTGTACCACTCCAGAATTGGTCCGGAGGTTGTACCGGTCATGTACCGCTCTACCACCGGACTGGCCTCTGTTGTCGTGCGGTTGTTGGGCGGTTGTGGGCTGGTTGTACCACTTATTGCCTGTTACCGGTTGTACCGGTGCTCATAGAGGTTGTACCGCTTCAGAATTGGTCCGGAGGTTGTACCGGTCATGTACCGCTGTACCACCGGACTGGCCTCTGTTGTGGTGCGGTTGTTGGGCGGTTGTGGGCCAGTTGTACCGCTTATTGCCTGTTACCGGTTGTACGAGTGCTCATAGAGGTTGTACCGCTCCTATGTTGTTCTGTACATAACGGGCAGATTCGTGGGGACCTATTTAAGGGGGTCTTCTTCCCCAATGGTTCCCTATCTCTTGAGCTCGTTTTTGCCCCCATTGTTGACCTTCTTTGAGCTTGCTAACTCTCAATCCCTCCATGGATTCTTGCTAGTTTTTGAGGGAAAAGAGAGAGGAGATCTAGATCCACATTTCCACCAATCACTTTCTCCTCTATGTGAGGGGAACCCCTTGGATCTACATCTTGGAGTTCTTGGTGTTCACCTTCTTGTTCTTCCTCTCATTTTCCTCCCTAGCATCAGTTGCTCCGGTGGGATTTGAGAGAGAAGGACTTGGGCACTCCATGTGCCCTTGCCATTGTATTTGGTGCATCAGTTTGAGTTCTCCACGGTGATACGTGGAAGTGAAGTTTGAGAAGCTTATTACTCTTGGGTGTTTGGGCACCCTAGAGCTTGTTCCTCTTGGGTGCCTTGGCGCCCTAGACGGTTGGTGTTGTTCGGAGCTCAATCATTGTGGTGTAAAGCTCCAGGCAAGCGTCGGGGTCTCCAATTAGGTTGTGGAGATCACCCCGAGCAATTTGACGGGTACCGATGACCGCCCCCAAGGGTTGCCAAAGTGTACGGGTTCGGTGACCGCCCCCAAGGGTTGCCATTTGTACGGGTTCGGTGACCACCCTCAAGGGTCCCTTAGTGGAATCACGACATCTTGCATTGTGCAAGGGCGTGAGGAGATTACGGTGGCCCTAGTGGCTTCTTGGGGAGCATTGTGCCTCCACGTGCTCCAAACGGAGATTAGCATCCACAAGGGTGTGAACTTCGGGATACATCATCGTCTCCGCGTGCCTCGGTTATCTCTTACCTGAGATCTTTGCTTATGCACTTTACTTTGTGATAGCCATATTGTTTCTTGTCATATATCTTGCTATCACATAGTTGCTTATCTTGATTAGCATAAGTTGTTGGTGCACATAGGTGAGCCTAATTGTTTTAGGTTTTGTGCTTGACAAATTAACCGCTAGGTTTATTCTGCATTTGTTCAAGCCTAAATCGTAATTATTTTAAAACACCTATTCACCCCCCCTCTAGGCGACATCCACGATCTTTCAATTGGTATCAGAGCCTTGTCTCTCTTTATTAGGCTTTACCGCCTAGAGAGTAAAGATGTCGACTTGGGGATTAGGATTCTCTGACACTCTTAGTTTCGATGGCACAAATTTTGATGTTTGGGTAATTCGCATGCTTAATCTCTTTAGGGTCATGGACCCAAATTTAGAGTGAATTGTAGATATGGGTTTTTATCCTCCAAAGGATCCCCAAAGATTATCTTTAGAGGATGAGAAAAACTCTTATCTCAATGCTCAAGCTTCTAATGTGCTTTTCGAAGCTTTGAGCAATGTAGTTATATTTCAACTCATGCCGTTCCGGGATGCTCATGAGTTGTGGACGAAGCTTCAAGAAAATATGGTGTGTCCAAGATTTGTGGGGATGATTGTTCTCCTTCCACCTCCGATCGTATAGTATTCTCAACTTCTTCTACTTCACCTACATGTGGTTTTCCACAAGGTAATGATATGGTGAGTAGTGTTGGTCATTGCAATGATGATAGTATGCTTATTATGGATGATCCTTCATCACTATCTTATTGCAATGCTCCTTCTTTGGGCTTTAACACTTCGAGCACTCGAAATGTTTCATATGCTTGTGTTGATAGTCCTTGCATATCATGTAGAAATTGCTTAACTAAATCTCATAATGATATGTTTACTATGTCTTGTCGCCATGATAAAAATGCATATATTTCCTCGAACTGTTGTGCTAACAATGTAGAGGAAACCCAACACCCCATGGAACAAGATGTGGTCTTGAATGGTGCTTCAACGGATCCTACATCATCATCTATTGCATTTTGCCTTATGGCCAAGGCTTCAAAGGTATCTCCCACTTTGAATCCCAATATATCTTGTGATGATATTGATGATGGCAAGAGTGATGATGATGTTGATTATGATGAAGAGAATGATGATGTTGCCTCCTTAAAAATTAAGGGGGAAATGATTTTTAAAGCTCTTCTTAAGAATAAAATTGCTCATTCCAACTTCATGGAAATCATGTCTATTGCTATTGAGGGCAAGAAATATATTGATGAGTTGGAATCTCGTCTTGAGGAGCATGAGGTCACCATTGATCAAATGAAAGGTCATGAGCGTGATTACGCTAATGATATTGCGGACCTCTCTCAAGCTCTTGAACTTGAACAAACCACCAAGGAATCTCTTGAGGAGACTTTTGCTCTAGAATTATCTAGAGTGAGGGAATCTCGTGATAGAGCTCTTGAGGTGGACGATGATTTTGAAACTAAAAATGAGGAGCTTGAAGTTGCGCATGCTAAACTCCTTGAGGACTTTGAGCACCTCAAAAATGGCTCAAGGGTCATTAAGGGTGAGCTCATCAAACTTACCGAGTCTCATGCTCAACTTAAAGCTTCTTATTCAAAAGAGCTTGCCAAGTTGTCTTCTCCTCTTGTTGCTAATGATGATGCTTGTGCTACTAACTCTATCTCTTGTGAAGCATCCATATTGAAGGAGAATGTTGAGCTTCGGGCTCAACTTGAGTTGCTATCTAGCAATTATGGGAAATTGGAAGAAAACTATGAAAAGCTCTCAAGCTCTCATGATGATCTTCTAGTATCCCATAATGAGATAAAGATATCTCATGAGGCCATGATTTCTAAGGTAACATCTAGTGAGCCTCATGTGGATACTAGCACTAATTCTAGTCAAAATGCTATATTGCCATGTGCTAGTCCTTGTAATTCATCTACTCACAATGTTGGTACATCTTGTGATGAGTTGCTTTCCTTGCCTTGTTGCTCTAACGATGAAGCTTATACTTCCTCTAGTACTTGTGTTGAGACTAACCATGTAGAGGAAATCAAAGAGCTCAAGGCCCAAGTCACTTCTTTGAAGAAAGACTTGGAAAAGAGTCGTGAAGGGAAATCCACACTCGACAATATTTTGAGTGTGCAAAAATCCCCCAATGACAAAGGTGGACTTGGATTCAACTCCAACAAGAAGAAGAAGTCCAAGGTGAACAAAAGGAAGGGCCAAGAACAAGTCAAGAATTCGGCCAAGATTGTTTGCTTCAAGTGCAAAGTAGAAGGGCATCATGTTAGATCTTGCCCATTGAAGAATAAGCCCATTAGTGACAAGCAACAAGGGAAGCGGCCACAAGTACACTCTCATTCTCAACCTCAAGTTGAAGAAAAGCCTCTTCCCAAGAAGACTCAAGCTTATGCTTCTCAAGTTGAGAAATCAAGTGAGAAGAAAGTGAAGAGTAGACGTTGCTACCTATGTCGCGAGAAAGGTCACCTCGCCTCTTCATGCACTAGTGGTAACTTATCCAACCCAATTATTATTGATGATGTCTATTCTCTTGGGAAGGATAAGGTTGGCAATGTGGTTGCCAAGTTTGTTGGTACTCAAAGTGGTTTGAAGCAAAGAACCATTTCGGTAGCCAAGCCTATTGTGACTAACCTCTTAGGACCTAACTTGGTTGGGGACCAACAAGCTCAAACTTGATCAATAGGTGATGTTGGAGGTCATTGGAGACTTGGCTACATTATGAAGAATTAAGGGGACTTCATCATTCTTATTGTCTCAAGCCAAGTCATTCGGATTATCAAGTTTCTATCTTATATACAATGTTCCTCCTTGCGGTAACTCGTGCTTAAAGTGTCTACATTGATAGTTACTTGCCCCTTTGCATGTTTGGTTTCGTTCCTTGCATGTGTTTGTATATGTTGTGCTTCCAACTTGATTATCTTGAGCAATCAAGTATGTGTGTGTTGGTTTGCACATCATGTACATGTGTGTCGTTCGTTGAGCCTTTGTGCATCTTGGTCATATCTTAGTTGGCTCTTGTGAGAGATTAATGGAATATCCCATTATGGGGGAGTGATGTGCTTTGTGCACTTCACAATCCTATAAAGGTGGGTACATGGGGAATACCACTTAGTATTGATATTGCAAGCTTATCTAGTCGCTATGTGGTATGTCTTCTCATGAGAAATTCAAATTCTAAATAGTCCATTAATTATCTCTTGTTGGATCCTTTTATTTGCCTCTTGTTTATCTTTAATTGGTATCACATTATGGGGGAGTAATATGCTATGTGTATATTACTAGCCTAGAAAATGTGTACATTTGAGATATTGTCATCTAGAGTTGATATTGTAAATTATCTTGTTCCTAGGTGGCATGTTAGCTCTACAAGTTGCAATTTGTTTTTTTTTGTTTGGTGTGAAGATGATGTCGGATATCCTTGCTATCTACCACCGGGAATTATTTCCAAATACTTCTAGTCTTTTGACAATTGGTACTCACTTGTGTGGTAGATATTATTGATCATCTTTACATTAGCCTTTGCTTTTATTTGCCTTATCTCTTGCCTAGGATTGTGTCAACTCCCATTGTATTCCATACCACTTGTGGATCTTGTTATTTCCTTGAGCTTGTCTAGTGTTTGTATAGATATAGAGAAAGTGGTGATCCCATCTTGTGCTTTTTGTATTCAAATGTAAATTCTCCATATTGCACAATGCTTGGGGGAGCTATCCTATTTTTCTTAGAACACTCACCTTGTGATCCTTTTCAAGTGTGTGTTGGTGGAATGCAAATCGTTTCTTTTGGTACTTGTGCCATCATGAAACTTTGTAGAGCACTTGGTTTGTTTGGAACCATTCTCTCTTTTGGGAGTTTGACATCTTTCTTTTTGTGTATCAATGGATATCTCATTCCTTGATGTATCGTTTAATGATATCCTCCAAGTGATGATTTATTCATTTGGTATCCTTTCTTCTCTTGGTTTTTCTTTTTCTTTTGGTATCGGTTCTTGAAAGTCTTGAGCATGCATATTAACTTCGTGTAGTATCTTTGGCATGCTTTCTTTCTTTGACCAAATATAGGGGAAGCTCCACCAAGTCTCAAATTGGATGAGATGTGCATGCAATTTATTTTCGTATCTATATGCACATTTTTATGTGGAGTTTGTCCTATGTATTGTCGGTTCTCTAACTCTTTGGTCCCAATGAGTTTGGGTACCATTTTTTGTGTTGTTGTTCTAGGAACAATTGGAGATACATTGGAAGCTCGGCTCACTCACAAGGAAGGTGTTGTCATCATGTGCTTATTGGAGTCGAGCTAGGATGATCAATGAACTACTATCTACCTTCAATTGGTATCTACTACATCCTTCCAATGTTAACTCAGTAACAAGTATCTTCATATTCTTCATGCACACATTTCTTGTTTTAACCTTGTGTAGGTTGTATCATGGCATGTTATTCATTCATTCTTGTGATACTTGTTTTCTTTCTCAAAGCATCCCAACAATGATCTCTTGTTGCTAGTTGTGATGTCTTTGTTGTTCGTGTGTGGACTTCATTTATATACAATAAGACCATATCTAGCCATGAGCTATGCTTCCAAGCAAATATCTTATTGGTATATGTATGACCTCCCTTTGGATATCTTGTTCCTCGTGTTGTAACTATTTCAGGTGTACATCCTTCTTTGTAGATATATATCATCATGATTTCGTCTACCTAGAATCTTATACACTTGAGAGAAGTTGCATATCTAGTTGATATCCTTTCTTTCACGGCCACCTTGTCTTTCTTATGTTATTTCTTTGGTGGCTCCGTGAAAGCTTTTGCCTTGAGTGCGTGTCTTCTATCGTTGCATCTTGATGCACTCTTGTGTGTGGTGAAGATTATTTTCCTCATGCTTATCTTTACGAGGCTTTTTCCATCTTAATTGGTATCCCTCGTCTTGATGAGGCTTTCATCTTCTATCTTCACCATGGGTTGTCACAAGCATAGGTTCTTTGTATGCTTATTAGTAAGCTTGTGAACCCATTTGCTAGTTGTGTGTGGGAATGATGGGCCTTGCACCGTATGCCTCATTCTTTCAAGACTTTATTGATGCTTAATGCTCATCCATACATTAGTCTTCTCAAGTGCATTGCCTTGAATCACACACATCATTTTGGTTGAGCCCTTTCTTAAGTTGCCTCTTTTACTTATTGCTCAACCATGTGTTTGTTTCAAGTACTAGGCTTAGTTTCCTATATGCTCACTTGAACTTGTTGTTAGTTTCTATTGATTTTGGGGGAGCTATGATCCTATTGTGTGCACTTTGTATCCAAATACAAATATTCTTATGTGTGCACAAATCATGGGGAGCTTCTCTAGTTTCTTTAGAACACTCCTTTGCTCATATCATAATATCCTTTATTCACGTGGCTCGTAGGATCTTTGGTCTAGTTGGTTCAATTGGTATCTTTTGACAGCTTGCTTCAATTGGTATCTTTTGGTTGCTTGATTGCTTGTGTCTCTCTCGGTTATATCTTTGTGGCATATCTTCCTTTAGCAATCTTGGTACCTCAATATAGTTGGTCTCCCTCCAAGTATTACCTTTGGATATGTGTATGGCATTCCACTCTCTTGTTGAGAAATACACAACTTTTGGAGGAACACCTTTTATATTGGTCTTCTTAGCTTTTCACCAATTTTGGCAATCAATGCCAATGGGGGAGAAGTTTCAGAGAGTTTTGTGGATAAGTTTAGAGAGTTTTTTCTTCTTGCTTTGGTTTCGTACCTAAGCATTTGCATCTCATACACATGCATTATTGGTTGTTGCATTGCATGGTGATAAATAATTCCTTATATAAACTCTCTTGAAAATGATTGTCATCAATTACCAAAATGGGGGAGATTGAAAGGACATGCGGTGCCCCCATGTGTGGTTTTGGTAATTGATGACAATCTCTATGGACTAACGGTTGCCTTGAGTTATATTTGAAGGATTTGTCCATAGGATTGTCTTGAAGTCCATGTGTTAGTTTCAAGGAGTTTATGAGATGGCCAAAGTGCTTTTCAAGGAATTATCCAAAGATTGGTCATGTGTGAGTTGAGATGGCCAAAGTGCTTTTCAAGGAATTATCCAAAGATTGGTCATGTGTGAGTTGAGCTTATTGCAAGCATGTCTTGAAGAAGAAGATTGTGTGATCATTCATGGTTACCTTCAAGACATCATCCAAATGAGATTTGGAAAGATTCAATGTTGATCAAGACTAAGTCAAGAGTGAATCAAATTGATCAACTCACAAAGAGTAGAAGAAGTACCGAGAGGGATCAAGTGATCCCATGGTACGGTAAGCATTGCCCATTACGCTTTGTGTACTAACCCATGGTCTACATGAGAGTTCTTTGTGGGGTTAGGTATGTTTCCATGGTCTTGCGTCAAGAGGAAGATCTCATACAACCCATGGAGGATGACATCAAGTGGTGATCGTCATCAAGTTTGCAGTGTGCAAGTTCAAGTGGAGCAACTCGAAGAGTGGCTCACCCACAATGGATTATGGGGGAGCAATCAAGCTTGAAGCTTGCTGTCCATTGTGGTGTCAATGGAATTGTGAAGATGTGCCAAAGAGTGGCTCACCCATAGTGGAGTATGGGGGAGCAATCAACTAGTCTTCATCGAGCCAACACAATCAAGAAAGGTGGTCCAACTTGAGGAAATCAAGATCGTCATCATCTAGCTCAAGTGGACTATGTGCAAGGCAAAGGTTTGCCCTTGATAGGTTTTCTATTTTAGCGGTCTCATAGTGGTAGTTGGGAGACCGGGTTGTAGGATCGATTGTCGTACTATCAAGGGGGGCTCTCTAGGGAGTAGCTTGATCGTATCATTAGTCGAGAGCTCAAACCATTGCATCCTTGCATCATCTTTCTTGGTTCTTGTTTGGTTCCATTTGTGAGTCTTAGAGCTTATGGTCATCTTTATGACAAGCTTGAGTTCATTGAAAACGGAGTTCGCATGCATCTATGGTCCTTTTCTCATTTTCTTCTTATTGTTTTTTCTCTCAAGATTGTGTTAGCCCTTGTCGTTAGCTCTCCAACAAACTTGATTTCGTTGAATTCGGAGCTCGTATGCGAAAGTTGTGGCTGTTTTGATATTGCATGTTTTACACACAGAGGTTGTACGCCCCATGGAGAGGTTGTACCGCTTGACCGATACAACCGGTGTTTGGAGCTGTTGTACCGCTCCAGAATTGGTCCGGAGGTTGTACCGGTCATGTACCGCTCTACCACCGGACTGGCCTCTGTTGTCGTGCGGTTGTTGGGCGGTTGTGGGTTGGTTGTACCGCTTATTGCCTGTTACCGGTTGTACTGGTGCTCATAGAGGTTGTACCGCTCCAGAATTGGTCCGGAGGTTGTACCGGTCATGTACCGCTCTACCACCGGACTGGCCTCTGTTGTGGTGCGGTTGTTGGGCGGTTGTGGGCCGGTTGTACCGCTTATTGCCTGTTACCGGTTGTACCGGTGCTCATAGAGGTTGTACCGCTCCTATGTTGTTCTGTACATAACGGGCAGATTCGTGGGGACCTATTTAAGGGGGTCTTCTTCCCCAATGGTTCCCTATCTCTTGAGCTCGTTTTTGCCCCCATTGTTGACCTTCTTTGAGCTTGCCAACTCTCAATCCCTCCATGGATTCTTGCTAGTTTTTGAGAGAAAAGAGAGAGGAGATCTAGATCCACATTTCCACCAATCACTTTCTCCTCTATGTGAGGGGAACCCCTTGGATCTAGATCTTGGAGTTCTTGGTGTTCTCCTTCTTGTTCTTCCTCTCATTTTCCTCCCTAGCATCAGTTGCTCCGGTGGGATTTGAGAGAGAAGGACTTGGGCACTCCGTGTGCCCTTGCCATTGCATTTGGTGCATCGGTTTGAGTTCTCCATGGTGATACGTGGAAGTGAAGTTTGAGAAGCTTATTACTCTTGGGTGTTTGGGCACCCTAGAGCTTGTTCCTCTTGGGTGCCTTGGCGCCCTAGACGGTTGGTGTTGTTTGGAGCTCAATCATTGTGGTGTAAAGCTCCGGGCAAGCGTCGGGGTCTCCAATTAGGTTGTGGAGATCGCCCTGAGCAATTTGACGGGTACCGGTGACCGCCCCCAAGGGTTGCCAAAGTGTACGGGTTCAGTGACCGCCCCCAAGGGTTGCCATTTGTACGGGTTCGGTGACCACCCTCAAGGGTCCCTTAGTGGAATCACGGCATCTTGCATTGTGCGAGGGCGTGAGGAGATTACGGTGGCCCTAGTGGCTTCTTGGGGAGCATTGTGCCTCCACGCCGCTCCAAACGGAGATTAGCATCCACAAGGGTGTGAACTTCGGGATACATCATCGTCTCCGCGTGCCTCGGTTATCTCTTACCCGAGCTCTTTACTTATGCACTTTACTTTGTGATAGCCATATTGTTTCTTGTCATATATCTTGCTATCACATAGTTGCTTATCTTGATTAGCATAAGTTGTTGGTGCACATAGGTGAGCCTAATTGTTTTAGGTTTTGTGCTTGACAAATTAACCGCTAGGTTTATTCCGCATTTGTTCAAGCCTAAATCGTAATTATTTTAAAATGCCTATTCACCCCCCCCCTCTAGGCGACATCCACGATCTTTCAGTCTTCATATAGTTGCATAATTATTCGACTACTCATTGATCTTCACTTATATCTTTCGGAGTAGTTTGTCATTTGCTCTAGTACTTCACTTATATCCTTTTAGAGCACGATGGTGGTTTTATTTTGAAGAAATAGATGGAATCTCATGCTTCACTTATATCATTTTGAGAGTCTCTAAACAACATGGTAGTTTGCTTTGGTTATGAATTTAGTCCTAATATGATGGGCATCCAAGAGGGATATAATAAAAACTTTCATATAAAGTGCATTGAATACTATGAGAAGTTTGATTCCTTATGATTGTTTTGAGATATGAAGATGGCGATATTAGGGTCATGCTAGTTGAGTAGTTGTGAATTTGAGAAATACTTGTGTTAAAGTTTGTGATTCCTGTAGCATGCACGTATGGTGAACCGTTATGTGATGAAGTCGGAGCATGATTTATTTATTGATTGTCTTCCTTATGAGTGGCAGTTGGGGACGAGCGATGGTATTTTCCTACCGATCTATCCCCCTAGGAGCATGCGCGTAGTACTTTGTTATGATAACTAATAGATTTTTGCAATAAGTATGTGAGTTCTTTATGACTAATGTTGAGTCCATGGATTATACACACTCTCACCCTTCCACCATTGCTAGCCTCTCTAGTACCACGCAACTTTTTCCGGTACCATAAACCCATCATTTATCTTTCTCAAAACAGCCACAATACCTACCTATTATGGCATTTCCGTAGCCATTCCGAGATATATTGCCATGCAACTTTCCACCGTTCTGTTTATTATGACATGCTTCGTCATTGTCATATTGCTTTGCATGATCATGTAGTTGACATTGTATTTGTGGCAAATCCACCATTCATAATTCTTTCATACATGTCACTCATGAGTCATTACACATCCCGATACACCGCCGGAGGCATTCATATAGAGTCATATCTTGTTCTAAGTATCGAGTTGTAATTCTTGAGTTGTAAGTAAATAAAAGTGTGATCATCATCATTATTAGAGCATTGTCCCAGTGAGGAAAGGATGATGGAGACTATGATTCCCCCACAAGTCGCGATGAGACTCCGGACGAAAAATTAAAAAAAGAGAGAAAAAAAGAGAGGCCAAAAAAAGTGGGAAAGAGAAAGGCCCCAAAAAACAAAAAAATGAGAGAAAAAGAGAGAAGGGGCAATGCTACTATCCTTTTACCACACTTGTGCTTCAAAGTAGCACCATGATCTTCATGATAGAGAGTCTCCTATGTTGTCACTTTCATATACTAGTGGGAATCTTTCATTATAGAACTTGGCATGTATATCCAATGATGGGCTTCCTCAAAATGCCCTAGGTCTTCGTGAGCAAGCAAGTTGGATGCACACCCACTTAGTTTCTTTTTGATCTTTCATACACTTATAGCTCTAGTGCATCCGTTGCATGGCAATCCCTACTCACTCACATTGATATCTATTAATGGGCATCTCCATAGCCCGTTGATACGCCTAGTTGATGTGAGACTATCTTCTCCTTTTTGTCTTCTCCACAACCACCATTCTATTCCACCTATAGTGCTATATCCATGGCTCACGCTCATGTATTGCGTGAAGATTGAAAAAGTTTGAGAACACCAAAAGTATGAAACAATTGCTTGGCTTGTCATCGGGGTTGTGCATGATTTAAATACTTTCTGTGGTGAAGATGGAGCATAGCTAGACTATATGATTTTGTAGGGATAGCTTGCTTTGGCCATGTTATTTTGAGGAGACATGATTGCTTTATTAGTATGCTTGAAGTATTATTATTTTTATGTCAATATTAAACTTTTGTCTTGAATCTTATGGATCTGAACATTCATGCCACAATAAA
This sequence comes from Triticum aestivum, assembly GCF_018294505.1. Classification (NCBI taxonomy): domain Eukaryota; kingdom Viridiplantae; phylum Streptophyta; class Magnoliopsida; order Poales; family Poaceae; genus Triticum; species Triticum aestivum. The sequence goes on along the minus strand of NC_057812.1, from coordinate 565,725,929 downwards.
GAGAATTACTTAGAGAAATATGTTGGGTAGCATTCCACATCAAAAATTCTGTTTTTATCATTTACCTACTCGAGGACGAGCAGGAATTAAGCTTGGGGATGCTGATACGTCTCCAACGTATCTATAATTTTTTATTGTTCCATGCTATTATATTATCTGTTTTGGATGTTTATGGGCTTTATTATGCACTTTATATTATTTTTGGGACTAACCTATTAACCCAGAGCCCGGTACCAGTTTCTGTTTTTCCCTTGTTTCAGTGTTTCGTAGAAAAGGAATATCAAGCGGAGTCCAAACGGAATGAAACCTTCGGGAGCGTGATTTTTGGAATGAACGTGATCGAGGAGACTTGGAGTTGAATTCAAGGAAGTTTCGAGGTGGCCATGAGGAAGGGAGGCACGCCTGCCCCCCTGGGCGCGCCCCCACCCTCGTGAGCCCCTAGTGGCTCCCCTGACCAACTTCTTTCGCCTATATATGTCCATATACCCTAAAAACATCGGAGAGCATAATAGATCGGGAGTTCCGCCGTCAGAAGCCTCCGTAGCCACCGAAAACCAATCTAGACCCGTTTCGGCATCCTGCCGGAGGGGGGGAATCCCTCTCCGGTGGCCATCTTCATCATCACGGCGCTCTTCATGACGAGGAGAGAGTAGTTCACCCTCAGGGCTGAGGGTATGTTCCAGTAGCTATGTGTTTGATCTCTCTCTCTCTCTCGTGTTCTTGAGTTGGCACGATCTTGATGTATCGCGAGCTTTGCTATTATTTTTGGATCTTATGATGTTTCTCCCCCTCTACTCTCTTGTAATGGATTGAGTTTTCCCTTTGAAGTTATCTTATCGGATTGAGTCTTTAAGGATTTGAGAACACTTGATGTATGTATTGCATGTGCTTATCTGTGGTGACAATGTGATATCACGTGATCCACTTGATGTATGTTTTGGTGATCAACTTGCGGATTCTGTGACCTCGTGAACTTATGCATAGGGGTTAGCACATGTTTTCGTCTTGAATCTCCGGTAGAAACTTTGGGGCACTCTTTGAAGTTCTTTGTGTTGGTTGAATAGATGAATCTGAGATTGTGTGATGCATATCGTATAATCATACCCACGGATACTTGAGGTGACATTGGAGTATCTAGGTGACATTAGGGTTTTGGTTGATTTGTGTCTTAAGGTGTTATTCTAGTACGAACTCTATGATAGATCGAACGGAAAGAATAGCTTCATGTTATTTTACTACAGACTCTTGAATAGATCGATCAGAAAGGATAACTTTGAGGTGGTTTCGTACCCTACCATAATCTCTTTGTTTGTTCTCCGCTATTAGTGACTTTGGAGTGACTCTTTGTTGCATGTTGAGGGATAGTTTTATGATCCAACTATGTTATTATTGTTGAGGGAACTTGCACTAGTGAAAGTATGAACCCTAGGCCTTATTTCAACGCATTGCAATACCGTTTGTGCTCACTTTTATCATTAGTTACCTTGCTGTTTTTATATTTTCAGATTACAAAAACCATTATCTACTATCCATATTGCACTTGTATCACCATCCCTTCGCCGAACTAGTGCACCTATACAATTTACCATTGTATTGAGTGTGTTGGGGACATAAGAGACTCTTTGTTATTTGGTTGCAGGGTTGCTTGAGAGAGACCATCTTCATCCTACGCCTCCCACGGATTGATAAACCTTAGGTCATCCACTTGAGGGAAATTTGCTACTGTCCTACAAACCTCTGCACTTGGAGGCCGAACAACGTCTACCAGAAGAAGGTTGTGTAGTAGACATCAGAGACCGAGGCGCAAGCTTATGTGGGGCGGTGGTGGTGATGTTGGGGTAACACAAACAACCAAAGACATGAAGATCATCATAGGAAGGGGGAGACCCGAACAGAAGATGATGAGGTGTATAGCTCCATCGCGGTTTGCATGGCCGGATATTGAGAAGTAGAATGGCGGTGGCAAGAGCATCGGGCCAAAACCGGGTGGGCATGTGTGCATGGAAAAGCTGCGCACGAACACTCTCATTGAGGGTGCGAAGAACACGCTTGGCACGACCGTTTTGTTGGGAGGTGTATGGACATCTAAGGCGGAAAACAGTGCCATGAGTGGATAGAAGATGTCGAATGGCGAGATTATCAAATTCTTTTCCGTTATCCGTTTGAAGGTGAGCAATGGTGCGATGAAAGTGGGTGTGGACGTAAGCATAAAAGTAGTGGAGAGTGGAGGCGACATCGTATTTACGGTGTATCAGAAAAGTCCAAGTGAAGTGAGAAAAATCATCTAAAATCACAAGATAATATGATAAGCATGAATTACTAGGCACTAGAGATGTCCAAACATCACAATGAATAACATCAAAAGGAAAAGTGGCTATTGATGTAGACGAAGGAAATGGCAAGCGCACGTGTTTTCCTATGCGGCAAGCATGACATGTATGAGCCGCCGATTTATTACATTAAAAATAAAAGGTGCTCAAAATTTTGTGAAGAGCGTCGGCGCCGGGATGACCAAGTCGAGCGTGCCAAAGCGAGACATCGGCATGAAGAGCAACCGGGCCGCCACTCGTCGTAGGACCACATGGGTAGAGATCATCGGGGGAATCACATCGGTGCAGAACCCTCCGGGAACGAGCATCCTTGACAGAGAAACCAAGAGCGTCAAACTCAACAGTGACATGATTTTCATGAGTAAGGGTTTTAACAGAGCATAGGTTTTTGATTAAGGACGGTGAAACAAGCACATTATTGAGAGTAAGAGACGAAGAGGGAAATGGAAGAGAGGATGAACCGTGATGAGTGATGGGAAGAGATGAGCCATCACCCACCACGATGCGAGAGTTGAAGGGATAGGGAGAGGCATGGGAGAGGATACCGGGGTTGGAGGCCATGTGAGCAGCGGCGCCGGTGTCCATGTACCAATCGCCGCCTCCGTTGTAGGTGCTCGGCGAGGGTGCAGCATGAAGGGCGGAGAGGAGCGCCGGGTCGTAGACCGGAGGGGCGCCACCATATGCGCCGTAGCCTGGGGGACCGCCATAGGCCGAGGAGCCACTGTAGGCCGTGGCGTTGCCGTACGCCGCGGGAGCAACGCGGTCAGCAGGGCCTCATGAGAAGACGGTCGTGGCCCGAGGATGCCTGGAGCGGGAGGACGGGGAACGGGCATGGAGTAAGCATGCATAACGCCCGTCCAGGGATTGTACCCCGAGAGCCACGACCGAGGAGGAGCGGCCATGGTTGCCGCGGGAGGGCACTGCGTCGTGTTGGCGTTGCGGCCCCGACCCCCGCGACCCTTCTGCTTGTGGCCACCAGCGGGCGCGGGTGGCGGGGTCGGAGGAGGCGCGCGCGGCGCTGGCAGAGTTGGCGGAGCGCCGTGGCCAGCGGGGAGGCCGACGTAGAGGGCGGAGTGGGTCGCCTGCCGGGCGGTGTGACGAAGACGCTTCTCCTTCATGCGAACGTATGTGACCGCCTTCGCGTACGTCGGCGTGACGAGGGAGAGGTTGACGACGGACTGGCCAAGGTCGGGGTGGAGGCCGCGGAGGAGGTTGGTGAGGAGGACAGAGTCGTCGATGGTCATACCGACGTCGTGCAGCTCGTCGGCGAGGACCTTCAGCCGCGTGCAGTACTCATCGATCAAAAGATCGTTTTGCTGCATAGTGAAGAACTCCCCTTGAAGAAAGATGCGGCGTTGGAGTTGATTGTCGAGGAAGAGATCACGCAGGCGCGTCCACATAGCATACGCCGACGGGTCACGGCCGTTCACCATGTTGAAGAGGCCGCCAGAGATGGTGAGGAAGAGCCACTTGACGATGCAAGCGTCCACAGCAAGCCACTCGTCGTCGTCCTTCATGTCGTGGAAGTCAACGCTCCCGTCAACATGCTCGATGAGACAGTAAGAGCGAAACAACAGCGCGAAGTAGGCGCGACATGCGTTGTAGGATGGCGAGTCGAGGTCGAGGATGACGGGTACGTGGTCTTTGATGTGAAGCTCTTTGAGGCGGTCGGAGGTGAACATGGCACCGGTAAAAGAACCGGCGTCGGAGGCGTCGGCCTTGGTCATGATGGCGTCGGGTGGTTAGGGTTTGGGTGGTGTTGGAGGGAGGAACGCGACTACATGAGAAAGATGGTAGCGGCGGCGGCTTTAGGGTTTTGGGGAGAAGGTGGCGGCAATCAGTAAGAAGAAGGGAAGCGGCGGCGGCTACGGGAGAGGTGGCAGCGGCGGCAACGGCTTGAGGGGTTTGGGGAGGAGGTAGGCGGCGGCGGTGGCTACGGGAGAGGTAGCGACGGCGGCGGCGGTAGGTTTTGGAGTTGGCGGCAGCGGCGGCTACGAGAAGGTGCGGCGGCTGCGGGGTGCGGAAGCGAGAGAAGATCGCGGTAAAACTGATACCATGTAGAGAGAATATTTGGTGCAACTCAATTGTATTCCAGGAAGTCGGTCACAATATATACACAGGATATCTTGCGTGACAAGGAAACTAATCCTACCATATCTCTAGGAGTCAACTATACAAGGCTAGATGATGCGAACTTCGACAGAAAAATGACGGCGCAAATAATTTTCTCAATCTTTCATGATACGATGTCACCAAGAATGATGTGGCGCTCGCGATTTTATAGCTGCAATCACCACAAAAACAACACGCACACCCAAGAAAGAAAGTACGTGGACGATCCTCCACAGATCAGCAGCAAACTAGAGACGGTGTCTCTAACCCCTCGCCAAAAACACAAAGCAATAACTTAAGCTCCTCGACAGAAACACACGAATTAGCTCGCTGCGGGGAGATACCCCGGCTTGCCAGCCTTTGTTCGACATCCAACCCCCCCCCCCCCCTAATGACGCGATGTGATAGCTATAAATACTAGTCCAGCCTAAAGTAGATCGGAACCGACTTGTACTACCTCCTAAAAATCCTAACCGAACTAACTGTTGTTTAATTACAACCGGCCAATTAGGCACGCAGGCCAATTAACCTTTCCTAAGAAAAACGTGTACATGCTTGGACGCACACGTTACATGCATGTAGCTTTCTCTCGGTAGAAATTAGCATACAGGCTTTTGGCAAATTTGATAAATTTGACCTGTGAACGAAATCAAATCACAGAATGAACTGCTCGTAAAACTATTTCACGCGGCTGACCTTTTTGTGTGACGCCCGACACGAAGGCGTCATACTATATTGTGCAACGCCTCACAGATAGGCGCTACACGCCTGGCCAACGTTGCACCCCAAACTGTCTAAAAATTGCTAAGTCATTGTGCAGAGCCTACGAGCTAGGCGCTGCACTGTATAGTGTGGCGCCTAGCTCTTAGGCGCTGCACTAGTGGTTGCACTACAAAATGAAGCAACCACTAGTGCAACGCCTAGAAGCTAGGCGCTACACTGTATAGTGTGGCGCCTAGCTCTCAGGCGCTGCACACTGACTTAGTAATTTTCGGATCACATGGATGCGACGCTGGCCAGGCGTGTAGCGCCTATCTGCGAGGCGTTGCACAGTGTAGTGTGACGCCTTCGTGTCAGGCGTCACACAAAAAGGTCAGCCGCGTGAAATAGTTTCACGGACAGTTCATTTTGTGATTTGATTTCGTCCATAGGTTAAATTTGTCAATTTTGCCCAGGCTTTTGGACCCAGCTAACGTACGGACCGAGGCCAGGTGATCCTTTCTGCATGTTACGTGTCGATGACTGTGTGAACGACTTGAGCAAAAATCATTCTTGAACTGGGTCATGCACTGCGCGCTTCGTGCTGTCCAACCTCCGTGTCCTCTTCTCCCTGCAACCATGTCATGAAACACAGACATTTTGTTGCTTCTTTTGTAAATATTATTTTCTTGTTGCTGCGCCGATGTTGTACAATCTGACAATCTCGTCATTTTAACTTGTTGACGCAGTGCAGGCACAATATACTTCTCCTGTCTTCCTGCCTTATTAACAAGATCAGTACTGACAACACATGGGTCACATCACTAGAGGAGATAGGAATAGCAATACAAATATATCACGTTCAACAGTGCGGCGGCGGCGATGGCCTACGGCAGCTGCAACGGCGGTGGCCTCGCAGCGGCGGCAGCGTTCCGTGCCGCGGGGTGGTCCGGCGTTCTAGTCATGAAGTTTAGAGACACATGAGCTATTGTCTACACAGATCAATCTTAAGGCGCAAAGGAGTAGCAGTGTTGCTGTGTGGCAAACAAATGTCTACACAGATCAATCTTACGGCGCAAAGGAATGCTGCAAAGAAAATGTTGTCCTCATTGTCATCGCTTCCCCGTGAGCAAGCGACTCGATTTCACCGCCATTGAGCAAGTGACTCTGACTTCACCACAAAATGACCACCAACAACACTGCCATTGAGCAAGCGACTCTGACTTCATCGTAAGTGACCACCGACAAAACTCAAAGGCCGCGAAATGCCGCATGAAGATCCAAGCCAAGCAATCAACCACCCACATTGACGACATTGCAGCTCCGATTCTAAGGGCGAGTTAAGAAGCATGCAAGGAGACCATCTGCTTAACTATGATCCAAGTAGTGGACCCACAGCTATGCAAAGCAGGGCTTAAAGAGAGTTGATGCGAATATAACCAGTCTATCTATAAGGAAAATATTTCAGCTATTTTTTCACGGGAACATTTCAGTTATTTTTAACAGCACCACAGTTAAAACAGCGGCTGAACTATATGGTTCAGGCATAAGGATGAATGGAACTGCAGTTATACATCTCTATGATTCACGAAAACCAGGCAAATGCGCCCAGCCTTTACACACACAATCAAGATACAACAAATGTCTGTCATGGCTGCAATTTCGACACACCACATCTAAGGTAACAACAATTCACGATTGGGTTTGCACCACGAATCACGGACCCAGGAACATGGCATCATCGTCGGTTATTCGGGACCCCCAGGGATATAACTTCTTTTTCTTTTCACTGCCGCGGCAATGTAACTGTAAGTGACATCAGTTGGACAAGAGCAGGTTTCTTATCTGGTGTATCTGTCTTCCGCTAGTTTGGACGGTTCAGAGCCATGAACTTGCACTGCTCACTCATCGCCTGGAGCTGTGCATCCTTCTTGTCGACCATGGCACGTAGCCTCACATTTTCCTCCATCACCTTCTGGACTTCGGCTTCTTTCTGTGCTTTCTCGGTCTCGAGCTGGTTGGTCCTTGCGACTAGCCTGTTCACAAGCATACGAGGCTCAGTACAGTATTGGTTATAGATAACCGACTCAATGCTTACTTAACAGTACATGCTAGAGTGGCCTGATTTTTAAGCCTACATTACTTGCTGTACAAGGAAAGGAACTGTCAGCAATGCGAGTGCATTATCTCTGTTATATCTACAAATTTGATCATTCCTACGCACCAGTCAGGGACTTATTTTCTGTGGAAGGGAGGCGGGGAAGGATAAGATCCTTTTTTTTAGAACAGATTTTTCCTTTTCTGAAGCAAAGGGGGCAGGAGAACTGCCTATTCAGTAAACAGAGAGTGGTTAATATTTACAGAGCGGACCTGTATTGAAGGGAACGAAGCCTAGAACCTAACAAGCAAAAGCAACTACTCGCCCTCAATTGCACTGCTTGTCTGCATAGCAAAAGATCTAAGGTTGGTCTCTTGTCAAGCTAAATGACCAACCTGTTCACCAGGAGACCTCAGTGTAAAATTCCATGACTAGGATATGCTGACTAGTATCAACCAGAGAGCAGAAGAAGAAAGTAGGAAGAAGGCAATGGACAATGCATACGATTTAGCCAATGTCATGCAAGCGGTAGAAAGATCAATGATCCAAAATGTCAATTCTTAATCGAAACATCTAGAAGGTCAGAAAAGAGCAAGAACTGCAATTTTGGACCAAATGCGGACCAGCAGAAAACCAGATTTTCAGGCTTACCCAAGTCTATCTGCATCTTCTTGACCACTAAATATCAATAAACATTTGGGACACGATTGAGGCACAGAACTGCTGCATTCAGGAGAGCAGTATATGGAACCAACTTAACAAATTAGATGGCAACTCTCTATCAGATGTCAAGGTGTGATAGAAGAGTAGTAACTGTGTCAACCAATGGTTGCATGATGTATAGTTAACATAATTGTAAGAAGATATCAGCAGACTTCTCAGTCTCACCAAATCCCCTCATATACGATGAAGTGGGTGATCAAACTGATGACAATATGTGATACACAGAGAAGTCTAGGCATAGCATTTTAAGTGCTAATTTATAACAAAACAGATATGTTGTGTGGCCTGAGGTTCAAAGAAAAGGTAGGACCCATTTAGTTGCAAAGATGGAATTGCTAATGCCTTGTTTTAATAAAAATGGGGCAGAGGGGAACCCCTTTTGGTAAAAAAAATGGAATTGCTAACAGAAGATCAAACATATAGTACTAAAACAGCATTAGCATACCTGCACAAAGACTAATTTTGTTTTGCATCTCGAAGATACGCGTCTTTTTGGCTTATAAACTAGTTCAATGCATAGCTGATTGAATATATTGTTAAGATATGCCAATGAGTCCATAATGCTGACCATGTTACAAGTTCAATGCATAGCTGATTGAATATTTTGTTAAGATGTGCCAATGAGTTTATAATGCTGACCATGTTACAAACTAGTTCAATGCATAGCTGATTGAATATATTGTTAAGATGGTAATCATGGTAACTACAAGTCTACCATGGCTTCACATTCAATAATGCATAAAACAGGGCCGGAGCCAGCGCCCGGGCTCGCTGGCCACAGGACAGCGTACATACGTGATAAACAATGGGGCAAATTCTACTGCGTGACATGGTTTACACGGGCAGCAGTCAATGTACATATGTGATAAACAATGGGCTCCTACCAAGCATCGACTAATATTTGACTAATTGGTTAATTAACTAGGCCTACCAAGCGCAGTCCCCTGACCAAGCGTAATGTTGCAGTCATGAGCTGCTAACTTCCCTTCTTCCAAAACAACTACTCGACAGGAACACGAGCAGTCACAGCCCTGTTCGCCATGACGGCACTTGCATGCTCTGTGATTTTCTACAGCACACTAGTGGTATGTTCTATCTGACTATCTCTATTCATGCAAGCTCTCTAATTTGAATATGTTCACAAATCACAGCACTTAATTTATGTGAATTAGAATCCATTTTTTTAATCTTGTAGTGTCTTCTAGGATGTTTGGATAGCTATACTTTTACTGGCAACATGGCAAGTTTGGTTCTATGGATGCGCGGTTCTATGACTTATGTTGTCAATTCTCAACTTTATTTTGGTCTACAAAACTGGATATTGATATATCATATATTAGTTCACTTTAAAACTAAAATTGCATGACTACTATGTTTGGGGCTATGTTATATGTTGTGTATCCGAACACTCGATTTTAATTTCCAGATTAGACACTTAGGCTCAAGCTTGCCCAGGCTTCACAAAAGTTCTGGCTCCGCCACTGGCAACAAAGTAAAATTATGCAACGGTAAATGCCTATCAAAGAAATCATTGCATACTCCATTGGAAGGAGGGAGATGAAAGTAATGGGAGGTACTGGGTTCGAGTCCAACCACCACACTTTCGTTTAAAGATCTTATGGGTTTCAACCCTAGCCTACCCCAACTTGTTTGGGACTGAAAGGGTTTGTTGTTGTTGTTGGTGGTGGTGGTGGTAGAAGCATATCAAAACACGGTCATGCCAGAATTTATGAAATAATTGGTTCATGCTGCTGCTTTGTTCAAAATCAGGAGGTTGAAATTAACTATTTCTACTCTTCCTTCCTCCGCCATTTTTTTTTAAGTTTTCTGTACCAAGCTATACAAGTTTTGCCAGGGAAATTAGCACATGGTTATACATTTAGACAGAATATAATTACTAGAAACAACACGAGACTTGCGGAAGTACCTGTCAAAAAGCTTTTCCATTGTCTCGAATTGCTTCTCCGATGAAAGAAGAGTTTCTCTGACACTAACAAGTGTGCTGACATAAGTTCTGAGCGACTCAAAGTCGTTCTTCACACGACTAAGCTCCTGCTCATTTTCAGCGGCGCGCTGCCTCTGCCGTGTAGTCTCCAGCACCATATCTTCAACCCGCTGCCTCATCTCGTTCAGCATACCATTCGTACCCACCGCAAACTTCTCCATCTCCTCGACTTTGACCGACATGGACTCGACCTGAATGGTCTTCCTCCTGATCTCTTCCAACCCAATCCTCACCTTTTCTTTCTCATTCGCAGTTTCGGACTCGGCCACAATCACTCTCTTGACAAGAGACTCCATGACATCGGTCACCACGCGGATGGACTTGAGAATATCATCGACATCTCCATCCCCCTCAACGGCATCGCCATTTTTCTGAACGCCGCTACCCTCTGCCGCCGTCCTGTCATCCGAACCTCCCCCACAGGAAGCGGAGTCAGTGGCCTTGGACCAATCGGCCAGGGGCACCCCATGCCTGTCGACGAACCCCACGCCGTCCTGGTTCCTGATCCCGCAGGACGTGTGCGCGAGGTGCGGTATCGCCATGATCCTGGCCTTGGATTTGAGGTAGGCCAGCAGGGTGGCGATGGTCTTGACCCTGCGGCACAGGTGCTCGAGCTCCCGGCCGGAATCGTCCTCGGAGCGCCGCATCCCGACCTTGACCTCCACGAGCCGGTCGCGCAGCGCCTCGACCTGGGACTGCTGCTGCCTCAGCTCCTCCCTCCATTCGCACTCCCCGACCGGCGGCAGGCCGCTCCGGCTAGGGCCGTCCTCCTCCATGGGACCTCTGAAATTCGGGGGAGCAGATTGCGCTCGTCACTCGGAGAAAACATTCTGATTTCGGGCGCAGATGGATCTGCCGCCGAATTTGACCGCGCGAAATAGCAATCGCGCGGATTCGCGCGGGGCGTAGCTGGGGGGATCGGGAGTGGGGGGCGTACCTTGCGAACGCCGGCGAGGAGGAGGAGGAGCGGGCCGGCGGCGAACCGGATGGCCTCCGTCGGGGTGGAGGGGACGGGTTTGCTTTCTCTTCTCTACTTCCCTCGCCTTTCCCCTTTTCCTTCCCTTCCCGGACCAATCGATTGATTGGTTTTGGTTTTCGCTTTGAGCGAAATTTCCATTTTTATTTTGATTAGAGAAATCCTGCTGCTCCTGATTCATGATACTTGTGGGCCATGTCTACGGGCCCGGTTGGTGCACCACCGTGTGACTTTAAGTGATGGATTAATTGTGGGCCTAATCACCAGACATTCGTACTTGCGTGACCATCACTCGGGCATATACCTGGCCAAACCTCGGGCCGGGCCGGGCATCGGGCCGGGCCTAGCCAAGCCCGAGACAAAAAACCTAGACCCGGGCCCGGCCTAGGCCGGTGGTCTAACTTCATTCATATTTGATTCCGCAACTGAGACCTTTTCCACATCTGTGCCAGGAGGGCAAGCGGTCAAAGCAGAAAGGGTTCTCGCTTCTCCGTCTGGAAGGACACCAAATGGACCAAATCCTATCGATCTTTCCTTACGACTCGACTTAAAAAAAAGGCCGTAGAATTGGATGATCGGGCCGAGGGCTGCCCCCTCTTCCCCTCGCTCTCCTTTCCTCACTAGTGCAGAACCGGGCAATAGCACCGGTTCGTAAGGACCTTTAGTGCCGGTTTGATAACCGGCGCTAAAATGTAAGCACTAAAGCCCCCCCCTTTAGTACCGGTTCAGCACGAACCGGTGCTAAAGGGCAACCACGTGGCACGAGCCAGCTTCGGGGGCAGGGAGCCCTTTAGTACCGGTTGGTGTCACCAATCGGTATTAAAATGTTGGGGGGGTTTGGGTTTATGATTTCTTTTTCATTTAATTTTGTGTTTTCCATTTAATTATTTTTCGTTTGTTGGTATTTTACGATACTACATATTGTACACGTTATGCATATATATAAATAGAATTTCTAGTAGAACCGATCATAATATATATATATATATATATATATATAATCGAATGTCTCACAACCACCATTAATTAATTCACACATATATACACACATGTATATATATACAATTTCTCTTAATTGGTGCTTCCGGAGCCAGTGGCATTAGCCTAGCTAATTGGTGCCTTCGGAGCACGATAACAATTGAAAGTGGTTCATGGGGGCGGTAGCGGGTAATAGTATTCTTCTTTGGGATCTATGACCTGGTCGAGCAAAAATCCCGCTATTTCCTCTTGAATTGCTTCTATGCGGTCATGTGCTAGGAGCTTGTCCCGGACCTCTTTGAATTGTTAAGAATGAGATCAATATGCATGTGTATTAGTTGTGTGACTAGATATCGATAATGGTGTAAAAATTGTGAATAGTGTTCTGACAATCGATATCATACCCACTCCTGTCTTTGAGATTTGCTCCTTTCGGACGCCATCATGCGAATGTTCTCGCAAACGTAGTATGCACATAGATCATTCCCCGGCGCCTGCTTCAGGGCCTTTACGAGAATGGAATTTGATCAGATAATAATTAATCAAGCATGATAATTAAAGAGATGGCAGCTAGCTAGTACTACTTAATTACTTATCTTGGGTCGATACTATTTCAGACTTTGTTTCCATGGGCCTGGAGTGACCCTGATGAACTTTGCCCAAGCCCTGCCCGCCGACAAAGAAAATGAATAAATGGGTTATTAAATAGTTGTTATCAGGAAATGACAAACTAATTAAATAGGCTGAGATATAGTTAATAATGATTGAAATTACCTGTTGACTATCCCCTTCACGATGGTGTAGTCACTTGCTTTCTTAAGTAGCGAGTCTAGTACTTCAACTGTTCCTTCATCAACTTTAATGATTAACAAGATCCAGTGATATCTACATGCACACATGTTTGCATGTCTTAATTACGCGGGCATATGCAAGCAAAAACATATAGCTATAACTAGTAAGGAAAAACAGAATTTGTAGTACAAGACAGTGTGACTCACTGGAAGTTGTAAGGAAGTAGTATATCTTCATTGTATTTGAGTTCCTTGAAGAAGTGTAGCATGCTTTCCTCTACACATTTTTCGTGATATGGATCTATTTTTCATGTGTATTCGTTAATGGTATTTGGGTCAACGAACCCAATGCTATAGCGTCCACCTTTTTTCATTTCATAAATCTTCATCCTGCATAATACCACAGAAAAGAATATAGTGAGGATAATTACAGGTAATGATTGATCAAAATGATCACTACAGCTAGCTTGAGACTTAAATTACAGAAAGAAATTACTTACAGAGTGCGTTTTTATTGTATAGCTGAAATAGTTCTGAATACTCAACGGTCACAACTTTCTTATGGTAGTAATGCTCCTCGTTGACATTCACCATGAGGGACTCTCGATTGGAAATCTTGGTAATGTCCATGTACCATTGATGCAATTCATACATTCTCGTTGGGAGCTTATTGACCTCCTCTGGCTCGACCAAAGGTTGGCCCCGGGCATATTTCCGTTTTATTTCTTCCTCTCTAGTCGGAGACATGGGCTCGATATCGAGGAGTTGTCCAACAGTGATCCCGATCGATTCAGCCTGCGCAATATGCTCCTCGGTTATTACCACATCGCCCACCCCAGGAACATTAACGGTTTGCCCACAATAATATTGGGCGCGCCTACTCTCATATGTTGTTGGCACAACAAGTGGGGGGATTGATTGCGCCGCCTGTTCTCCCAGATGGGGAACGGTTTTACTGCTCCTTTTGCCAGCTGATTTGCTCGAGCTCGAGCTCGCCTCTTTCTGTAGACGTGCTCGATTTAACTTCCTAAGGTGGCGCTCATAGTCTGTGTCAACAGGCTTGGGAGCTGGTGGTCTAGCCATACGAATGAAGTGGCCAATCTTTTCCACAGGCACTTTCTCCCTTGGCGGCGGTGGTGGTTTCGGTGCAAAATGGGCTTCCACCTCGGCCTTTGATATGGCTACGTTTTCCTCCTCAGACTTGTCGTAAGGCCTCTGCTGAAGAGGCACGAGGCTTGGACCATATTGAAATCGCTTGCCTCCGCCTGTACCTGCAGTACTACCTCGACTTGTACCGCTACGCACCATAGCTGAGGCGACTCTCTTCCGTGATTATTGAGGCGGTGAAGACGGCTGACGTGGCTGAGTTGGAGGAGGAGGAGTGGCCTGAAGCTGTGCCGGACTTGGAGGAGGAGTGGCCTGAAGCTGTGCCGGACTTGGAGGAGGAGTGTCCTGACGCTTTGCCGGACTTGGAGGAGGAGTGGCCAGAAGCTGTGCCGGACTTGGAGGAGGAGTGGCCTGACGCGTTGGTGGACTTGGAGGAGCGGGAGTCTGCTGACTCGGTGGCGGACTGCGACGAGGAGTCGGATGACGCGGTGTCGGTGGCCTTCGAAAGATGATGCAATCCTTTCTCCATAGAATGATATGATGGTTGGCCTCTCCTAGTGTGTGCTCATCATCACCTCCAGGAATGTCAAGCTCTAGCCCCGAATATTAGTCCACCACCTCATCAACCAAGACACGAGCATAGTCCGCTGGAATCGGGCTGCAATGGAAGGTTTCCTCGGGGGGATTTGTAAAAGCAAGGGCGTCCGCCACCTTCATGGATATGTTCTTCATTTTGAAGTGTAGCTCGCAGTTAGTGTTCTCCATGATGTCATCCACTGGATAGCTATCCAGCAATGCATCGCCCGGGGTGGAACCCACGCTGCTTCTCGGCATGGATGGGACGGTGCTATCCATTGGCGGATCATCCGCTAGCTGCTGAGACCCCCTTTGCTGGCTAAGTGAGTCGATCTGCTCCTGCTGCCGCTGGAATTTGATTGCCAAGTCCACGTGCGCTGATTCTAGGCCTTGAAGGCATTCATAGTCTAGCTTCATCTGCTCCTCCATCTTCCTCTTCTTCTCCTCTGCAATCTTCTTTCTCGCACGGGTTCTGTAGTCAGCGTTCCAGTGCGAAAACCCTTCATACCACGGAATAGCGCCCATGCCTCGTGTTCTTCCCGGGTGTTCAGGATTTCCTAGGGCACGCGTAAGCTCGTCATTCTCTCTGTTGGGCTCGAACAACCCGGATCGAGCCTCTTCTATTGCAACAAGTAGCTTATCTTCGGCTCCGTCCAGACATGCCTTCTTCGAAACTTTGCCTGTCTTCGGGTCCAACTCCCCCCCATGCGCATAGAACCAAGTCCTGCACCTGGGGGGCCAGCTCAATGTTTCTGGAGTGACACCTGCATCCAGCATTTCTTTTTCAGACTTATCCCACTTAGGCATTCCCACCGCATAGCCACCTGGCCCCAGCTTATGGAACTTATCCTTTTTTGCGGCATTGGCCTTGTTTATTCTCGACCGTTCCTTAGATAATTCCGAATCCTTGAATTTCACGAAATCGTCCCAATGAGCACTTTGGTTCTCTAGTGTTCCCTCGAATACTGGAGTCTTCCTTCCTCCGTTGACGTACTTGGCCCATTCACGAATCTTGTGGTTCTTGAATGCAACCGCCATCTTCCTAAGAGCAGCGTCCTTGACTTTCTCCACATCTGCATCTATGAAATGATCTGGTAGGGTGAAATGTTCCATGAGCGTTTCCCAAAGCAAATGTTTTTGTCTGTCGTCGACAAAAGTAACTCCTGGACGTGGCTTTGCTGGCTCTCTCCATTCTTGAAGGGAGATCGGAAGTTGGTCCTTCACAAGAACTCCGCACTGACGAACAAACTTGTCCGCAATCTTCTTAGGCGCGAATGGTTCGCCATTAGGTCTGATTGCCTCAATATTGTACTTTACGCCCTCCTTCAAATTTTTGTTCGGGCCTCGTTTCGTCCTGTTGCCTGAAGATTTGCTCGATCCGGATGGCTGAAAGAAGAAAGATCGATTCGTTAATATATCTTCAAGTCATTTAAAACATGTGATGATCACCAGATGCGTGCTTATATAAATATATATACCTCACCGGTCTTTGTTGTTTCAAGATCAACATTTTCTTCGTCATGTTCATAGTTCATGACTTCATCAATTCGGTCGTCGCGATCGAATATCATATCACCCTCCCCGGTGTTGTTTAGATATTCGGAGCCGTCATAATCTTCTTCATTCTGATCATCATCTGGCCCGCGAGGATTGCGTATGATATTGAACAGGGCCTCTTCTCCCTCTCTGCCGGTATTGTCCGCCATAGTTTTTGTTTAACTAATCCAAAAGAAATATATTCAAATTACAATGCATGGATGCAATCAATTAATAAGGAAAAACTGAATCAATCATAGTACATAATAAGCATCATCGAATATAATCTCGAATACGTCGTCTCGAATAATAGATATAATCTTGAATACATCATCTCGAATAATAGATATAATCTCGAATACATCATCTCGAATAATAGATATAATCTCGAATACATCGTCGGATCATGCGGCGCGGGCGGTGGACACCCAAAGAGAAGGACCCCTCACAGGATCATAGCTAAAGTGAGATCCCTGAAGAAACTGCCAGGTATTGGAGAACCTGCCACCCTCTAACGCAACCATGTAGTGATGGACGTGCTCGTCCTCCTCCCTAACACGGCGACGTACCACCTCCGGCGGGGCCGGCTCCCTCCGCACCGAAACTGGCCCACGTGAACGCCACCAAACAAGATCAGGGTCAACGACCGGGGCCGGGTTCCTCATCAAGCGGCGCGCCCCTCCAGGCAGCACCTCCCAGTGCCAGCCCGGCGGAGCCCAGTCCCGAACATGGGTCAGCCGGACATCGTCACGGACTGGTCGACGGCGAGGATGCGGGCCGGGCATCGTCGAGAACAAATACTAACTATATGCCCGCAAAAAGTAACATTTTTTAATGATTGGATTTTGATAACTAAAATTTCTAACATTTCTATATAACTAACATTGCCATAACATTTCTAACAATGCTATATAACTAACATTTCTAATATTTCTATAACTAAAGAATAGAAAAAAATTTATAACATTTCTATATATATAAATAACATTTGTATAACATTTCTAATATTTATATAACTAAAAAAAGAAAAATTTCTAACTTTTTTATAACTATTTCTATAACTAAAAAACAGAAAAAATTCTAACAATTCTAACTTTTCTATAACATTTCTAACAACGCTATATAACTAACTATTTCTATAACTAAAAAAAGAAAAATTTCTAACATTTTTATAACTATTTCTACAACTAAAAAACTAAAAAAATGTATGTGTGTGTGTGCTCACCGGCGAGGAGAGAGGCGACGGTGGGCGGCGACGGGCGCGGCGACGACGGGGACAGGGACGAGGCGGCGACGACGGGGACGGCCCGGTGCGACGACGACGGGGACGGGGCGGTGATGACGGGGACGGGGACGACGCGGGACAAGCCGGGACAGCGCGGCGGTGACGACGGGGATGACGGGGACGGGGACGACGGGGCGGCAACGACGGGGACGGGGCGGCGACGGGGGCGGCGACGAGGGATATGGAGACGGGGGCGGCGGGCGACGGGGCAGAGGAGAAGAAGCATATGAGAAACTGGAATTTTTGAAGTGTTTAGTTATATATGATGGACCTTTAGTACCGGTTGGAGCCACCAACCGGTACTAAAGGCCTGTTTTGGCCAGGCCAAGCTGCGGGAATCGCACACCCTTTAGTACCGGATGGTGGCTCCAACCGGTACTGAAGGGGGTGCGCTGGCAAGGTGCTGTGCGGCAAGTTTAGTCCCACCTCGCTAGCCAAGAGGCGTCCGCACTGGTTTGTAAACCCCGTGCCGTAGCTCCCTCGAGCTCCTCTCCAAAGCAGGCTTACTGGGCCTACATGTTCTGTGCTGCCCTGTGGGCCTACTGGGCCTTTGCGGGCCTGCATCCTGGCCCAACAACAGGTTGGGTTTCTAGTCGTATGCAGGCCGCGCTGGCCCAGTAGGCGGGCTTTTTTTATTTTTTGCTTTATTTATTTTTGAGTAGTTTTTTTGTGTATTTAGAGTTTCTTTGTGAATATTTTTGCTTTAGGTACAAAAAATTACAAACTTTCTGTTAGTGCCCGTAGTTTTTCAAATTTGAATAGTTTAAATTTTGAATTATTTGAAATTAGTGTGAATCACTAGTTTGTGAATAACTTAACTTTAAAAATCAGTAAAGGCATAAAAGAATTTGTTTGCACATAAAATTTCTTCGCGTTTCAAATGCCAAAACACATAACTACCCTAACCATTACAGAGATTCCCTCCTGGGTGTGAAACACAGAAGAAAGTGATGATAGTGAAGCCGATCACATCCCAGATCTTTGGGCGTGAAACTTTTTCTTCGCGTGTGTCCCTTTGCGCTGTAACCATGGAAAATCTTCATCATTTAACGGGATGCTCGGGTCAATATTCACTGTGAATGGAGCAATTTCATCAAACTTTTCATAATCTTCTGACATGTTTGTCTTGTCATCCACTCCCACGATGTTTCTCTTCCCAGAAAGAACTATGTGCCGCTTTGGCTGATCGTACGATGTATTCGCTTCCTTATCTTTTCTGGATTCCTGGATGTTCTCTAATGAATCCAGCCCGTCGCCTGACTCTAAGTTCAGGTCTTGAGTGATACCCTCCCCTTCGCGGGTATCCGGCTTGGAGGGATCGGGAATCTGGACGTAGCGAGTCCTTAAGATAGATGAAGGGTCGCCGCACTGTCCCTCTACCACGGCAACGTGATGGGTGACTTGGGGAGAGTTAATCTCTCTTAGATCGGTTTTAGGCTTGATCTGGTCGTAATTCGTAGCGACTCCCAGGGCGGCGAAGCGATCCAAGAGCTCGTTTATGGAGGAAAGCTCCATTGGATCTAACTGCTCGGCAAGTTCCGAGCTGACATGAAGATTGTTTTCGATGGCTCAAGAGGTCATCGTCGGCGCAGAAGCCGAATAGGCGGTCATAAGAAAACCACCTAGCCGGAGGGTTTGGCCGACAACCAAAGCTCCCTTAGCAACGGTGCCGTCTTTAAAGATGGGGTGAGGCATCCTTCCTGATGGCGACGACACAGAGGAACTCTCAATGAAAGCACCAATGTCGGTGTCAAAACCGGCGGATCTCGGGTAGGGGGTCCCGAACTGTGCGTCTAGGCCAGATGGTAACAGGAGGCAAGGGACACGAAGTTTTACCCAGGTTCAGGCCCTCTCGATGGAGGTAAAACCCTACGTCCTGCTTGATTAATATTGATGATATGGGTAGTACAAGAATATATCTACCACGAGATCGAGGAGGCTAAACCCTAGAAGCTAGCCTATGGTATGATTGTTGATGTGTACGTTGTCCTACGGACTAAAACCCTCCGGTTTATATAGACACCGGATGGGGTTAGGGTTACATAGAGTCGGTTACAATGGTAGGAGATCTTCATATCTGTATCGCCAAGCTTGCCTTCCACGCTAAGGAAAGTCCCTTCCGGACACGGGCCGGAGTCTTCAATCTTGTATCTTCACAGTCCAACAGTCCGGCCAAAGGATATAGTCCGGCCGTCCGGACACCCCCTAATCCAGGACTCCCTCAGCATGCATGTATCTTCTGCACCTCTAACCCTAGAGGGCAGACAGCCTTCTTTGCTTGGTACGTACTCTAGGGTAATTCGTTGTCCTTTGGAAGCATATCCTTTATCATTACCAGCAACTTTTCAAATCCCTTGTCAGATACACCATTCTCTGCCTTCCATTGCAGCAATTCCAGTGTGGTGCCCAGCTTTTTCTTGTCACCTACGCAATTCGGGTACAACAATTTTTTGTGATCCTCTAACATGCGCTGCAACTTCTTCTTCTCCAAATCACTTGCGCAGTTTCTCTTTGCACCGGCAATGGCCCGACCTAGATCATCAACGGGCTCATCCGATGCCTCTTCTTCAGCTTCTTCGGCTCAGCTTCTTCCCGCATTGCCAGCTCAGCTTCTTCCCGCCTTACCGTCTCAGCTTCTTCCCTCATTGTTGTATCACCGTATTCAGGGAACCCATGGCCAGGATAGTTGTCGTCGTCCTTTTCTTCTTCATTGTCTTCCATCATAACCCCTCTTTCTCCATGCTTGGTCCGAACATTATAGTGGGGCATGAAACCGGACTCAAACAGGTGGACGTGAATGGTTCTTGACGTAGAGTAATTGCGACCATTCTTACAGCCAGCACATGGACAATGCATAAAACCATCTGCTTGCTTGTTTGCCTCAGCCGCAAGCAGAAAAGTACGCATGCCATTAATGAACTCGGGAGAGCATCGGTCATCGTACATCCATTGTCGGCTCATCTTCAATACACAGCACCGAAAACATCAAATTAATACAATACATAAAGTTCATACATAAAGATCATACACCACTTAAATGCAACAAACAAATAACTCTCTGGCTAAAGAATTTAAATGCAACAACAAATGTGATCAAGATCGCAACTAAGGTAACAATTGATCCAACAACATAATGATACCAAGCCTCACTATGAATGGCATATTTTCTAATCTTTCTAATCTTCAAGCGCATTTTCTCCATCTTAATCTTGTGATCATCGACGACATCGGGAACATGCAACTCCAATTCCATCTTCTCCCCCTCAATTCTTTTCAATTTTTCTTTCAAATCCTCGTTTTCTCTTTCAACTAAATTTAACCTCTCGACAATAGGGTCGGTTGGAATTTCCGGTTCAACTACCTCCTATATACAAATATCTATGTCAACTTGATGGGCATAATTTGTCATAAACACGAAATGCAATGAATAGTTTTAAAAGAGAATATACCACATCCGAATCATAACCCGGACGAAGACCGATGGGGACGGATATCAAAACCATGGCACTATGCAGAACAAACAACGTATGGGTAAGATAATTATACGAGTAACTATATATCCAAATCACACAAACATCATTTTTTTATATAAAACTTCATGAACAAGAGGCTCACCACAAGGTGGTGCCGGCGACGGGACGTTGCGAGCGATCGCTGGTGGTTACGACGGAGATTTAGAAGGTACTAAGTAAACCACACCTACATATGCAAAACTAAGTGTTATTTTTGACCTCAAATTGCATATAAATCAAATACTAGCACACATATATATAATTCCTCCCAAATTACTAAACTCAAAAATCAATCACTATATAAAGCATTGCACGAGCTAATCTAGCAATGAGAGATGAAAGGAAAAAGTTGCTAACCTTTGTGATCATTTGAATGGATGGGGGCCTTCAAATCTTGGGCAAAATGTGTGATGAGCTTGAGAGGAAGAGGGAAAAGAACAGAGAGGAGAGGCGAAAGGGGAAGAACAGAGCGAGCTCGGGTGGACGAAGGGTCTATGTAGGACGACCTTTAGTACCGGTTCGTGATACGACCCGGTACTAAAGGTGCTGGAGGGGCCCCGGACTGACAACATCCTGCCACCACTCACTTTAGTACCGGTTCGTGGCACGAACCGATGCTAAAGGTTCGCCACGAACCGGTACTAATGAGAGCGGCCTGGCTAGCCATTGGAACCGGTACTAATGTACACATTAGTGCCGGCTCAAATTCAAACCGGCACTAATGTGCTTCACGTTTGACCCTTTTTCTACTAGTGCCTTAATATTCACTGTCGAGTCATCAAAGCCATCAACTAATTCAGAGGGGCTCGGCTGGCCCGGTCGCCCTACGCTACTGGCGCTTCCAAAGGCGAAGCTCTCGTCTTTGGCGACCAGGATCTGGTTTTTAGGCCCGAGCCCGGCCCGAACACGTAAGAGCCCGGCCGGCCTCGGGCCTCGGGTCGGGCCCCTTCAGGAAATCGCAAAAATGACGAGTCTGGCTCGGCCATCGGGCTCAAAATCTAGGCCGAGCTCGGCCTGGGAGCAGCGTCGGGCCGGGCCGGGTCAGGCTTTTTCGGGCCGGGCCGGCCGGGCTTCCCATGGAAAGGTATACTCGGGCATACACTAGATACACCCGTCATCATTTACTAGTCCCGTATTTAGTGTTTTACCTGTTTTTCTGAACTTTGATCAATAAAGTCAAGTAGGTTTTGCTCAAAAAATAATTTTAATAGTCCTGTATACAAATAAAAAACCTGTCCCTGTATTTTGTGTCATACTTTGACCATGATTTTAATTAATATAAATTTTAAGTCATTACATAGCAAAAATAATATCATTAAAAAACTACATTCAAATACAAATCCAACAAGTTTTTCTTATAATGTGTGCTAACATTTTTCTTGTCAAATAGGAGTATGTGGTATCTTTGATCCAAAATACGTTGTGGGACTAATAAATCCAGACGAAGGTAGTATAAATAAGAAATCACTCGTGCACTGACTGATCATATGTTTAGTAATGTACTCTCTCTATTCATTTTTAGTTTGCATATAAAAGTTGTCTGCAGATGAATTTCGTAAAGTTTGACCAACTTTATTGAAAAAATATCAACATACACAATATGAAATCAATATTATTAGATACATCATCATGAAAATAATTTCATATTATACCCAAGCATCTATTCCAGCCAAAGTTTTTGCCGTGAGGTTTAGCCACTTGTGTGAAAATGATATATGATGAATTCCGCATGTGACACGTGCTATTAGTTTGGTACCTGGTGGTGTAGAACTACTTTGGGGAAGGAGAGAGTACTTTCTCGAGCGGTCGTGTGCCTATAAATACTGGATTTCCATGCCTCCTCCCCGACCTACCATGCATCCAGCCCCCATCTCTCCTCTGGGTGTCTCTCCCAGCCCGGTCATTCGCCTTGTTACCTAGCCTCCTCGCTCCTGTGGCTGGCCGCTATGTCGTGTGCTTGCGTGCGTGATTTGCCCGACGAGGGTGGAGTTCCGGTGCTCCGGCCGCATGTCACCTCACTCGAAGGCGACCCTATCCCTGAGTCCCGGCGATGCACCGTACCTCTTTGTCCTTGCACTGGGTACTGCTCCGGCCTATGGCGGGCATGCTTGGAACACAAGGTGCGAGGTGCGCATGCAGGCCGCGATGTGCGTGCAGGCTAGGCCACCAATCGCATGGTCCGCGCGGGGAATCCAGCAGGCGAGACGGGTATGAGAGGCCTTCGGACATCGATCCGAGGCGGTAGCATGGCGGCGGGTTCCGCGACTGGAGGCGATGGATGCGGGTGGCCTCCGGCCAGTGGGGCCGTACGCGGTGGTGCCGACGGTAGGCGAGGTCTCGAGGACGCCCGGAAGCTCGCGCTTCACTGCTATGGTGACGGCCAACGCAGGGCAAGCGTGGCCATGGAGGGGCTCACGCAGTGCATTGTGGCGGTGCAGGTGGCTCACAAGTCGACCATGCGCGGTGGGCGTCGACAGAGCTCACGTGTGGTTGCGGTGGTGCGCGGCCAGGCGGAGCTCGCGGCGCGACGGCGGTTGGTGCGTGCGCGCGGTGGCCGTGAGAGCAGCGTCGTGTAGTGGCCTTGAGCTGGCCAAGGCTCGCCGAGAGAGGGGTAGAGATGCTGGTCCCCGCGAGGTCGACCATGGTGAGGTTCGAGCAGTTGTTGGTCACCGGCGGGAGCGCACCCTGAAAGTTCTTGTTGCCGCCATAGCGAAGCTCCCGTGTGGTGGCGCTCACCCTTTATCAAGCACCCTTGCACGAGTTGACGAATTATTTGTGTGTTTGGTCTGAACCTATACACCACATGTTGTTTCATGATCGCTGAGATCTGGAAAGCTTGGCTTCTCTTTCCCCCTTTTTTTTTGCAAAAAAATAGGATTTGGAAGACTAAAGTAGGCTGGACAAATTAGTTCAAAGTAGTGTTCTTTTAGTCCTTATTTTATAAATAGATAAAATCTAGATTGCTTCCACACGGGCTCTCATGAGATAAGCGAGACATGTCAGTTTTGATCGGTCTCATGATTTGTATTATTTCTTTGAAGAAAGAAGAGAAGTTTGAACCTAAGGAGTGACTGCATGTACATAGTTGGGAGCTGATGAATTATCTTCTTCAATGCCTAACTGTTTATTTTTCTTTGTGCATTTGAACAAGTGTGTTCGATCACCCATCTTCTATATAGTACATTTCTTATTAGAACATGCTAATATTATGGGTAACCAGCAGATCAGGTCTGCTTCAGGTTGAGTAATTTGATGTGTGTGGTTGCTATGCTTTTGAGCTTCTATCGATATTTTTGTATACTAATCTATTTTTGGGTAATTGGCTAATAATAAGCAGGCCAGTTTAAATTTAAATGGTCATGTAATTCGGCGTGGCTTTAGCTATTTGGCTGGGACATTCCTTTTGCCGCTGTATGGATCTGATTTGACTACATTTGGATTGGATTGGCAGTTCCCTGTTTGTTTGGAGGTTTACATGCGGTGTCCCAGTAGTTGTGATTTGCATGCCTGCAGCCTGATGTACAGAAAGATCGCATGCACAGGTTGCTTATAATGTACTAGTCGATCCATGGGACACATGGGATTTTAAGAGGCGATGTGACTAAGTGCATGGCTTTTGCATGTGAGCTGGCTGTTTATATAAACTAGCATAATGCCCGTGCGTTGCTACGGGCGCAATACAAAAATAGATGAGCACAAGACCATAAATTGTGGGCATTTTTATCTTCTCCACCAAGATGGAGTACCTCAGCTTTTCTAGGAGTACATACATAGCTAATATACTTTTAGATACATATCAAAATTGTGGGAAGACATAACATAATCTTTTGATCTCTTTGTTCCTTTCTACTCCCCCTGTTTCTTTATCTAAGGTGTATTATTTTTGGCACGGTGACCAAGGCACACGATTATAGACAAGGTAGGACAAAATTACTCTTGGCATCATCGCGAGACATGACCGCAACAAGAGTATTTACTTATGGGTCACCACCGCAACAAGACATGACATCATCTTCATTCTCCCTGCCTACCTCCTACTCCCTCCGTTCCTAAATAATTGTCTTTCTAGAGATTTCAACGAGTGACTACATACGGAGCAAAATGAGTGAATCTACACTCTAAAACATGTCTACATACATCCGTATGTTGTAGTCCATTTGAGATGGCTAGAAAGACAATTATTTGGGAACGGAGGGAGTATTTTCTGATAGCCCTTCGACCTCACCTCTGACCTTGCTATCACATTCATTGCTCTTGTTTGTCATGGTTCATACTCTTCCTATCCACCAATGATAGTGCATTAAAACACCTCAAAGTAATATTCTCTCACTATCACATACAATTGACAATAGTAACAATTGTGGTGGCAGGGAAATATTCTTTCAATGGGAAGCGATGTTTTTGCGACTTTGTCAATCTCAATACCAACTGCCGTTGCCACGGAAAAATAAATATAGTTCACATGAAAAATATATACTCTTAAGAAAGCATAATTGTCCATCTACATTGCTCGTTCTACTTCTAACTCTGCCATGAATGAAATATTTGTAATCCCTCCCTCTCTTCGATCGTCTTGCTCCGCTCTACAGTAAGTTCAATAGAGCACAAATTTTATTCTTCCTAGCTCACATTTATGGTTACAAGGAATTAAGTATTATACTGGACATAACCTTGCGAATACATAACACACCCACTAATGTACTAACCAACTTAACTCTGCCATGGAAGCTGGGCACATCCTTAGTGTAGAAAATTGTATTTTCACAAACCTTATGAAAATTTAATACTGTAGCCTGCATTTTCACAATCACCTAAATAGTATTGTTCACCCTAGCCAAATAAAAAATGAAAAGAGTGTATGAAAAACCACCATACGTCAAAACATTCCATGAAAAAACATCTCATCTATGCATGCACAGATGGTCGTGTAATCTGAGTATCCAAATTGGCATCCAAAATTTGATCTCAATACATCCAGTGAATCCTCAAGCATTGCTGGTGTAGAGGAACAAAGGGTCAAGGTACGTATACAGGAAACCCAAATTAGTAGAACTATTCAAGTGATTGTTACTGAATCCATCCTTCTATGTACAGAAGTATGACGCCGACACTGCAAGATACACAAGTCAGCTGGCCGGTACATCATTTACAAACTGTTCGTTGTAATGCCCGAGTCATCCCAATTCATCTCCAACTAACTTACTGTGAGAAAACAACACTGATTTTATTTTACCTTTTCTCTCAATGAAAAATTTATTTTAAATTATTGTGCATTATGAATGTTTTCTCTTGACGAAAATTTGCACGTAAGTAGGACATTAAAAAATGTCTATTGCTGCTTGTCTAGAGCAATTAACTTCCGAGGAGAGCAAGCATATATGTTTAACATAAAAATAGCAGAGTATATATAGGATTATGCTGAAACAAAATGAGTGTAATATTGGATACCTTGAAAGGTTTGTGACGATGAGAATTTTAGCACATCTGAAACCGAAATTATTACTCTTGGGAGGAAACGGCATAAATAAATCTTGCAAAGCATAAATGGGCCAACCAATTGAGGCTGAAGATCTGAAACGAAGTCATCCAAAATTTTAAGAGTTAGTGTGAAAATTGTTTACATTATGAAATAGGTTGGAGAAACAAAAGAAAAGCTAGTGTTGCCCAAAGGAATAGTTAACAGGAATACAAAGCTTCTTGGCGAACTGACCAACAGTTAACTTAAGAAAAATACCGGAACCGGGGCATACATATTATACATGGAGGATCATCATGCACATCAATCGACATTATCAATTTTTTAAACCAGGAATTCACTCCTGTTCCTCCAACCAATGAACATTTGTACAACGGATTCGTGAAAAAGATAAATCTACAACAAAATTGGAACTCTGGTGCCACAGGAAAGACATACTCATGATTACGTGTGTGGTGTACAATTACAACCAAACACATTATCACCGATGTGTCATACGAGCCACGGCGGTGGAGTTCAGACTTGGAGGAGCGACGGTTGCGAGGTGTTCAACCAAAACAAAGCAGTAATGAAGGGGAATATAGTAAGGTACTTATGACCTACTAACACTCAGTCTCCTCACTTCTATTCATGCAACTATTATAGAGGGGGCCCAGAATTTTTAGATAGTTTAATCTGAGTTGTTCCATCTGAATATTTTATAAATACATATTCGAGATTTCTAAAACTAAACCTAATTGGACACCGATGAACAACAATGATCAAAATTTCTCATCAAAGCTTTGAATAAACACATCCGCGGACCTCCAGAACAGCAGAATTCACCAACAAATACATATTGTATGAGTCTCGGTATTATAAGGAGAATTGCACCCAGCAGCCCATAAAATTTCAAGGGAGGGGATAAAGTAGCTAAAAGGAAGAAGAGTGGACATGGAGAATAACTTACAACTGATGTTCCCCCAAATACCTATTTTAGTTCCACTTCACTATTTTGTGTTTGCTTGCATTGGCTCAGCCTTAGGCACCATCATGTTGTGACGCTGCACCAGCACCGCAACACAGATGGTACCTCTGGGCCGCCCATGTGATACATGTGCTATTTGTCCAGGGCTTCACATGGAATCAAACTGCATATGTACATTCATGTACATTCAAAACTGTTGGAACAAACATGTTCAACTGAATTGTTTTCAGCAGTGGATCAACTCACAAACTTACTTAGACTGATAAGTAGGATGCTTCTGTTCTATTAGGGAAACATCACAAAACTCACATAGGTACATGAAAATTGGTAGCTTTGTACTTACCTAGCTGATCTATGGGTCTCACGGATGCCAAGTATCTTGGGCTGCTCTAATGTATAGAAGAAAAATGAGGCTTGCCCACTGATTCACACGTCCATGTGACCTTCACTTGGTCTTGGTCTTCTCTGCTCATGCAGATACTGTTAGAATGCAATGACCATGGTGTCTCTAGTGCAGCCGCCCCCGGGCCCGACCGCGACATCCTCCTCGAAGGCTTTAAGGAGCCCGCACCGGCGTCCACGCCCTTGTCTACCATCCCCGACCTCTTCTTCCATAGGTGCCCCTATGCATCATCTGCTCGCTCAGGGATGTGTTGCTCTAGTGGCGGCTGCCAAGATGCCTGTCACCTTGTCAAATAAGGCGAGCAAATGATAAGAATTTAGTGTAACGGAATTCATGTGGCTTCACTCTGTTGTGTCAAGCCATCACAAGATTTTACAATAAATGAACCAAAATCACCATGGCCTCTTCAAGCAGAACTACTCACACTCGACTGTAAGGAGTGCAGTACATCTACTAAATCAGTTGTACCTTTCGAGGCAACATACTAACATAACAAAGTAAACATGAAAAATCTCACCCATAGTATCATGTCATCAGCGGCAATGGATTTTCCTTCAAGGTTGCAGGCTTGTGCTCACTGAAAATCCATAATATATCAGGCAATAGAAACATTCAAGGATTAGCTTACAAATCCATAATCGATGGGAAAAACCAGGAACAAAAACATACAAAATTTATCCATCTCTACCTATCCAGACACACACGTACTGCAGGGCATATATAGATTAGTAATAGTGATTTGTACTCTCTATGTATTAGTTCGTTTCTTGCATCAATTTGATAAGCAAACTGGGTTGCAGCAGTGCCTCAATAAGAATCATTATACAGGACACGATGGCACACACGGCAGCATTTAAATCACGGCTCTAAAAATTCAGGGATATGCAAGAAAATAAAATCAAACCTGCATTAGTGCATCGTCCAGATTCCAGAGCACGGCAACAAGTAGATGAACACCCTTGAGGCCAAGGTAGAGCACGTCCGTCTAATATTCAGTGGGTCTTAAAGAAATCTGATCGACAGCACACAATCACATAGGAATAATATTGAGTGGATTCTCAAAAATTAACCCAAACAATCAGAAGACTTATATGTGGCCACACCAAGTAGGAACAGAGCAGGCAACAAGCAGTTAATATATGTAATTCCCACAATTTGAGTAGAAACCCGACTCAGGTAATAGACTGTTCGTATATGGGCAAGGTAATGATGATGGCAGCTACGCTTGCAGACACACAGATAATATTAAGTCTCTCAACACGGCAGAAGGGAATTTAGCTTGCAAATCAAAAGGACAGAACTGAATGTAGCTCGCATGAGATCAATCGTACCTGGTACATCGACGAGATTGTGCGTATGGAGCAGGAGCGGCCGACGGAGTTGGTAGTACAGCGAGATGGATTAATTCCTGATAGATGAGATGTATCCTCTTAGCATTACTCAAAAAAGGATACCTGATAGATGAGATGTATACTCTTAGAATTACTCGAAATCACCGAGTTCACTTTCACATACCCCAAGATCTGAGGTAGAACTTTATATCTCTAATTATCCTCTACTCAAAAAGCGCTTCAATTACTTGCAAAACCTGCCATCACCAAGACATCAACACTTGTAGCAATAGACATCATATATTACAATATATATCATCGGCTCATCTCATGTTGCCTAAATCTACATGGACCAATCAAATAATTGTAGCCATATGAAAGAAAAAACTGAAACAGTTCAAAGAAAGGCAAAGAATCTTCAGGCTCTGTAGCAACAATGGGATTGCTCTTATCTTCGAGAAACTCCTTTTCTGTAGAAGCAGTCAATCATGTCTAAAAAATCTGGAAACAGCTAGCAGGCTAACAAATATGGCATTATTACTGCACATAACTGAATGCAAATTACAGTAAGGGGCATAACCTGTGAAGATGGCCATCCGTCCTTGTTGCTGCAGTTGCATAACTCCAGGTTTCAAAAAATTTTTATGTCATTAAGCAACTCAACGAACATGTGTAAGGCACACCTGCAGTAGGAAGATTCAGCAGCCACATGCAGCAAGTCAGGAGTTGTGTATGAGTAAATCAGAGAAAGGAGAAAAGATGAAATCCAGGACATAAGCGGTCGTCCAGCTGCTGCTGCAGCTGCAGGTTGTGCGTCCAGATCCGGGGCAGTCATCCTGCACATAAAAGAAAAGAAACCAAGGAAGGAATCACGAGCAGGGGGAGATGATGAATCCGAGGAAGAACGTCCGTAGGTACACACTCACCATAGCCGTCACCGGAGATCCGCGGTCGCCGGCGCGCGTCCTTGAAGGTTGAGGCGTCGTCCTTGAGGGTAGGGTTTGGGGCATCTCCGTCCGTCCATGGCTGCTGCCGGGCTGGGTCGGACCTCCATGGCCGACCTCCCTCGAGGACGGACGCGGATCAGGTGACGACGGCGCGCTGATGCCGCCGTGGATCTGGGCGCTCCCTCTCCCTTCCCTTCCCTTGCCTTCCCTTCCCTTCCCTTGGGATTCCCTTGGGAGAAGAATAGAAGGTTGGGGGCGGCGGCGCAGGGGGGCGAGGAGATCGCCGGCGGCGGGGTTGGATTGGGGTGCGGCGGCGGCTGCGACTGGAGACGGGAGACGAGGTAGGGCTAGCGAGGGATTGGTTCTGCCGCGACGGAAAAACCAGCGGAGGGGAGGTGGTGGACGGAACCAAAAAAAACCTACGAAGGTTAACTTAGAAAAAAAACCGGACGAAAGTGGTGGGACGAAATTTGACCGGCGGAGACTACCAACTGCTCCATTAAGAGTAGAGATTATTAGAGAATTAGAGATTAGAGATTATTTGTTTTCTGAAAATCTATTATTTGTTTCCTAAATCAAATTGCATTAATGAGAGAGATCCGTTGATTTGGCTAAGGTAGAAAAGAATCTATTATTTGTTTGCTAAAGCAAATTGCATTAATGGGAGAGATCCGTTGATTTGGCTAAGGTAAGAAATAATTTATTATTTGTTTGCTAAAGCAAATTGCATTAATGGGAGAGATCCGTTGATTTGGCTAAGGTAGGAAAGAATTTATTATTTATTTCCTAAAGAAAACTGCATTAATGAGAGAGATTTGTTGATTTGGCTAAGGTAGGCGGTTTTTACGGTTCGTGGCGGCTCAGTGTGAGGTGGGACGAGGTACCAAAAAAATCATGAAAGGTGGGACGAAAAAAACCTGAGAGGTGGAAGTTGTCCCTGGTTAACCTACAAAATTTCATAGATTTTTTTAGGACGAAAAAAAACTAGCGGAGATGGGACGAAAATTGACCGGCGGAGACTACCAACCGCTTCATTAGAAGTAGAGATATTTTCCAGGCATACTTTTTGGGCTAATTAGCATAGGCCACTAGAATACACGGTTTTGATTCCGAGTTTTTCTTTGCCTATTTGAGAGATCTTTCGTTCGACCGTTCAACGTGAGCAGTTTTTTAAATGCTTCCATACGTGGTGTGGATGATTTTTTTCACAAGCCGTTTAGCGTCGATGGTCGTATTAAGATGTGTAGTGGATTAGTGTTGATCCTTTTGATATTTTGGATGGTCGTAATGATAGAGTCTGATGTGTATTAATAGGTTTATTCAAAGTGATCAGGTGCTGAGTTTGTAAATTTTGGGCAGGCATCTCATATACTATCACTTAAGAACGCAGGTATATTTATTATTTGTCATTGTTGCCGGACTGCCTGGTTAAAGGTTTCCAATATCTATATGTTTCTTTTTTTAGGGGATATCTATATGTTTCTACAAACACAAGTTTGTATATATGCCATGCTAATTTGAAAGCAAGCAGATTACGTTCAAAGACCAACTAGCTGAAACACTATATGCAGCTGAGGAGAATGTTCCTTAAGCAACCTTGGAATTAATACGTGATCACTATAAAATTGCCATCAATGATCATAACTATCATGCATTTGAAGTCACAAAAGGAGCCTCTTTTTAACGATAGACAAGGTACGCACCAAGTAATGACAGTTATAGACTGATGATCCAATCATTTCTTACAATGATACTAAGCCACCTATAGATCGCATGCAACAATTTTTAAAATCTTTGTATCATTTCAGTACAGATACCAATCTAGGAGGCTCCACTAGAATGATATAAGCTGTCAATGAATGTAATGCGTTTAGTCTTGTTAGAAAGAAACGACAATGTATACTTTCCATCTTGCAAAATGTACTCCAAATGTATCCTTTCCAAATTGGTCATGTGCATAGCTTGCTTTTGTGTGACTACAAAGTTATATGCTCTTATTTTATACCACATGAGATAAAAATATCATATATAGACGTAATGTATCAACAGGGCGCGGCGTGCCGCCGCGCGGGCATAGCTAGTACGGCTTAGTATTGTAGATCTTGATTTTTTGTCAATATAATTTTGGTCAAAGTTTGTATAGTTTGAATTAAAAAATTATATACGGAATAAAAGGAAATAGAGAGGTACTAGGTCAAGTCAGATAAAAAATGTGCTAGATAAGTGATAACTTATTTTTAGTAATGATAGGTAAAACTATTTTTTTAACATTTACACAACAAACATCTACCATGCTTCAAACTTTTGAATAAAAAATTAATCTACATACTATCTCGAAACAAACAAAAAAGATAAAAGTGATAGCTAATACTATAACAATGGCACCATGCAGAAATTTGAATGGGCGATATCCGCAGTTGGATTTTTCTTTTTTTGTTTGTAATGATATGGATTGGAAAGTCCATGGCAATACCGGTATCTATTTGTGTATATGTTAGTATTTCTTTTCAGTTTCTCTTCGATGTTCTAGACATGTGTTTTGACTATCTACCACAACAAACCCATTTTCACCTTTGGAGGACACGAGTTAAGAGTGCTTACAAGCTTGCCTTTGATGAAGCTCACATGCAAACGACTATTGGTTCTAGTTCACGCCCCGATGGGAGCAGGAATTGTTGGAAGTTGATTTTGTCTAATGTCCCTCCGTCTATAAAAAGGTTGCATGGAAAGTTGCCACCAATTCGCTTCCCACTTGGCAGAAGAAGCATAGTAGGGGTTTGGATATCAATGATTTGTGTCCAAGATGTTCTATTGAGGGGAAGACAACTTTCACCCTCTCTGTCGCTGCCCATTGTCGCGAGAGTTGTGGTACACCATGTCAGAGGTATGCACACTACCGGACCTTGCTGCAATTAAGAATATTGCACATCATTGAACCCCAACCTGACATCGAGCGTTGCATGCTGTTGATGACACTTTGGCGAGCGTGGCATATACGTAATGAGATTATTCATCATAAACCCCCGCCGCCTATGGAAGCTTCCAAGAGGTTTGTGGTCAGGTATCTTGATTCCCTAATTGGTATTAAACCGGACCTCTCTTCAGATCCTTTTAAGGGGAAGCAAATTGTCACCTATGATAAACTTTTACATCACCCAGATGTGATATTGCAACCTGCTCCTATTAGATGGACTCCACCTCAATCCGGTTGGGTCAAACTGAACACTAACAGATCATATTCATATGACGGTACGGCTGGAACGGGTATGGTGCTCTGATGACCCATGATAACCCACAAGTATAAGGGATCACAACAGTTTTCGAGGGTAGAGTATTCAACCCAAATTTATTGATTCGACACAAGGGGAGCCAAAGAATATTCTCAAGTATTTGCAGCTGAGTTGTCAATTCAACCACACCTGGATAACTTAATATCTGCAGCAAAGTGTTTAGTAGCAAAGTAATATGATAGTAGTGGTAACGATGGCAAAAAGTAACGGTAGCAAAAGTAATATCTTTGGGTTTTATAGTGATTGTGAAAATAGTAACGGAAAAGTAAATAAGCAAAGAACAATACATGAAAAGCTCGTAGGCAATGGATCGGTGATGGAGAATTATGTCGGATGCGATCAATCATGTAACAATTATAACATAGGGTGACACAGAACTAGCTCCAGTTCATCAATGCAATGTAGGCATGTATTCCGAATATAGTCATACGTGCTTATGGAAAAGAACTTGTATGACATCTTTTGTCCTACCCTCCCGTAATAGTGGGGTCCTATTAGAAACTAATGGATATTAAGGCCTCCTTTTAATAGAGTACCGAACCAAAGCATTAACACTTAGTGAATACATGAACTCCTCAAACTATGGTCATCACCGGTAAGTATCCCGATTATTGTCACTTCAGGGTTAACAGATCATAACACATAATAGGTGATTATAGACTTGCAAGATAGGATCAAGAACTCACATAGTGAAAACATAATACGTTCAGATCTGAAATCATGGCACTCGGGTCCTAGTGACAAGCATTAAGCATAGCAAAGTCATAGCAACATCAATCTCAGAACATGGTGGATA
This sequence comes from Triticum aestivum, assembly GCF_018294505.1. Classification (NCBI taxonomy): domain Eukaryota; kingdom Viridiplantae; phylum Streptophyta; class Magnoliopsida; order Poales; family Poaceae; genus Triticum; species Triticum aestivum. Next base: position 565,691,991 of record NC_057812.1, on the reverse strand, counting down.
CTAGGGATCAAACCCTAACAAAACTAACTCGATTACATGATAAATCTCATCCAACCCATCACCGTCCAACAAGCCTATGATGGAATTACTCACGCACGTGTTGGGAAACGTAGTAATTTCAAAAAAATTCCTACGCACACGCAAGATCATGGTGATGCATAGCAACAAGAGGGGAGAGTGTTGTCTACGTACCCTCGTAGACCGAAAGCGGAAGCGTTAGCACACCGCGGTTGATGTAGTCATACGTCTTCACAATCCGACCGATCCAAGTACCGAACGCACGGCACCTCCGAGTTCAGCACACATTCAGCTCGATGATGTCCCGCGAACTCCAATCCAGTAGAGCTTTACGGGAGAGTTCCGTCAGCATGACGGCGTGGTGACGATGATGAGGTTCTACCGTCGCAGGGCTTTGCCTAAGCACCGCTATGATATGATCGAGGTGGATTATGGTGGAAGGGGGCACCGCACACGGCTAAAAGATCAAGAGATTAATTGTTGTCTATGGGGTGCCCCCTGGCCACGTATATAAAGGAGTGCAGGAGGAGGGGCCGACCAAGAGGAGGAGGCGCGCCCAAGGGGGGGCAATCCTACTCCAAGTAGGTTTTGCCCCCCTTTCCTATTCCAACTAGGAGAAGGGGGAAGGAGGAGATGGAGAGAAGGAAGGAGAAGGGGGGCCGCGCCCCCTTCCCTTTCCCAATTCGGATTGGGGCAAGGGGGCTGCGCGCCACCTCCTGCTGCCTCTCCTCTTCCACTACTTTGGGCCCATGAGGCCCAATAACCCCCTCGGGGGGGGGGGTCCGGTAACCCCCTGGTACTCCGGTATATATCCGATAACCCCCGGAACCATTCCGATGTCCGAATATAGTCGTCCAATATATCAAACTTCATGTCTCGACCATTTCGAGACTCCTCGTCATGTCCGTGATCACATCCGGGACTCCGAACAACCTTCGGTACATCAAAACTCATAAAATCATAATATAACCGGCATTAAAACGTTAAGTGTGCGGACCCTACGGGTTCGAGAACTATGTAGACATGACCGAGACATGTCTCCGGTCAATAACCAATAGCGGAACCTGGATGCTCATATTGGCTCCCACATATTCTATGAAGATCTTTATCGGTCAGACCGCATAACAACATACGTTGTTCCCTTTGTCATCGGTATGTTACTTGCCCGAAATTCGATCGTCGGTATCTCAATACCTAGTTCAATCTCGTTACCGGCAAGTCTCTTTACTCGTTCCATAATACATCATTCTACAACTAACTCATTTAGTTGCAATGCTTTGCAAGGCTTAAGTGATGTGCATTGTTGAGAGGGCCCAGAGATACCTCTCCGACAATTGGAATGACAAATCCTAATCTCGAAATATGCCAACCCAATAAGTACCTTTGGAGACACCTATAGAGCACCTTTATAATCACCCAGATATGTTGTGACATTTGGTAGCACACAAAGTGTTCCTCCGGTAAACGGGAGTTGCATAATCTCATAGTCATAGGAACATGTATAAGTTATGAAGAAAGCAATAGCAACAAACTAAACGATCAAGTGCTAAGCTAAAGGAATGGGTCAAGTCAATCACACCATTCTCCTAATGATGTGATCCCGTTAATCAAATGACAGCTCGTGTCTATGGTTAGGAAACATAACCATCTTCGATCAACAAGCTAGTCAAGTAGAGGCATACTAGTGACACTCTGTTTGTCTATGTATTCACACATGTATTATGTTTCCGGTTTATACAATTCTAGCATGAATAATAAACATTTATCATGATATAAGGAAATAAACAATAACTTTATTATTGCCTCTAGGGCATATTTCTTTAGTTTCCCACTTGCACTAGAGTCAATAATCTAGATTACACTGTGATGATCCTAACACCCATGGAGCCTTGGTGTTGATCATGTTTTGCTCGTGGAAGAGGCTTAGTCAATGGGTCTGCAACATTTAGATCCGTATGTATCTTGCAAATTTCTATGTCTCCCTCCTGGACTAAATCCTGGATGGAATTGAAGCGTCTCTTGATATGCTTGGTTCTATTGTGAAATCTGGATTCCTTCGCTAAGACAATTGCTCCAGTATTGTCACAAAAGATTTTCATTGGACCCGATGCACTAGGTAAGACACCTAGATCGGATATGAACTCCTTCATCCAGACTCCTTCATTTGCTGCTTCCGAAGCTGCTATGTACTCCGCTTCATATGTAGATCCCGCTACGATGCTTTGTTTAGAACTGCACCAACTGACAGATGTAAACACATATCCGGTTTGCGATTTAGAATCGTCCGGATCAGTGTCAAAGCTTGCATCAACGTAACCATTTACGATGAGCTCTTTGTCACCTCCATAAACGAGAAACATATCCTTAGTTCTTTCAGGTACTTCAGGATGTTCTTGACCGCTGTCCAGTGATCCACTCCTATATTACTTTGGTACCTCCCTGCTAGACTTATAGCAAGGCACACATCAGGTCTGGTACACAGCATTGCATACGTGATAGAGCCTATGGCTGAAGCATAGGGAACATCTTTCATTTTCTCTCTATCTTCTGTAGTGGTCGGACATTGAGTCTTACTCAACTTCACACCTTGTAACACAGGCAAGAACCCTTTCTTTGCTTGATCCATTTTAAACTTCTTCAAAACTTTGTCAAGGTATGTGCTTTGTGGAAGTCCAATTAAGCGTCTTGATCTATCTCTATAGATCTTAATGCCCAATATGTAAGCAGCTTCACCGAGGTCTTTCATTGAAAAACTCTTATTCAAGTATCCCTTTATGCTATCCAAAAATTCTATATCATTTCCAATCAGTAATATGTCATCCACATATAATATCAGAAATGCTACCGAGCTCCCACTCACTTTCTTGTAAATACAGGCTTCTCCAAAAGTCTGTATAAAACCAAATGCTTTGATCACATTATCAAAGCGTTTATTCCAACTCCGAGAGGCTTGCACCAGTCCATAAATGGATCGCTGGAGCTTGCACACTTTGTTAGCTCCCTTTGGATCGACAAAACCTTCCGGTTGCATCATATACAACTCTTCTTCCAGAACTTCATTCAGGAATGCAGTTTTGACATCCATCTGCCAAATTTCATAATCATAAAATGCGGCAATCGCTAACATGATTCGGACAGACTTAAGCATCACTACGGGTGAGAAGGTCTCGTCGTAGTCAATCCCTTGAACTTGTCGAAACCCTTTTGCAACAAGTCGAGCTTTGTAGACAGTAACATTACCATCAGCGTCAGTCTTCTTCTTGAAGATCCATTTATTCTCAATTGCTTGCCGATCAATGGGCAAGTCAACCAAAGTCCACACTTTGTTCTCATACATGGATCCCATCTCAGATTTCATGGCTTCAAGCCATTTTGCGGAAGCTGGGCTCACCATCGCTTCTTCATAGTTTGTAGGTTCATCATGATCCAGTAGCATGACTTCCAGAACAGGATTACCGTACCACGCTGGCGCGGATCTTACTCTGCTTGATCTACGAGGTTCAGTGATAACTTGATCTGAAGTTTCATGATCATCATCATTAACTTCCTCACTAATTGGTATAGTTGTCACAGGAACCGGTTTCTGTGATGAGCTACTTTCCAATAAGGGAGCAGGTACGGTTACCTCATCAAGTTCTACTTTCCTCCCACTCACTTCTTTCGAGAGAAACTCCTTCTCTAGAAAGGATCCATTCTTAGCAACGAGTGTCTTGCCTTCGGATCTGTGATAGAAGGTGTACCCAACAGTCTCCTTTGGGTATCCTATGAAGACACATTTCTCCGATTTGGGTTCAAGCTTATCAGGTTGAAGCTTTTTCACATAAGCATCATAGCCCCAAACTTTAAGAAACAACAACTTTGGTTTCTTGCAAAACCACAATTCATAAGGCGTCGTCTCAGCGGATTTCGATGGTGCCCTATTTAACGTGAATGTGGCCGTCTCTAAAGCATAACCCCAAAACGATAGCGGTAAATCAGTAAGAGACATCAAAGATCGCACCATATCTAGTAAAGTACGATTACGACGTTCGGACACACCATTACGATGTGGTGTTCTGGGTGGCGTGAGTAGCGAAACTATTCCGCTTTGTTTCAAATGTAGACCAAACTCGTAACTCAAATATTCTCCTCCATGATCAGATCATAAAAACTTTATTTTCTTGTTACAATGATTTTCAACTTCACTCTGAAATTCTTTCAACTTTTCAAATGTTTCAGACTTATGTTTCATCAAGTAGATATACCCATATCTGCTTAAATCATCTGTGAATGTGAGAAAATAATGATATCCGCCATGAGCCTCAACATTCATCGGACCACATACATCTGTATGTATGATTTCCAACAAATCTGTTGCTCTCTCCATAGTACCGGAGAATGGCGTTTTAGTCATCTTGCCCATGAGGCACGGTTTGCAAGTACCAAGTGATTCATAATCAAGTGGTTCCAAAAGTCCATCAGTGTGGAGTTTCTTCATGCACCTTACACCGATATGACCTAAACGGCAGTGCCACAAATAAGTTGCACTATCATTATCAACTCTGCATCTTTTGGCTTCAACATTATGAATATGTGTATCACTTCTATCAAGATTCATCAAAAATAGACCACTCTTCAAGGGTGCATGACCATAAAAGATATTACTCATATAAATAGAACAACCATTATTCTCTGATTTAAATGAATAACCGTCTCGCATTAAACAAGATCCAGATATAATGTTCATGCTCAACGCTCGCACCAAATAACAATTATTTAGGTCTAAAACTAACCCCGAAGGTAGATGTTAGAGGTAGCGTGCCGACCGCGATCACATCGACTTTGGAACCATTTCCCACGCGCATCGTCACCTCATCCTTGGCCAGTGTTCGCTTAATCCGTAGTCCCTGTTTCGAGTTGCAAATATTAACAACGGAACCGGTATCAAATACCCAGGTGCTATTGCGAGCTCTAGTAAGGTACACATCAATAACATGTATATCACATATACCTTTGTTCACCTTGCCATCCTTCTTATCCGCCAAATACTTGGGGCAGTTCCGCTTCCAGTGACCAGTTTGCTTGCAGTAGAAGCACTCAGTTTCAGGCTTACGTCCAGACTTGGGTTTCTTCTCCTGAGCAGCAACTTCTTGCTTGTAACATCCCAAAATTCTAAATTATGGAATGTTATAATAAATAGATAGATTTGATTGATTGTGTGAAATTGAGTGAAATTCAAAACCTTTTTGAAAGCTAAATGAGAGGGAATAAAAGGACTTTTCCCAAACTTTCATTTTTCATTTGTGATCTCCGTGAATTCAAATTCTTTTCACCACGAAACCCTGGAGAGAAGATGAGATGACTTCTTCCGTTTATTTAAATGACAAGGGGTGTTGAAAATATTTGAATTTCATTTGAAAAATATTTCCAATTTTGAAACTTTATGCAACTCAATGATTTTCACGAGAGGAGATAAAATGACTTCTTCAAATTATATGAAATATGAGTTGGGAGTTTCAAAGGATCAAATTCAAAGTCTTTTTGGAATTATTTTTCAGTTTGGAGTTATTTGGATTTTATTCAAATCATTTTTCTCCAAAAATAAAATACATGGAAAATAGGGTAACATGATTCCCTACAACAGAAAATTGGAGAGAAATAAATTTGATTTCATTTTGGTATTTTTAAAATGATTTTTGTTGGATCTTATTAGAGCAGGAGCACTGTTAGAATTATTAGAATTTGTGTGTATTTTATTTAATGTTCATGTCCTAGAAAATCTTTTTCTGAAAATTCTGATATATAATATGCCTATATAAATTTTTTTATTTTATTATGTTATTCGGTTGTCCTTCTGTTTCTATTTAAAAAACTATACGTGCGGCCATATTTATTTATTGCATACATGCGCAGTATAGTAGCTTCTGGCGCCCCATTGTTTTTCTCTTAAATAGGCCAGGCCCAGCCAGACTTTTTTTTCTCTTAGGCCGAATTTTGTAAAAAAAAAAACTGCACCGCAGCGTGCGCGCGGCCGGCCGAAGGCCTTTAGGCCCATCCGCCTCTTTTCTTCTCTGTTTCGTATATTTTCGTCTATGTTTAGTCCCACATTGCCTAGCCTTTGACCCCCGAGCCTCTTTTACACCAATAAATATAGACCCATAGAGCCTCCAAAAATCATCCGATTCGAGTTAAATCAATATTTTGGTTTGACAAGATTCATTTAAGAAAAATATATTCCTCCTCTCCGGCGCGACTTTTGGAAATTGTCTCCTTTCTCCAAAGTTGTCTTTTCTCTGCCTTATAAAGGTATCTTTCTTTGTTTTTTTCTTCTTATACCTCCGTAGTTTATTATTTTTAGACTAATATGATAAAATAATTAGAATATGACCCACAGGAAATAGAAGCCCTAATTGGAATGGAAAAGTCCAGGAAGAGAAACCGATTGGAGCCCAGGAGGGACCTGAGTCATATCATCTGTTACAGGTGCAAGGAATCAGGGCACTACCTCAACAATTGCCCAAAAAGGAAACCTCGATACTTGTCAGAAGTAATATGTTTTAGTTGTAATGGAGTAGGGCACTTTGCCAGAGAATGCCCTAAGGAGAAGGAAACTTGTGCTAGATAGTTGAGTTTGCAACAAAAGAAATGGAGTAGTAGAAGTGAGAACACTTTCTTTTATATTGAGGTGTTGAGTTGAGACATATAATGGAAAAGCAAGAGATTGTAATCATTGGAGAATCAATAAAGTTAGCATCGTTGGTAAAGATTTGGGTTTTATGAGTTGTTACTCTATGAAGAAGGATTTTGACCATTTTTGAGGATATGAGAAATATGGTCTATGGAAGATTTGTGCATTTTAAGGGTGGTAGTACCCTGTAAGAACCGTTGACCCCTGGAAAAGATAAGGATACTCCACTGAGTGGATTTCGGACAAAATGAATACGAGTTTTGTCTCGATATGTGTGATACCCCAAGAGTATGTGGGATGAAGTTGGAGACCGTTAGTTGTTTGGACCAAATGTGATCAAAGGAGTTAGAGTAGAACGTTAAGTTGATTCGAGATAGACTGAAGGTAGCTCAGTCCAGGCATAAGAGTTATGTAGACTCAAAAACTCAAGGAGGTAGTCTATGAAATTGGAGATAGAGCATGTCTTCGTGTGTCCCCTCTACGAGGAGTTAAACGATTTTGAGTTAAGGGAAAGTTAGCCCCGAGATTTGTAGGACCATACCGAGTTTTGGAGCGTATGGGAGAAGTGGCCAACAAGTTGGAGTCACCCGAAGGACTATCAGGAGTTCATGATGTGTCTCACGTTTCCCAGTTGAAGAAGTGCCATGCAGAGATGGCCAATATTCCCCTGTAAGGACGCTTGACCCTGGAAAGGATAATGATGTTCCACGAAGTGGAATATGGACTTCATAAGTATAAGTTTTTATCTTGGTATGAGGGATATCCCACAGGGATGAATAGATAAATTACTATTGGATATAAAGGAGGTATGATGTTGGAAATATGGATCAATGGAAACTCGATGGTGAGTTTGAGTAATCACGTCTTAGTTTGGTACAAATAGAAGGAAGGGAGACAATACAATTGGATGGATTTAAGAATGCTAGGAAGCTGGATGTGGGAATAATGATCAGTTGCCCGATGATAAGTTCAAGGACTACAAGTGATGAGATGGGCCATAACCCACAGGCCCCAGGACCTGCCCAGAAGCAAGCACATTCTTGCTGAAGGAAAAACCGTGGAAGAAGTTCAATTTTATCGATAGACGATCTTATAGGAGTAACGCAAAACCTGAGAGTTGTAAAGGAACGCTAGATGGTTGTTTGGCTTGCAGAATCTATGGATTTATCCGAACTTGGTTCGTCGACAAGAGAAATTCTGCAATGCTTGTGAGGATGACCGAGTGTTAGAATGCGAGATTCGCTAAACCGTATACAAGGTAATGATTTGGGTGCGGGATGGATTGATCACCATACCGACTTACTCTTATTATTCGCCTTGCTATATGGGATGGTAAATCTGAGTGACTTACCTATAGTAGAGAGACGACGGTATTAAACCTTGTTTGAACCTTAGAATGGTATAAGAAATTTTTCCCTTGTACAAGGTAGCTTTTGCCAACCGTAGGTTATACGGTGAGGATCAACCAGACCCATTTCCTGCAGGAGAAATCATAAATCGTTGACCACCATGAGATATCGATAGTTGATTAGTATTGGCGCCAAACCCGTCAGCTAAGAAGACCCAGTCACAGAAGAACCTTACCAAGATGAAAGACAGAAGAATTGAGGAAAAGGTTATGCCACTACCGAAAGAGCCCAGATAAGGAATTATCCTAAAAATCTGAGAAGACCGACACTATTAACAATATGGATGAAGTATATGAGTTTTGATGGAACCGTAACCATGCTTCTAAGGGTGGTAGCATCCCAGACCCCGGAGACGATTGATGAAATTTTGAAGAGACCCCGAACCTAACCTATTTCTTTCTAGCCTCTCCGAATCTCGAGGACGAGATTCCTTTTAAGGGTGGTAGGTTTGTAACATCCCAAAATTCTAAATTTTGGAATGTTATAATAAATAGATAGATTTGATTGATTGTGTGAAATTGAGTGAAATTCAAAACCTTTTTGAAAGTTAAATGAGAGGGAATAAAAGGACTTTCCCAAACTTTCATTTTTCATTCGTGATCTCCGTGAATTCAAATTCTTTTCACCATGAAACCCTGGAGAGAAGATGACATGACTTCTTCCATTCATTTAAATGACAAGGGGTGTTGAAAATATTTGAATTTCATTTGGAAAATATTTCCAATTTTGAAACTTTATGCAACTCAATGATTTTCACGAGAGGAGATAAAATGACTTCTTCAAATTATATGAAATATGAGTTGGGAGTTTCAAAGGATCAAATTCAAAGTCTTTTTGGAATTATTTTTCAATTTGGAGTTATTTGGATTTTATTCAAATCATTTTTCTCCAAAAATAAAATACATGGAAAATAGGGTAACATGATTCCCTACAACAGAAAATTGGAGAGAAATAAATTTGATTTCATTTTGGTATTTTTAAAATGATTTTTGTTGGATCTTATTAGAGCAGGAGCACTGTTAGAATTATTAGAATTTGTGTGTATTTCATTTAATGCCAGAAAAATGATCATGTCGTAGAAAATCTTTTTCTGAAAATTTTGATATATAATATGCCTATATAATTTTTTTTATTTTATTTTGTTATTCGGTTTTCCTTCTGTTTCTATTTAAAAAAAACTGTACGTGCGGCCCATATTTATTTATCGGCTACATGCACAGTATAGTAGCTTCTGGCGCCCCATTGTCTTTCTCTTAAATAGGCCAGGCCCAGCCAGCCTTTTTTTTCCTCTTAGGCCGAATTTTGTAAACAAAAATAAAACTGCACCGCAGCGTGCGCTCGGCCGGCCGAAGGCCTTTAGGCCCGTTCGCCTCTTTTCTTCTCTTTTTCGTATATTTTCGTCTACGTTTAGTTCCACGTTGCCTAGCCTTTAACCCCTAAGCCTCTTTTCCATCAATAAATATAAATCCATAGAGCCTCCAAAAATCATCCGATTCGGGTTAAATCAATATTTTGTTTTGACTAGATTCATTTAAGAAAAATATATTTCTCCTCTCCGGCGTGATTTTTGGAAATTGTCTCCTTTCTTCAAAGTTGTCTTTTCTCTGCCTTATAAATGTATCTTTTTTTGTTTTTTCTTCTTCTTATACCTCCGTAGTTTATTATTTTTAGACTAATATGATAAAATAATTAGATTATCAATTAGTCTACGTATTTATACATTAGACCCTAGCACGTAGCTATTTCTTCTTCCGTAAAACAACTTGACTCTGATTTTTCAAATAGCCATAACTTTTTACTCGTTTGTCCAAATCCAACGAAACCAACGCCCACTTTCTTCGTTATGATCTCCTCTATCCAGTAATCCAACTTAAACATGTTTTTGAAAAGTTTAAAATTTAAATTAGATCATATTTGAATTCAAACTTCGTTTGATCATAACTTGAGTTTCCTAGCTCCGTTTGAGTTGATTCTTTTTGCAAATCGAAGCTCTTGACCTAAACTTTCTGATAAGGCCAAATTCATATAATTTTGGTACTATTAGAAATTGTTTTATGTTGCAAGAGTTATTTGCTTGGTTTTGATGTTTTCCGAATTGTCTTCTTCGATCTTTTTGATACTTTGAGTGATTGCTTATGTGTGGTTACTATTGCTTGATTACGATAGATTGACCGGAGTGTGACAAGTAGAGCTATCAAGATTTTTGAGTGCGAATCATCTTCATCAACATTGCAGGCAAGTTCACACTTTGATCATACCTCTTTCATACCCAGTTTTTATTGCATTAGATCAAACCTCCAACATTGCATGATTATGATCTAATTAAATTGTGGGATGGGAAGTAGTTGAGGTAGTACCTATTACCTGTTTATTATCAAACCCTTGGGAGCTACTATTACGTTATGCTTACATTGCCATGCTATGCTCGTAGACGTGGATTGGGTTTTGAGAGTATTCATGACAGATGTGAGATTGTTAATTAATGGTTTACTTAAAGGTGGGAACTTAAACACACATTTGGGTGGATTGAGGCACCTGGGTATTCCAGGATTGCCTGTCTAGGCACCTAGGTAGACCAGGATTGCCTGTTTTTATTTGGACCGCCACCCAGGCTCAAAGGGATCATAAGATTATTCATGCTAGAAACTTCCGTGTGCAGCCACAAGCTACTATGGGCTCTAGCATAGTTGATTAAGTCGTGCGAACTCTTACAGGGTAGACTAGCAAATGCAGGGGAAAGTAGGTGTAACGGTCTATCCATCGTAAGGTGCTAGCGCTTCTAAAAGACTATGTCTCGGTCATCCGTCTTCTCAAACACCATGTAGTGCGAGAAACCAAACGGAGGCGATCGAGTCTTGTGGGAAAAAGTGCGCAAACCTCTGCAGAGTGTATAAACTAATCATGGTTAGCCGTGTCCCCGGTTATGGACATCTTGAGTATCTAGTTCTAGGATTATCTTGTTGATCTCATCACGTTACTTAAATAATTGGTTGGGTTTTAATGATGATGCTTAATTGGGATTGAGAATGTTGTCAATCATTCTCAATGTTTAACAACCACCATGGTAGTGAAATAAAATTTATTCCTTTGGAGTAGGGAAAATTGGCTTTACGCAAAACTATAACCATAGAGCTTTTCCACCAGCCAAATATGCATGTAGTGATAGCCTTTATTCATCATTCTCTATGGTGTGAATTTGCCAGTACATTCAATGTACTGACCCTTTGTGGCTGCAACGTCTCATGTTGCAGGACTTCTTACGACGAGTAAGTGATACGTTAGGGTTACGATTTCTACACTCAACTTTGCCGTTGGTGTTGATGGGAATCCACAACCTTTGTTACTTCCGCTATTTGGATTGAGGTAATAGTATTTATGTTATTTTATACATGTGATTTACCTCTGTTATAAATCCTCGAGTATTGTATGTGTCAGCATACTGATCCAGGGATGACACTTAAGCACAGAGACTTGATCCACTCGGGTCGGGTCGCTACATTGCTGTTCTTCTTGAAGTTCTCCTTCTTCCCTTTGCCCTTTTTCTTGAAACTAGCGGTCTTATTGACCATCAACACTTGATGCTCCTTCTTGATTTCTACCTCCGCAGCCTTTAGCATTGCGAAGAGCTCGGGAATCGTCTTATCCATCCCTTGCATATTATAGTTCATCACGAAGCTCTTGTAGCTTGGTGGCAGTGATTGAAGAACTCTGTCAATGACACTATCAACAGGAAGATTAACTCCCATTTGAGTCAAGTGATTATGATACCCAGACATTTTGAGTATATGTTCACTGACAGAACTATTCTCCTCCATCTTGCAGCTATAGAACTTATTGGAGACTTCATATCTCTCAATTCGGGCATTTGCTTGAAATATTAACTTCAACTCCTGGAACATTTCATATGCTCCATGACGTTTAAAACGTCGTGGAAGTCCCGATTCTAAGCCGTAAGGCATGGCACACTGAACTATTGAGTAGTCATCAGCTTTGCTTTGCCAGATGTTCATAACATCTCGTGTTGCTCCTGCAGCAGGCGTGGAACCCAACAGTGCTTCCAGGACGTAATTCTTCTATGCAACAATGAGGATAATCCTCAAGTTACGGACCCAGTCCGTGTAATTGCTACCATCATCTTTCAACTTTGCTTTCTCAAGGAACACATTAAAATTCAACGGAACAACAACATGGGCCATCTATCTACAATCAAACATAGACAAGCAAAATACTATCAGGTACTAAGTTCATGACAAATTTAAGTTCAATTAATCATATTACTTAAGAACTCCCACTTAGAAAGACATCCCTCTAATCTTATAAGTGATCACATGATCCAAATCAACTAAACCATAACCGATCATCACGTGAAATGGAGTAGCTTTCAATGGTGAACATCAATATGTTGATCATATCTACTATATGATTCACGCTCGACCTTTCGGTCTCGGTGTTCGAGGCCATATCTGCATATGCTAGGCTCGTCAAGTTTAGCCCGAGTATTCTGCATGTGCAAAAACTGGCTTGCACCCGTTGTAGATGGACGTAGAGCTTATCACACCCGATCATCATGTGGTGTCTGGGCACGGCGAACTTTGGCAACGGTGCATACTCAGGGAGAACACTTTTATCTTGAAATTTAGTGAGAGATCATCTTATAATGCTACCGTCAATCAAAGCAAGATAAGATGCATAAAAGATAAACATCACATGCAATCAATATAAGTGATATGATATGGCCATCATCATCTTGTGCTTGTGATCTCCATCTCTGAAGCACCTTCATGATCACCATCATCGCCGGCGCGACACCTTGATCTCCATCGTAGCATCATTGTTGTCTCACCAATCTTATGCTTCCACGACTATCGCTACCGCTTAGTGATAAAGTAAAGCATTACAGGGCGATTGCATTGCATACAATAAAGCGACAACCATATGGCCCCTGCCAGTTGCCGATAACTCGGTTACAAAACATGATCATCTCATACAATAAAATTTAGCATCATGTCTTGACCATATCACATCACAACATACCCTGCAAAAACAAGTTAGACGTCCTCTACTTTGTTGTTGCAAGTTTTACGTGGCTGCTACGGGCTTAGCAAGAACCGTTCTTACCTACACATCAAAACCACAACGATAGTTTGTCAAGTTGATGCTGTTTTAACATTCGCAAGGACCGGGCGTAGCCACACTTGGTTCAACTAAAGTTGGAGAAACTGACACCCGCCAGCCACCTGTGTGCAAAGCACGTCGGTAGAACCAGTCTCGCGTAAGTGTACGCGTAATGTCGGTCCGGGCCGCTTCATCCAACAATACCTCCGAATCAAAGTATGACATGCTGGTAAGCAGTATGACTTATATCGCCCACAACTCACTTGTGTTCTACTCGTGCATATAGCATCAACGCATAAAACCTGGCTCGGATGCCACTGTTGGGGAACGTAGTAATTTCAAAAAAATTCCTACGCACACGCAAGATCATGGTGATGCATAGCAATGAGAGGGGTTAGTGTTGTCTACGTACCCTCGTAGACCGAAAGCGGAAGCGTTAGCACAACGCGGTTGATGTAGTCGTACGTCTTCACAATCCGACCGATCCAAGTACCGAACGCACGACACCTCCGAGTTCAGCACACGTTCAGCTCGATGACGTCCCGCGAACTCCAATCCAGTAGAGCTTTACGGGAGAGTTCTGTCAGCACGACGGCGTGGTGACGATGATGATGTTCTACCGTCGCAGGGCTTCGCCTAAGCACCACTATGATATGATCGAGGTGGATTATGGTGGAAGGGGGCACCGCACACGGCTAAGAGATCAAGAGATCAATTGTTGTCTATGGGGTGCCCCTGGCCACATATATAAAGGAGTGGAGGAGGAGGGGGCCGGCCAAGAGGAGGAGGCGCACCCAAGGGGGGGCAATCCTACTCCAAGTAGCTTTTGCCCCCCTTTCCTATTCCAACTAGGAGAAGGGGGAAGGAGGAGTTGGAGAGAAGGAAGGAGAAGGGGGACCGCGCCCCCTTCCCTTTCCCAATTCGGATTGGGGCAAGGGGGCTGCACGCCACCTCCTGCTGCCTCTCCTCTTCCACTACTTTGGGCCCATGAGGCCCAATAACCCCCGGGGGGGTTCCGGTAACCCCCCGGTACTCCGGTATATATCCGATAACCCCCGGAACCATTCCGGTGTCCGAATATAGTCGTCCAATATATCAATCTTCATGTCTCGACCATTTCGAGACTCCTCGTCATGTCCGTGATCACATCCGGGACTCCAAACAACCTTCGGTACATCAAAACTCATAAACTCATAATATAACCGGCATCGAAACATTAAGCGTGCGGACCCTACAGGTTCAAGAACTATGTAGACATGACCGAGACATGTCTCCGGTCAATAACCAATAGCGGAACCTGGATGCTCATATTGGCTCCCACATATTCTACGAAGATCTTTATCGGTCAGACCGCATAACAATATACGTTGTTCCCTTTGTCATCGGTATGTTACTTGCCCAAAATTCGATCATCGGTATCTCAATACCTAGTTCAATCTCGTTACCGGCAAGTCTCTTTACTCGTTCCATAATACATCATTCCGCAACTAACTCATTTATTTGCAATGCTTGCAAGGCTTAAGTGATGTGCATTACTGAGAGGGCCCAGAGATACCTCTCCGACAATTGGAGTGACAAATCCTAATCTCGAAATACGCCAACCCAACAAGTACCTTTGGAGACACCTGTAGCACGATGGTGAGCATCATGAAATTGGTGACGGAGGAAGGTTGATGATGACGACGGCGACGGATTCCCCTCTTCGGAGTCTCGAACGGACTCCAGATCAGCCCTCCCGAGAGAGTGTAGGGCTTGGCGGCGGCTCCGTATCGTAAAACACGATGAATCCTTCTCTCTGACTTTTTTCTCCCTGAACACGAATATATGGAGTTGGAGTTGAGGTTGGTGGAGCGTCAGGGGGCCCACGAGGCAGGGGGCGCGCCTAGGGGGGTAGGGCACGCCCCCACCCTCGTGGACAGGGTGTGGGTCCCCTGATGTGGATCTTTTCGCCAGTATTTTTTATATATTCCAAAAATAATCTCCGTTGATTTTCAGGTCATTCCGAGAACTTTTATTTCTGCACAAAAATAACACCATGGCAATTCTGCTGAAAACGGCGTCAGTCCGGGTTAGTTCCATTCAAATCATGCAAGTTAGAGTCCAAAACAAGGGCAAAAGTGTTTGGAAAAGTAGATACGACGGAGACGTATCAACTCCCCCAAGCTTAAAACTTTGCTTGTCCTCAAGCAATTCAGTTGATAAACTGAAAGTGATAAAGAAAAACTTTTACAAACTATGTTTGCTCTTGTTGTTGTAAATATGTAAAGCCAGCATTCAGGTTTTCAGCAAAGATTATGAATTAACCATATTCACAATAACATTTAGGTCTAATGTTTACTCGTATCAATGGCATAATCAACTAGCGAGCAATAATAATAAATCTCGGGTGACAACACTTTCTCAAAACAATCATAATATGATATAACAAGATGGTATCTCGCTAGCCCTTTTTGAGACCGCAAAACATAAATGCAAAACACCTTTAAAGATCAAGGACTGACTAGACATCTTAATTCATGGTAAAAGAGATCCAGTCAAGTCATACTCAATGTAAACTAACAGTAATGGATGCAAATGACATCGGTGCTCTCCAGCTGGTGCTTTTTAATAAGAGGATGATGACTCAATATAAAAGTAAATGGATAGGCCCTTCGCAGAGGGAAGCAGGGATTTGTAGAGGTCCACAGCTCGGTTTTGAAATAGATATGAATAATATTTTGAGCGGTATACTTTCATTGTCAATATAACAACCAAGAGATCTCGATATCTTCCATGCTACACACATTATAGGCGGTTCCCAAATAGAATGGTAAAGTTTATACTCCCCCTCCACCAACAAGCATCAATCCATGGCTTGCTCGAAGCAACGAGTGCCTCCAACTAACAAGAGTCCCGGGGGAGTTTTGGTTTTGATTTGATTTCCATAAAGCATGGGACCGGGCATCCCGGTGACCAGCCATTTTCTCGTGAGTGAGGAGCGGAGTCCACTCCTCTTGAGAATAACCCGCCTAACATGGAAGATATAGACAACCCTAGTTGATACATGAGCTATTGATACGTCTCCAACGTATCTATAATTTTTGATTGCTCCATGCTATATTATCTACTGTTTTGGACTATATTGGGCTTTATTTTCCACTTTTATATTATTTTTGGGACTAACCTATTAACCGGAGGCCCAACCCAGAATTGCTTTTTTTGCCTATTTCTGTGTTTCAGATAAACAGAATATCAAACGGAGTCCAAACGGAATAAAATCTTCGGGAACGTGATTTTCTCACCGAACATGATCCAGGAGACTTGGACCCTACTCCAAGGTACAAAAGAGGCGGTCACGAGGGTGGGGGGCGCGCCCCCCTGCCTCGTGGGCCCCTCGTTGCTCCTCCGGCGTACTTCTTCCTCCTATATATACACACGTACCCCAAATGATCAGAAGAGGAGCCAAAAACCTAATTCCACCGCCGCAACTTTCTGTATCCACGAGATCCCATCTTGGGGCCTGTTCCGGAGCTCCGCCGGAAGAGGTCCATCATCACGGAGGGCTTCTACATCATCATAGCCTCTCCGATGAAGTGTGAGTAGTTTACCTTAGACCTTCGGGTCCATAGTTAGTAGCTAGATGGCTTCTTCTCTCTCTTTGAATCTCAATACAAAGTTCTCCCTCAATCTTGTGGAGATCTATTCGATGTAATCTTCTTTTTGCGGTGTGTTTGTTGAGACCGATGAATTGTGGGTTTATGATCAAGTCTATCTATGAATAATATTTGAATCTTCTCTGAATTCTTTTATGTATGATTGGTTATCTTTGCAAGTCTCTTCGAATTATCCGTTTGGTTTGGCCAACTAGATTGGTAGTTCTTGCCATGGGAGAAGTGCTTAGCTTTGGGTTCGATCTTGCGGTGTCCTTACCCAGTGACAGAAGGGGCAGCAAGTCACGTATTGTATCGTTGCCATCGAGGATAACAAGATGGGGTTTATTTCATATTGCATGAATTTATCTCTCTACATCATGTCATCTTGCTTAAGGCGTTAATCTGTTTTTAACTTAATACTCTAGATGCATGCTGGATAGCGGTCGATGAGTGGAGTAATAGTAGTAGATGCAGAATCGTTTCGATCTACTTGTCACGGACATGATGCCTATATACATGATCGTGCCTAGATATTCTCATAACTATGCTCAATTATGTCAATTGCTCAACAGTAATTTGTTCACCCACCGTAGAATACTTATACTCTTGAGAGAAGCCACTAGTGAAACCTATGGCCCCCGGGTCTATTCTCATCATATCAATCTCGATCACTTTAATCTTGCTTTGCTTTTTTACTTTGCTTTTACTTTTTACTTTGCATCTTTATACCAAAAATATTATATCTATCAGATCTCACTCTCGTAAGTGACCGTGAAGGGACTGACAACCCCTAATCGCATTGGTTGCGAGTAGCTATCGCGTTGTGCAGGTACGAGGGACTTAAGCGTGGCCTCCTACTGGATTGATACCTTGGTTCTCAAAAACTGAGGGAAATACTTACGCTACTCTGCTGCATCATCCCTTCCTCTTCGGGGAAAACCAACGCAAGCTCAAGACGTAGCAAGAAGGATTTCTGGCGCCGTTGCCGGGGAGTGTACGCAAAAAGTCAACATACCAAGTACCCATCACAATCCCTATCTCTCGCATTACATTATTTGCCATTTGCCTCTCGTTTTCCTCTCCCCCCAATTCACCCTTGCCGTTTTATTCGCCCTCTCTCTCTATCCTCCATCTCTATTTGCCTCTTTTTGCTCGCTTGCCTTTTTGTTTGCTCGTGTGTTAGATTGCTTGTTTGTCGCGATGGCTCAAGATACTACCAAATTGTGTGACTTCCCCAATACCAATAATAATGATTTCCTTAGCACTCCGATTGCTCCTCTTACAGATGTTGAATCTTGTGAAATTAATACTGCTTTGTTGAATCTTGTTATGAAAGATCAATTCGCCGGCCTTCCTAGTGAAGTTGCCGCTACTCATCTGAATAGCTTCGTTGATTTATGTGATATGCAAAAGAAAAAAGATGTCAACAATGATGTCGTTAAATTGAAGCTATTTCCTTTTTCGCTTAGAGATCGTGCTAAAGCTTGGTTTTCTTCTTTGCCTAAGAATAGTATTGATTCATGGAACAAGTGCAAAGATGCTTTTATCTCTAAGTATTTTCCTTCTGCTAAGATCATCTCTCTTAGGAACGATATTATGAACTTCAAACAACTTGATCATGAACATGTTGCACAAGCTTGGGAGAGAATGAAATTAATGATACGTAATTGCCCTACTCATGGTTTGAATTTGTGGATGATCATACAAAATTTTTATGCCAGATTGAATTTTGCTTCTAGAAATCTTTTAGATTCGGCCGCGGGAGGCACTTTTATGGAAATCACTTTAGGAGATGCTACTAAACTCCTAGATAATATTATGGTTAATTATTCTCAATGGCATACTGAAAGATCTTCTAATAAAAAAGTGCATGCGATAGAAGAAATTAATGTGTTGAGTGGAAAGATGGATGAACTTATGAAATTATTTGCTACTAAGAGTGTTTCTTCTGATCCTAATGATATGCCTTTGTCTACTTTGATTGAGAATAACAATGAATCTATGGATGTGAATTTTGTTGGTAGGAATAATTTTGGTAACAACGCTTATAGAGGGAATTTTAATCCTAGGCCATATCCTAGTAACCCTTCTAATAATTATGGGAATTCCTACAACAACTCTTACGGAAATTATAATAAGATGCCCTCTGAATTTGAGAATAGTGTTAAAGAGTTTATGAATTCACAAAAGAATTTTAATGCTTTGCTTGTGGAGAAATTGCTTAAAGTTGATGATTTGGCTAGAAACGTTGATAGAATTTCTCTTGAGGTTGATTCTTTAAAGCTTAAATCTATTCCTCCTAAGCATGATATCAATGAGTCTCTCAAAGCCATGAGAATTTCCATTGATGAGTGCAAGGAAAGAACCGCTCGGATGCGTGCTTCCAAAGATGCCTTTATTAAAGCGTGTTCCTCCAATTCCTATGAAAATCAAGATGAAGATCTAAAAGTTATTGATGTGTCCCCTATTAAATCTTTGTTTTGCAATATGAATCTTGATGAAACTGAATATGATCTTCCTTTCCCTAGAAGGTGTTCTAAAAATTCGGAGTATTTAGATCTTAATGATGAAATTGATGAAAGTGGGATTGAAAGAAATAAAAATCTAGATGTTGCTAAACCCACTATATTGGATTTCAAGGAATTTAATTATGAAAGTTGCTCTTTAATTGATTTTATTTCCTTGTTGCAATCCGTGCTAAATTCTCCACATGCTTATAGTCAAAATAAAGCCTTCACCGAACATATTGTTGATGCCTTGATGCAATCTTATGAAGAAAAACTTGAGTTGAAAGTTTCTATTCCTAGAAAACTCTATGATGAGTGGGAACCAACTATTAAAATTAAAATTAAAGATCATTAGTTTTATGCTTTGTGTGATTTGGGTGCTAGTGTCTCTACTATTCCCAAGACTTTGTGTGATTTGCTAGATTTCCGTAATTTTGATGATTGCTCTCTAAACTTGCATCTTGCGGATTCCACTATTAAGAAACCTATGGGAAGGATTAATGATGTTCTTATTGTTGCAAATAGGAATTATGTGCCCGTAGATTTCATTGTTCTTGATATAGATTGCAATCCTTCTTGCCCTATTATTCTTGGTAGACCTTTCCTTAGAACAGTTGGTGCGATTATTGATATGAAGGAAGGGAATATTAGATTTCAATTTCCATTAAAAAAGGGCATGGAACACTTTCCAAGAAAGAAAATAAAATTACCATATGAAACTATCATGAGAGCCACTTATGGATTTCCTACCAAAGATGGCAATACCTAGATCTATCCTCGCTTTTATGCCTAGCTAGGGGCGTTAAACGATAGCGCTTGTTGGGAGGCAACCCAATTTTATTTTTATTCCTTGCTTTTTTCTCCTGCTTAGTAATAAATAAATTATTTAGCCTCTGTTTTGGTTGTGTTTTTTGTGTTTAATTAGTGTTTGTGCCAAGTAGAACCGTTGGGAAGACTTGGGGAAAGTCTTGTTGAACTTGCTGTAAAAAACAGAAACTTTAGCGCTCACAAGAACTGCTGTCATTTTTATTTTAAGAGTGCTATTTAGTTAATTCTTTTTGCAGATGATTAATATATAAATTCCTCACGTCCAGCCATTTATTTTAGAATTTTTGGGGTTCCATATCTTGCTCTAGATACAGATTACTACAGACTGCTCTGTTTTTGACAGATTCTGTTTTTCGTGTGTTGTTTGCTTATTTTGATGAATCTATGGATAGTAAAATAGTTTATGATCCATAGAGAAGTTGTAATACAGTAGGTTTAACACCAATATAAATAAATAATGAGTTCATTACAGTACCTTGAAGTGGTCTTTTGTTTTCTTTCGCTAATGGAGCTCACGAGTTTTCTATTTTGAGTTTTGTGTTGTGAAGTTTTCAAGTTTTGGGTGAATTCTTTTGATGGATCATGGAACAAGGAGTGGCAAGAGCCTAAGCTTGGGGATTCCCATGGCAGCCCAAGATAATCCAAGGACACCAAAAAGTCAAAGCTTGGGGATGCCCCGGAAGGCATCCCCTCTTTCGTCCACTTCCATCGGTAATTTACTTGGAGCTATATTTTTATTCACCAACATGATATGTGTTTTGCTTGCGCGTCTTGTATTATTTGTGTCTTTGTGTCTTAGTATGCCACAATCATCCTTGATGTACATACCTTTTGAGAGAGCCATACATGAATTAAAATTTGATAGAATACTCTATGTGCTTCATTTATATCTTTTGAGCTAAGTAATTTTGCTCTATGCGCTTCACTTATATCTTTTTGAGCGTTATAATTTTGCTCTATGTGCTTCACTTAGATATTTTAGAGCACGGTGGTGGATTTGTTTTAAAGAAACTATTGATCTCTCATGCTTCACTTAAATTATTTTGAAGTCTCTTAATAGCATGGTAATTTACTTAATAATAATATGCTTAGTATTCAAGATTTGTGAAACTTTCTTTTGAGTGTGTTGAATACTAAGAAAAGATTGAAGCATGATAATTGTTTTGAGATATGTAGGTGATAATATTAAAGTCATGCTAGTTGAGTAGTTGTGAATTTAAAGAATACTTGTGTTAAAGTTTGTGATTCCCGTAGCATGCACGTATGGTGAACCGTTATGTGATGAAGTCGGAGCATGATTTATTTATTGATTGTCTTCCTTATGAGTGGCGGTCGGGGACGAGCGATGGTCTTTTCCTACCAATCTATCCCCCTAGGAGCATGCGTGTAATACTTTGCTTTGATAACTTCTAGATTTTTGCAATAAGTATATGAGTTCTTTATGACTAATGTTGAGTCCATGGATTATACACACTCTCACCCTTCCACCTTTGCTAGCCTCTCTAATACCGCGCACCTTTCGCCGGTATCATACACCTACCATATACCTTCCTCAAAACAGCCACCATACCTACCTATTATGGCATTTCCATAGCCATTCCAAGATATATTGCCATGCAACTTTCCACCGTCCCGTTTATCATGACACACTCCATCATTGTCATATTGCATATCCCGGTACACCGCCGGATGCATTTACGTAGAGTCATATTTTGCTCTAAGTATCGAGTTGTAATTGTTGAGTTATAAGAAAAATATAAGTGTGATGATCATCATTATTAGAGCATTGTTCTAGTGAGGAAAGAATAATGGAGACTATGATTCCCCCATAAGTCGGGATGAGACTCCGGACGAAAAATAAATAAATAAAAAGAGGCCAAAGAAGCCAAAATAAAAAGAGGCCACAAAAAAAGAGAAAAGGCCCAAACAAAAAATATATAAAAAAATGAGAGAAAAAGAGAGAAGGGACAATGTTACTATCCTTTTACCACCCTTGTGCTTCAAAGTAGCACCATGATCTTCATAGTAGAGAGTCTCTCATGTTATCACTTTCATATACTAGTGGGAATTTTTCATTATAGATGTAAGTGCATCTAGTGCCCCTTAGTGATTTTGGTGTATTGAAGACTTATAAGTTAAGGGACTAATGCGTTTGTGAGTGTACATAGGTCTATAAGTCTATGAGGAGTTTGATATTTACAGGAAAAGTCGACCCCTAAAAATGAATATCTTCGACTGAAGATTTTGGTATTTCTGAAGACTTTCATGAAGACTTTGAAAGTGAAGAAATTGGTGTGTCTGTGAAGACTTGATGTTCATGCGAGGAATATGAAGCTTGAAGACTTTCGTTTTCAAAGTTTTGTTTTTCTCTTTCTTGAGTCATAGGAAACACCATACTGTTAAAGGGGGTCGAGGAAATACTAAGGAAAAATTTCCATATGATGCTCAACTCAAAATCCTACACCTACCAATCCCTTCGAGTGAAGCCATTGGAAATCTCATACAGTTCAGTCAATTTCTTCAGTGACAGAGACGAAGTTCTTCTGGTCTCTGAGGAATTTGTCCTGACTGAGGAGTTAGGAATTCGCCAGTGCGGATTGCCTACACAGTGAGGAACATGATAGCCCTGAGGATTTTGCTACTCAAAATTCCGACCGTTGCTGTGCTATGCGCCAGCTGTCCCAAAATATCTATCCACCTAACGGTCATATCATTGAAGGGCATTTATGTCTTATCATGTCGGGCTGCTCCCTAGGCTATAAATAGCCGCCCCCTACAACCACTAGCTGGTTGGCTGCTCCGAGAGAAACTGACACTTGTCATTTGAGAGCAACCCATCCTCGAGGACTTTGAGCGAAAATCATCAAGTGAGGAAAACCAAAACCCAAAACCCAAACACCTACAAACCCCAAGTGATTGAGCATCACTGAAGAGATTGATCCTGCGTGGATCCGACGCTTGTTACCTTTGAAGACTGTGCTTCTTCCAGACGGTTAGGCGTCATGGTCTAGAGCATCCAAGAGGAATTGTGGATCGCCGAGTGACCAAGTTTGTGAAGGTTTGGAAGTCGCCTGAAGACTTACCACGAGTGATTGGACGAGGTCTGTGTGACCTTAGTTCAAGGAGAATACGGTGAGGACTGGGTGTCCTGAGCTGCGTGTTCAGGACTGGGTGTCCGGGACTGTGTGTCCTCGAGTTTAAATACTCAGCCGCTCCAACCAGACGTACAACTGAGACAGCAGTTGGAACTGGTCTACCAAATCATTGTCTTCACCAAGCTTACTGGTTCTATTTCCTCAACTCTTTCATTTCCTCATAACTGTGTTGTGTGTTTGTTCATATCTGTGTTTGAAGACTTTGACTGAAGACTTTCTCAATTTCCTCAGTTCAATTTCTTCAGTCTGTTTGTCTTCATCCTGTGTTATCCTGTGCTTACGCTTCCTGTACTCTGTGCCTGTCTTCATTTCATCATGATGACTATGCTTGTATTCTGTTATGTTTACTTTTGAGTACTTATTCCGCTGCTAGTAGTTCTTCGCTAAGGAATTTCCTCACCGGCAAATTCCTCAGTGAAGAATTTCATAAAAATCGCCTATTCACCCCCCCTCTAGTCGATATAACGCACTTTTAATTGGTATCAGAGCAAGGTACTCCCTTGTTCTGTGTGATTTTGGTTTAACCGCCTGGAGTTTTAGTTATGTCGACTGCAGGTATGATCAAGGTCTCTGCTGGGTGTCCTACCTTCGATGGGACGGACTACCCCTACTGGAAGAATAAGATGCGAATGCATCTTGAAGCAATTGATAACGATCTCTGGTATGTTGTGGAAAATGGTGTTCCCTCAGTCACACCTTCTCTGAATGCTGCTGATGTGAAGAGATTCAAGCAACTCGACTCTCAAGCGAAGAATATCATATGTGGCCATCTGAGCAAAGGACAGTATGGCAGAGTGAGTGCTTTGGAGACAGCGAAGCTTATCTGGGACAGGTTGTCCAAAGTGAATGAAGGAGTCTCAACTCAGCGTGACTCTCGAGTTGATGTTCTTCGCAATCTCTTCAACCGCTTCAAAAGACTCGACAATGAAAATGTTCAACAAACCTTCGATCGCCTCACTGACATCTCAAATGAGCTTCAAGCACTTGGTGCCACTGACATCACCGACCATGAGGTGGTGAAGAAATTGCTGAGATCGCTTGATTCCTCATTTGACACTCTGGCATTGATGATACAAGAACGTGCTAATTACAAGTCACTTGATCCCGCTGATATTCTCGAAAGGCTAAATACTCATGAGTTCCAACTTGCTGAAAAGAGAGATCTCTACGGTTCAAGATATGGCAGAACACGTGCACTGAAGGCCAATGCAGTATCTGAGTCTGAAGATGAAGACTCTGGTAGCAGCCTTGGTGATCCTGAAGAACTAAGCCATGATCTGGCTCTGCTCGTGAAGAAGTTCCAAAAGTTCTCAAGACGTGGTCGCCTTGGAAGACCCTCAAGGAGCAGTGATTCCTCATCCAGTGACTACAAGAGGAGGCTCTGTCACAAATGCAAGAAACCTGGACATTTCATTCAAGATTGTCCTCAGTGGGAAAAGGAATCAAAGAAGAAGAAATACAAGGATTACAGTTCTGATGATGCGAAGAAAAAGAAGAAATCCACAAAATCTTCATCATCAAAATCCTCAAAGTCTTCATATCACAAGAAGAGCAGCTCCAAGAAGGCTAGGGCATTCATTGGCAAGGAAATGGACTCTGAGGCTGAATCTGAAGAAAATGAGGAAGAGGAGACATCTGAGGAGTCCGAATCCGGAGTGGCGAGCCTAGCTCTCGCTACTGCATTCGTCAGCAAGTCTATCTTCAACACTGAAGAAAATGACCTCACCAACAAGGCTGATGAAGGCGATGATGACTACGCTCCCACCTATTGCTTCATGGCAAAGGGTGCCAAGGTACTCAAATATACCTCCTCTGAATCAAGTGAGAATGAATCTGATGAAAACCTTAAGCCCAGCTATTCTAAACTTGCTAAGATTGCTATAAAACAACAAAGGGCTTTAGAAAAGGTTCAAAACATGCTAGACAAAAGTGATGATATGTTGGGTGAAGAAATGGATCGCACTGAAACTTTGACTGAAAATCTTCAGAGACTTCAGTCCAAGCTTGACAATCTTCAAAGTCATCATAACACTCTCTTATCGGATCATGAGAAGCTTTCTTATGAATTTCTTCAAAGAAAGCAAGACCTTGAGAAGCTAAGAGTGAGTTATGAAGATCTTCAGAAGGAGCGCGATTCATTACTTGCTCAACAAATCAGCGCTTCTCAGGAAGAATTTGTTCCTCCATGCTTGAAGTGCATTGAACGTGAATCTGCTAATTCTTCACCTGAATGTTCAAATGCTGCTAATGTTTCAAATTCTTCACATGCCTCTGCTATCACTAATTCCTCATCTGAGGACATTGCTAGTATCACTGATGATGCAGGGTTGAAGGAATTGTACATGACAGGCATGTACAAAAGCCTCAAAGGGCATCAGACTCTTTGTGATGTGCTTAAAAAGCAGATCCTCAACAGGAACCCTAGGAAAGAGGGTATTGCCTTTGAGAGGAAACTCAATGCTGATGGTACATATTGGAAGCCTGAGCAGTACCCCAAAACTACATGGGTTGCTGCAAAGGGACCTCCAGTTGATCCATCTAACCTATCTGGATATGCATGTGAATCTCCTCATTCTGATGATGAGTCATTTGACTCCAACTACAAACTGTTCAAAAATCAGAATGGTGAAGTATTTGCTAGATATGTTGGCACTAACTGCAGGAACGGTCCCCCTATGAAGAAAATCTGGGTTCCCAAAAGATGCCTTGAAAATCTTCAGGTGAATGTCATCATGACGCCACCTGTGAAGAATAGGAACCCCAGATCAAATTCTTCATATGGACCAAATTCTTCATATGGATCCAAGTCCTCATACGGACCAAACTCCTCACATGGATCATATTCCTCAAAAGGATCAAAGTCCTCATATGAACATCATCGTGCTAACTCGTCTGTTTCGCAGGGAAGATCTGAGGATTATGGATATGTGCATTATTCTTCAAATCATTATGTCCATAAGTCCTCGAAGAATTTCTCTGCTTACTCTTATGCTTATTCTAACCCCTCTTATGTGAAACGAAATGGACTGGCTTCTATGCCATCCTTCTCGTATGGAGCTCGCAGAATGATGAACTCTTTGCCACCCCTTCAGATGTGGGTGGTGAAGAAAAAGAACTAATCTCTTCTGCAGGGTCAGGTCTCCAGACGTACGTAATCGTCTGAAGAATTTGCTGGAGACCTGAGTATGCCTGATAGGACGCAGGCTAATCATGAAGAAATGAACTTTCATTTCTCACGTCCTCATATTGCTTTATCTGTTCTTTTGCTTGATGAAATTGATCTGATGAATTGATGTCATATTCTTCACTGATGAAGTATATGAGTTTGTAAGCTGCACTAATTCATCTGCAGGATGATCAACCCAAAGCCACTGAGTGGGTCCTCGATAGTGGATGTACAAACCACATGACTGGTGACAAGAATCTATTGATGGATGCTCCATTATCTCCGTCGCATCTGAAGCATATCATCTTTGCTGACAAAGGCAAAAGTCAGGTATTGGGTCTAGGTAAGGTTGCGATCACAAAGGATCGACACATGGACAAAGTCATGCTTGTTGAGTCCTTAGGATACAACCTTATGTCTGTCTCAATGCTTTGTGATCTTGATATGGTTGTTGTCTTTGGCAAGTACCGTTGTGTTGTGGTTATGGAAGCTGACAACTCCAAAGTCTTCGAAGGCTTTAGGAGAGGAGACCTGTATATTGTTGATTTCTCTACAGGACCACAACCAGCCGTGTGCTTACTTGCAAAAGCTTCAGAAGGCTGGCTCTGGCATCGACGACTTGGTCATGCAGGCATGAGGAATTTGCACACGCTTGCGAAGAAGAAGCATGTCATTGGCATCGAGAATGTCAAATTCCTCAAGGATCACTTATGCGGAGCCTGTGAAGCTGGGAAGATGACCAAGGCCAAGCATCCAGCGAAGACTATCATGACCACTACTCGCCCATTTGAATTGCTTCACATGGATCTCTTTGGTCCTAATCATTATTCTGCTATTTCAAATGAAGCATCTCAATATGGCTTTGTTATTGTTGATGATTATTCTCGTTACACATGGGTACACCTTGTTACTTACAAACATGAAGTGCAGGAAGTCTTCAAACGATTTTCCTCGAGGGCTTCAACCAACTTTGGTGTGAAGATCAAGCACATCAGAAGTGACAATGGCACTGAGTTCAAGAATTCTGGTCTCGATGACTATCTTGATGAACTTGGTATTACTCATGAGTTATCTGCTCCTTATACTCCTCAGCAGAATGGTGTCGTGGAGCGCAAGAACAGGACTCTTGCTGAGATGGCTCACACTATGCTTGATGAATACAAAACGCCTCGTCGTTTCTGGATTGAGGCAATTGATACTACGTGCCACATCATCAACAGAGTATATCTTCACAAATTCTTCAAGAAGACTGCCTATGAACTCCTCACTGATAAGAAACCCAATGTAAGTTATTTCAAAGTCTTCGGTGCTAAATGTTGGATTAGAGATCCTCATCACAACTCAAAATTTGCACCGAAAGCACATGAAGGTTTTATGCTTGGTTACGGAAAGGACTCGCACACCTACAGAGTCTTCAACAACGTTCTTCACAAGGTTGTTGAAACTGTAGATGTGCGGTTCGATGAAACTAATGGCTCGCAAAGAGAGCACCTACCTACTGTGATAGATGAACCAGCACCTGAGGAAACTATCAAGTTCAAGGCTACTGAGGATGTCATTCCTACTGAAGAATCTGCTGAAGAATTCATTCCAGAACATGAAGAACGTCGAGCTAATGCACCTGAAGAAAATGCTGAAGAAAATGGTGCTGAAGAAAACGCTGATCAAATTCTTCAACGGCAACCAGCTCATCCTCGCATTGCAAAAGAAGTGCAAGTTGAAAAGATCATCAATGACATCAAAGCGCCAGGTCCTCTCACACGCTCAAAAGCTTCACATTTGTCTAACTTTTGTGGGCACTATGCTTTTGTCTCTATTACAGAGCCCACTAAGGTAGATGAAGCATTTCTGGAGCCTGAGTGGATTCAGGCCATGCAAGAAGAATTACATCAGTTCGAGCTCAACAATGTCTGGGAACTGGTCAAACGTCCAGATCCTCGCAAGCACAATATCATCGGCACAAAGTGGATCTACCGCAACAAGCAAGATGAAAATGGCCTTGTGGTGAGGAATAAGGCACGGCTTGTAGCTCAAGGCTACACACAGGTTGAAGGAATTGATTTCGATGAAACTTTTGCACCTGTTGCTAGACTTGAGGCTATTCGCATATTACTTGCTTATGCTAACCATCATGATATCACTTTATATCAAATGGATGTGAAAAGTGCATTCCTCAATGGTAAGCTTGAGGAAGAAGTATATGTTGCTCAACCCCCAGGTTTTGAAGATCCAAAGAATCCTGACAAAGTCTTCAGACTCAACAAGGCCCTCTATGGCCTCAAGCAGGCCCCACGGGCTTGGTATGATACTTTGAAGGAATTCCTCATGACGAAAGGCTTCAAACCCGGTTCACTCGACCCTACTCTTTTCACTAAATCTTATGATGGTGAATTGTTTGTGTGCCAAATATATGTTGATGATATTATCTTTGGCTGTACTGACCAACGTTATAGTGATGAATTTGCCTATATGATGAGTGAAGAATATCAAATGTCTATGATGGGAGAGTTGAAATTCTTCTTAGGTCTTCAAATTCGTCAACAACGCAATGGCATATTCATATCTCAGGAGAAATACCTCAAGGATGTACTGAGGAAATTCGGCATGCAAGATTGCAAAGGCGTCAAAATTCCTATGCCCACAAATGGCCATCTGTGCACTGATGAAAATGGTATTGACTTCGATCATAAGGTATACCGCTCCATGATTGGTTCTTTATTGTACTTATGTGCATCTAGGCCAGATATAATGCTTAGTGTTTGCATGTGTGCCCGATTTCAAGCTACACCGAAGGAATCACACCATAAGGCTGTGAAGCATATTCTTCGATATCTAGCTCACACACCAACACTTGGATTATGGTACCCCAAGGGCTCGGCTTTTGATCTCATTGGATATTCTGACTCTGACTATGCTGGTGATCGTGTGGACCGCAAGTCAACATCTGGTACATGTCATTTCCTCGGACGATCTTTGGTCTGTTGGTCCTCGAAGAAACAGAACTGCGTATCACTATCTACTGCTGAAGCTGAGTACATTGCCGCTGGTTCTTGCTGTGCCCAATTGCTATGGATGAAGCAAACTCTCAAGGACTACGGCGTCAACATGAAGAATGTGCCTCTCTTCTGTGACAATGAGAGTGCCATCAAGATTGCTCACAACCCAGTTCAGCACTCGAAGACAAAGCACATTCAGATTCGTCATCATTTTCTTCGTGATCATGTGTTGAAGGGCGACATTTCTATTGAGCATGTGAAGACTGAAGAACAGCTAGCCGATATCTTCACAAAGCCCTTGGATGAGAAGAGATTTAGCAAGTTGCGGTGTGAGCTAAATATCCTAGAATCTTCGAATGTTCTTTGAAAAGGACACTCATCCTAACACTTATGCAAAATTGATGACTTAGATGTGCAACACATGAAGAAACGTTTTTCTTCAATCAATGAAGAATAACACTCTTAGTGTGAAGAAATTAACGAAGAATTTGATTCTCAGAACCCTACGATAATTGTACGCGGTGTCTGAAATCATCATTCTTATACGGTGGGTCACGCCACCACCAAAAGTTGAAATTCCTCAATTATTCATATTCTTCAACTTTGCATTGTCTTCACTGTTCCGTCGTTTTTCTTCATTGGCTATATATATATGAGTTTATGTCCTCTACAACATTCACTTATTGCTAATTCTTCAAGTTGGTTTTTCTGCTAAGTGAATGTGATCGGACCCTTCCCCTCTATGCTATACTCAACCCAATCTATTCACAAATTCTTCATGTGCGTTCTATTTGAAACTCGTTCAAAATCTTCACTGTGTCCTTGTCAGCTGAAGAAATTGTGAACGGAACTTTAAACCTATCTTATCAAAATTTTCGGCTTTGCCGCTCAAATCGTTCCGCATCCCACGATACACTTATCCACTCACCCACGATCTAACACGATCTCCACCTCTCACTACGTGGGTGACACATGTCATGCGAATGAGAAGGGTCAGGGGCACGTTCGTCCAATTTCTTCGGGCGAGCAGTTTTTCACCATGGCTATAAATACCCCTCCTTCCCTTCCTCACTTCTTTTACTCCGCTCGACCTCTCTCTCCAGCTCGAGCTTCTCAAACCCTAGCGCCGCCGCTACTTCATCGCCGCCGGTGAGGAAGAGCTTCACTGCCTCGACCTCGTCGCCGATGTACTCGCGCCGACCGCGGAAATCTTCACTCCGCCGCCGTCGTAGCCGTCTTCCTCCGCCAAGTTAGGGCGTGGAAGATCTGCACAGACGAACTTCACATCTCCTCACTCCAGTTCGTCGTGTTCTTCGTCCAGGGTAATTAAAAGTTACTTTTACTGCCCTCGTTGATTCGAATGATTATCTACAAAATCTTCAAAGGTGTTTTTCTTCATAGCTTCACACACTAAACACCTCACAAGTCATCTGTTCTTGATTCGTTTCTCTAAGCATCATTTTTCTTCAAGATTCCTCAATTGTGTGGATCTTCGATCTATACAACTCTGGAACCTAAGACAAAGAACGCTTAGTGAAAATCTTCAAGACTCAACTGGTCAAATTCCTCAAACTTGTTCTTTTTGAAAAACCTTCTGAGAACGCATATGACCTCTCCAAATTCCTCGCAACTATACTCTGTTCACAGGCACACATGTCAGCTGCTGAATCACTAGGTTCTCATCAACTTAACTCATCTGCAGTGTTCCTCGAAGAAAAATTGCATACTTCTTAAGAGAATTTGATTGTTTAAATTCCTCAACTGAAGAAAATGGCTGATGGTAAGAAGCCATAGAAGGGAGGAAAGAGGCCTGAGGTAAATACAACGTTTGAGATCCCTGATGACATATATGCTGGGTACTGCACACCTACTGAGGAAACCAAGAATGAGCGCAAAGTGCGCAAACAAAGGATAGAGAGGAGATGGGCAAGAGAATGGAGGGAGTACAGATATGTCACTCCTAAGTACATGAAGAAATTCGCACTCAATCCTCCATGCCCAAGAGCTCCATTGGCACCTGGCCAAATAGCAGATCCCACCAGCCTCAAGCGCGGTGAGGACTATCTTGATGAATGGGCCAAGCGCCAAGCCAAGCTGGCTAAGCAAGCCAGAGAAGCAGTGAGGAAATTCAATGAAGACTCTGCTGCTGCTGCCTCTACTGAGGCCTCTGTTGTCAAGCCAAAGAAGGCTGTGTCTAAGAAGCCTGCACGCAGGCCAAGTTCCTCAGCAATGCCCTCATAGCCAGAATCATCAAAGCCCTCATGGAAAATTCCTCATGCTACTCCTGTTCCTCCAAAGTCCTCAACTCCTCTGCCAAAGCCCTCAGTTGTTCCGACTAAATCCTCACCACCTGTGCATCTCGCCTCGTGCCAAAGGACTGCCGACATCTCCATTGCCTCAGGTGTCTTAGCTAGTTCCTCAGCTGCACCAAGTTCCTCAGCTGGCCCCTCACTGCTGAAGAAAAAGGCCACTGCTGGATGAGGTCCTTGCCTAAGTCCTCAAAAGAAGCAAGTCGCTTTCCAAGTGCCGTCTGATGAAGACGAAGCTGATGATGATGAACTTGCAGAAATCATCAGAGACAGGCAAGTCAGGGCCGCTAGAGCCAAAGGAATCAGAGGTGCCACTGCTTTTGGATCCCAAGTTGATCCTCGACTACATTGATGTTGGCACAAGGACCCCAACACTCCATGCCTGACTTCAAGCTGACTCCTGGCCAGAGTCACATGCTGACCCACTTCATTCAAGAAGAAAAGTGGAAATTTGAGAAGGCCAGGTAGATCAAGAAAGCGCAGTACAAGAAAGAGCGCTATCTGAAGAAAAACGTTGTCTCTATGACAACTGAAGAACTTGTCACTATTCAGACTGAGATTAAGAAACTCAGTGATGACTTTGACACATATCGCGCTGATTGGCTTGGAGCCAAGGTTCGCTTTGTGAAACTTGTGGATAATTTCACTTCCAATGTTGCAGCCCCAACGCAACAGGAAATTCCTCAGGCTGAAGCATCTGCTCAGCCTACTGAAGAAAATGCCAGCATCGCTGATGACAATCAGGCTGCGGAAGATAATGTGAGTTCCAGGGCTGATGATGACTGCATTCCAGCCGCTGAAGAAATTGCCAGGGCACCCACTAGTGGTGTGCCTGAAGAAACTGAAGAACTCAGGGCAACTGCATCAGTTGTGCCTGAAGAAAATCAACTAGATTCCTCAGCTGCTCCTACCCCAACTTCAACTCCAATGCCTCCATCTGCATCAGATGTGAAGAAGACCAAGGCTGCAGAGCGTGCTGCAGTGAAGAAAAGGAAAGCATCAGCTGCTTCAGATTCTTCAGCTATGAAGAAAATGAAGCCTATGACAAGCTCATTTGCAAATCCGATTGATGTTGTTCCCATCTCAACCAGGACATCAAAGGACCTTGTTCCTTTTGATGAAGAATATGTGATCCCCAGCGGATCTGATGAAGAAACTCCTTCTGCTGCTTCGTCTGAACCATTGGATGAAGAAATTGAAGTGGACGCGATCCCTTCAACACCTATCATCTCCTTGCCTATGCCTCAGTTCACAGCTGAAGAGGCTGGCGTTGAAGATGTGGACATTGGCTGCTCCACACCCGTAATCAGTGATGAATTCTGGGGAAGTCAGCATCCAAACTCACCAATGTTCACCCCTCTACAACAAATTCCTTAGTCCCCCACACAAACTGTACACATGGGCTCTGAAGAAACTCATCCCAATGCATCTGTCCATGAGGAAATTCCAGCCACTAGCACTGAAGAAACTGATGCTGCTGAACAACCAATGACGCGGACTGCCACTGAGGAGGAACCAGAAATTCCTCAGCCTGAAGAACCTGCGATTGAGATTCTTGAGGTCGTGATGCAACTCACTAATGCTCCTCTGTCGAAGCCAAAGGATCCATTCTCACGCAAGCAAAAGTTCAAGGCTGATGATTTCTTCGGTGAGCACGTATTCTTCGAAGATTACAACCCATATGACTCTGCTCACATTAGGAAGAGGCGTTTCTGGACTGCTAGTCAAGCCAATTTCTATTCCTCAGTGCTGTTCAACAAGGAGAAGATCTTCTACCATGAGAATATTCCACACGTGGATATGGAATCTCTGCCGTGCTTCGCACCAGTCCTCAGTGTTCTTCACGATGCTGGACTGCTAAACTTTTGCTCTGACATCTGCGATTGGAATGAAGAACTGATTCTTCAATTCTATGCAACGCTGCACATCACCGGAGATGCTGAAGATGTGAATTCATGGGTGCTGGACTGGATGTCTGAAAACACTCACTACACTGCACCAGCCTCTGAATTGCTTCGTGCTCTACCACTCAGTCCTCCCCTTGAAGAAGCTCGCTGCATCTACAATGAACCTGAGCTCACACATCATTACATGCAGGTGCTGATGAAACCTTTGAAGCCAGGTCAAGCACCAAGAACCAAATTCCTCGTGAAGGAATTGCTGTACGTGCCCAGAACTGTCTATCGTATTCTTACGAGGACAATCAGTCCTATCAAAGGCCACGACTCATCTGATGAGGAAATTGTTGGCATCATGAAGAATCTGGTATTCAACATCGTTCATGGCATTCCTGTCAATTATCACGATTTCTTCATGAGGACTATGGCAAATGTTGCACTGTCTCCGTTTGAGCTGAAGCCTTATGCACCTTGGATTATGAGATTCCTCAGGACAAGGTCTTCACTCAACTACAAAGCTGATTTCCAGAATCACCTCAGCTACTTGCCCCCAATTGAAGTCCTCAAGCAGACATATTCCTCAGTTGATGGAAAGGGCAAGGCACTAGCTGTAATAGATGAAGGCATTCGTCCATTGGATGGTTAGTTTCGCAAAGCTGCATCGTATTCCACCAATGATGACTCTGCCACACATGACTCTGCCAATGCACCCAAGTCCACTCCTCAAGCCACTGCTCCGCGCGTGATGACTGACCGTGAACTTCTGCTTAGTCTTCACCAGAAGGTGGATCGAAATCACAAATGGGTTAAGCGTCAGTTTGGTTCACTTCTTCACAACATGACTGCCACACACAATGTAGTGAAGAAAAACCACTACTACCTCCATCAAGTCTTCGGTCGCACCTGGGCAATCTTGTCACATCTGTATGGTGAAGAAGATCTGAAGCACATGGGTCTCAAAGAAGATTTTGACTGGTCTGCACCTCCATCGAAGAAATTCAAGAAGGTCCAGGTTCCTTCTCTGGTGGCCAGCTCATATTCTTCATCGTGCGACACTGATGAACATGAAGATTTGGACGACACTGCGGCAGGCCCTACATCAACAAACGACCCCAACAATGCTGGCGCTCCTTCTTCAACATGATTATCTTCAGGGGCGTTAGTCCTCATTTTCAATCCTTTTGGTCATTCGATGACAAAGGGGGAGAAATATGAGTTAGTCTTCAAGCGGGTCTACTATATGGGCGTTTGTTTTGCTAAGTTACAACTCTCGTTCTTCTGAAACTTTATTGGATTGAGTTGTAATCTTAAACCCGATGGTGCTCTGATACTTTTGATGCACTGTGCTCTGATACTTTTGATGCACTATTCTGCATGCTTATTCCTCGTTAATATTATTTCACGCATGCTGAATTTCATCAGGCAACATATTTCATCATGCATTTCAAATTCTTCATATTATATGTTAAATGCGTGTATGAATTACAAGATATAGGGGGAGATCTCCATGATTCAACTCTTCAAGTGTGCATTGCTTCAAAAGCAAATTCCTCACTATGCACATCTTCAGGGGGAGTTCTTCTATATCTTGCAATCAAATTCCTCAATATCATTAGTTACACTTCATATGTTTATTCCCGTTGAAAACTTAACCTATATTGTCATCAATCACAAAAAAGGGGGAGATTGTAAGTGCATCTAGTGCCCCTTAGTGATTTTGGTGTATTGAAGACTTATAGGTTAAGGGACTAATGCGTTTGTGAGTGTACACAGGTCTATAAGTCTATGAGGAGTTTGATATTTACAGAGAAAGTCGACCCCTAAAAATGAAGTTCTTCGACTGAAGACTTTGGTATTTTGAAGACTTTCATGAAGACTTTGAAAGTGAAGAAATTGGTGTGACCGTGAAGACTTGTGTTCATTCGAGGAACATGAAGCTTGAAGACTTTCGTTTTCATAGTTTCATTTTCTCTTTCTTGAGTCATAGGAAACACCGTACTGTTAAAGGGGGTCGAGGAAATACTAAGGAAAAATTTCCATGTGATGCTCAACTCAAAATCCTACACCTACCAATCCTTCGAGTGAAGCCATTGGAAATCTCATACAGTTCAGTCAATTTCTTCAGTGACAGAGACGAAGTTCTTCTGGTCTCTGAGGAATTTGTCCTGACTAAGGAGTTAGGAATTCGCCAGTGCGGATTGCCTACACAGTGAGGAACATGATAGCCCTGAGGATTTATTCCGACCGTTGCTGTGCTATGCGCCAGCTGTCCCAAAATATCTATCCACCTAACGGTCATATCATTGAAGGGCATTTATGTCTTATCATGTCGGGCTGCTCCCTAGGCTATAAATAGCCGCCCCCTACAACCACTAGCTGGTTGGCTGGTCTAAGAGAAACTGACACTTGTCATTTGAGAGCAACCCATCCTCCGAGGACTTTGAGCGAAAATCATCAAGTGAGGAAAAACCCAAAACCCAAACACCTACAAACCCCAAGTGATTGAGCATCACTGAAGAGATTGATCCTGCGTGGATCCGACGCTTGTTACCTTTGAAGACTGTGCTTCTTCCAGACGGTTAGGCGTCATGGTCTAGAGCATCCAAGAGGAATTGTGGATCGCCGAGTGACCGAGTTTGTGAAGGTTTGGAAGTCGCCTGAAGACTTACCACGAGTGATTGGACGAGGTCTGTGTGACCTTAGTTCAAGGAGAATACGGTGAGGACTGGGTGTCTTGAGCTGCGAGTTCAGGACTGGGTGTCCGGGACTGTGTGTCCTCGAGTTTAAATACTCAGCCGCTCCAACCAGACGTACAACTAAGACAGCAGTTGGAACTGGTCTACCAAATCATTGTCTTCACCAAGCTTACTGGTTCTATTCCCTCAACTCTTTCATTTCCTCATAACTGTGTTGTGTGTTTGTTCATATCTGTGTTTGAAGACTTTGACTGAAGACTTTCTCAATTTCCTCATCTCAATTTCTTCAGTCTGTTTGTCTTCATCCTGTGTTATCCTGTGATTACGCTTCCTATACTCTGTGCCTGTCTTCATTTCATCATGATGACTATGCTTATATTCTGTTATGTTTACTTTTGAGTACTTATTCCGCTGCTAGTAGTTCTTAGCTAAGGAATTTCCTCACCGGCAAATTCCTCAGTGAAGAATTTCATAAAAATCGCCTATTCACCCCCCTCTAGTCGATATAACGCACTTTAAATAGAACTTGGCTTGTATATTCCAATAATAGGATTCCTCAAATTGCCCTAGGTCTTCATGAGCAAGCAAGTTGGATGCACACCCACTTAGTTTCTTTTTGAGCTTTCATATACTTATAGCTCTAGTGCATCCGTTGCATGGCAATCCCTACTCACTCACATTGATATCTATTGATGGGCATCTCCATAGCCCGTTGATATGCCTAGTTGATGTGAGACTATCTTCCCCTCCTTTTTGTCTTCTCCACAACCACCATTCTATTCCACCTAAAGTGCTATATCCATGGCTCACGCTCATGTATTGCGTGAAGATTGAAAAAGTTTTGAAAAAGTTAGAGTATGAAACAATTGCTTGGCTTGTCATCGGGGTTGTGCATGATTTAAATACTTTGTGTGGTGAAGATGGAGCATAGCCAGACTATATGATTTTTTAGGGATAACTTTCTTTGGCCATGTTATTTTGAGAAGACATAATTGCTTTGTTAGTATGCTTGAAGTATTATTATTTTTTATGTCAATATAAACTTTTGTCTTGAATCTTTCTAATCTGAATATTCATACCACAATTAAGAAGATTTGCATTGAAATTATGCCAAGTAGCACTCCGCATCAAAAATTCTCTTTTTATCATTTACCTACTCGAGGACGAGCAGGAATTAAGCTTGGGGATGCCTGATACGTCTCCAATGTATCTATAATTTTTTATTGCTCCATGCTATATTATCTACTGTTTTGGACTATATTGGGCTTTATTTTCCACTTTTATATTATTTTTGGGACTAACCTATTAACTGGAGGCCCAGCCCAGAGCTGTTTTTTTGCCTATTTTAGTGTTTCGGATAAACATAATATCAAAGGGAGTTCAAATGGAATAAAATCTTTGGGAACGTGATTTTCTCACCGAACGTGATCGAGGAGACTTGGACCGTGCTCCAAGGAACAAAAGAGGCGGTCACGAGGGTGGGGGCGCGCCCCCTGCCTCGTGGGCCCCTGTTGCTCCTCCGGCGTACTTCTTCCTCCTATATATACACACGTACCCCCAAACGATCAGAAGAGGAGCCAAAAACCTAATTCCACCGCCGCAACTTTCTGTATCCACGAGATCCCATCTTGGGGCCTATTCCGGAGCTCCGCCGGAAGAGGGCCGTCATCACGGAGGGCTTCTACATCATCATAGCCTCTCCGATGAAGTGTGAGTAGTTTACCTCAGACCTTCGGGTCCATAGTTAGTAGCTAGATGGCTTATTCTCTCTCTTTGAATCTCAATACAAAGTTCTCCCTCTATCTTGTGGAGATCTATTCGATGTAATCTTCTTTTTGCGGTGTGTTTGTTGAGATCGATGAATTGTAGGTTTATGATCAAGTCTATCTATGAATAATATTTGAATCTTCTGTGAATTCTTTTATGTATGATAGGTTATCTTTGCAAGTCTCTTCGAATTATCCTTTGGTTTGGCCAACTAGATTGGTAGTTCTTGCCATGGGAGAAGTGCTTAGCTTTGGGTTCGATCTTGCGGTGTCCTTACCCAGTGACAGAAGGGGCAGCAAGGCACGTATTGTATCGTTGCCATCGAGGATAACAAGATGGGGTTTATTTCATATTGCATGAATTTATCTCTCTACATCATGTCATCTTGCTTAAGGCATTACTCTGTTTTTAACTTAATACTCTGGATGCATGCTGGATAGCGGTCGATGAGTGGAGTAATAGTAGTAGATGCAGAATCATTTCGATCTACTTGTCACGGACGTGATGCCTATATACATGATCATGCCTAGATATTCTCATAACTATGCTCAATTCTGTCAATTGCTCAACAGTAATTTGTTCACCCACCGTAGAATACTTATGCTCTTGAGAGAAGCCACTAGTGAAACCTATGGCCCCCGGGTCTATTCTCATCATATCAATCTCGATCACTTTAATCTTGCTTTGCTTTTTTACTTTGCTTTTACTTTTTACTTTGCATCTTTATACCAAAAATACCAAAAATATTATATCTATCAGATCTCACTCTCGTAAGTGACCGTGAAGGGATTGACAACCCCTAATCGTGTTGGTTGCGAGTAGCTATCGCTTTGTGCAGGTACGAGGGACTTGAGCGTGGCCTCCTACTGGATCGATACCTTGGTTCTCAAAAACCGAGGGAAATACTTACGCTACTCTGCTGCATCATCCCTTCCTCTTCGGGGAAAACGAACGCAAGCTCAAGATGTAGCAGCTATTCGAGCATACAAAACAGAATATTTATTTGAAGGTTTAGAGTTTGGCATATACAAATTTACTTGGAACGGCAAGTAGATACCGTATATAGGCAGGTATGGTGGACTCATATGGAACAACTTTG
This sequence comes from Triticum aestivum, assembly GCF_018294505.1. Taxonomy (NCBI): domain Eukaryota; kingdom Viridiplantae; phylum Streptophyta; class Magnoliopsida; order Poales; family Poaceae; genus Triticum; species Triticum aestivum. The sequence continues at coordinate 565,652,729 of NC_057812.1, read as the reverse complement.
GGGTTTATGGAGTTAGATGCACAAGCAGTATTCCCGCTTAGTACAAGTGAAGGCTAGAAAAAGACTGGGAAGCGACCAGCTAGAGAGCGACAACAGTCATGAACATGCATTAAAATTAATCAACACCGAATGCAAGCATGAGTAGGATATAATGCACCATGAACATAAATATCGTAGAGGCTATGTTGATTTTGTTTCAACTACATGCGTGAACATGTGCCAAGTCAAGCCACTCGAATCGTTCAAAGGAGGATACCACCCTATCATACCACGTCACAACCATTTTAATAGCATGTTGGCACGCAAGGTAAACCATTATAAGCTCCTAGCTAATTAAGCATGGCATAAGTAACTATAATCTCTAATTGTCATTGCAAATATGTTTCTTTCATAATAGGCTGAATCATGAACGACGAATTAATCATATTTACAAAAACAAGAGAGGTCGAGTTCATACCAGCTTTTCTCATCTCAATAAGTTCATCATATAATCATCATTATTGCCTTTCACTTGCACGACCGAATAGTGTGGATAATAATAATAGTGCATGTGCATTGGACTAAGCTGGAATCTGCAAGCATTCAATTCAAGAGAAAAGACAAGGTAATATGGGCTCTTTGTTAGATCAACAATAATGCATATAAGAGCCACTCAACATTTTCATTATGGTCTTCTCCTCTCGACCCCCAAAGAAAAGAAAAGAAACAAAACTATTTACACGGGAAAGCTCCCAACAAGCAAAAGAAGAACGAGAAATCTTTTTGGGTTTTCTTTTTAATTACTACTACTACAAACATGGAAAGTGAACTAACTAAAAGCTACAACTAATTTTTTTATTTTTTCTTAAGGTTTATCAAATACACAAGAAGAAAACATAAAAAGGGAAATAAACTAGCATGGATATTACAATGAAAAAGTATGAGCACCGACAACTAGTATGAGTGTGTGAACAGGAATGTAATGTCGGTGAGAAATACGTACTCCCCAAGCTTAGGCTTTTGGCCTAAGTTGGTCTATGCCCATGGATGGCCCAGTGGATATCCGAAGTTGTAATTGGGGTCGTACTGAGAAGGAGCCTCGGGTTGCCACTAGTTGGCAATCTCCTCCGGATCCCACTGGTAAACAGACTGTCGTGAAGGATCAAATTGTGGTTCCGGCTCTGGCTCTGTAGCTAATGTGGGGTTTCGGTAGGCGTGAATGGCCTCCGGTGGAACAAGGTACTTGCCTGCAGATAAGTCAAACAAGGAAGGAGCAGGCAAAGATAGTCTCAGGGTGATTTTTATCAAAAATCAGCTTGTATTTAAGCATCTTTTCCTTATTCTTAACGATAAAATCATGTGCTACCATACTCTTATAGTCTAGAAAAACAGGAGGGAGCAACTTTTCTTCTTTCTCATAATGTCTAATAGGTATGTTAAAACGTGCAGCGAGGCGCGAGGCGAAGATGCTTCCAAGGACGGGGCCCTTAGTACGGTTCAGGTTTAACCGCTTTGCAACAATAGCGCCCATACTAAATGTGTCATCACGGAACAAGGCATGGCACAAAATAACAATATCAGGAGCACTAAGGTTGCCACAGCTTCCGCGACCAATCAAGCATCTACTAGTACATATTGCAAAGTAACGTAGAATAGGAAAATGTATGCTAGTGATTCTTGCATCGGAAACCTTCCTAGTTTCCCCTACAACAATCATATCAATAAACCCTTCCACATCACTACAATGTGGTTCTTCTATGCTGCCTGTAAAGGGTATCTTACAGACCCGGCAGAAATCAAAAAGGGACATCTCCTTATACTCATCATATAAATAGAAATCCACCGAAGGTGGTGACCTCCTAGCATGGAAATGAAAATTTTGCACAAAAATATTAGTGATTAAGAGATAATGTTCGTGTTGGTCGTGGAGGAAGTCGGTGAGGCCTGCATTCTCAGCCAACTCATAAAAATCATCATAAATCCCGGCTGCTCTCAAGAAATCATCACAAGGCCATTCACACGGCCGAACTTCCATGGTGCGAGGGAGATTATATTTGGGCCTCTTATCCTCCTCACTTTGCTTATACTTCGAGCTTCGGCTTGATGAGCCTCTCAAAAATCTCTTCATCTTTTTCTGAAAATTTCTAAAAAATTTAGCAACTTCAAAATAAAAGTGAACCAAACTCAACAAAATTGATAGCAACTACTCCTACAAGTGCCTAGAGGATATATCATGCATTAAAACTACTTTTGACCATATAAATTTGACATGCAAGCTCAAGAACATGGTCACCTAAGCAGCAAAATTTTGCAATGAATAAAGCACTAGAACATAAACTAATTGGACCATTGGAGAAGTCACATACCAAAGAACAATCGCCCAAAGCAGTTTTGTGAATGGAGCTTTGAGCTAGGAGATCGAAAATGGCAGCAAGATGAGCTAAAACTTGTGCTTGAGCTGGTTGGTGATTTTTTTGGGAGGAAGAAGGAGTGTGTGGTGGCTGGAATAAGTGGAGGGGACCCCACGTGGGGCCCACGAGGCAGGGGGCGCGCCCTCCACCCTCGTGGGCATGTGGCTGCTCCCCCTGCTGTGTTTTCAGAGCTAGATATTCTCAAATATTCTAGAAAAAATCATATTTAATTTTCAGGGCATTTGGAGAACTTTTATTTTTGGGGTATTTTTTATTGCACGGATAATTCAGAAAATGGACAGAAATGCTATTTTTGCTTTATTTGGTATAAATAACAGAAAGTAAAAGGAGGGTACAGAAAGTTGTGTTTTCTAAATTCACCCATCTCATGCTCATCAAAAGGAATCCACTAACAAGGTTGATCATGTCTTGTTAACAAACTCATTTCGAATAACATGAAACCGGAGAATTTTCGAATAACACTAGCTTACCTCAACGGGGATATGCACATCCCCAACAACAAGAATATCATATTTCTTCTTGATAGTAGGAAGAGGAAATTCAAAACCTCCAATAGTAATTGTTGAAATTTTTCCAATAGAATTGATGCTCTGGACTTGAGGTTGTTTCCTCAGAAAGTGTACCGTATGCTCATTACCATTAACATGAAAAGTGACATTGCCTTTGTTGCAATCAATAACCGCTCCTGCAGTATTCAAAAAGGGTCTTCCAAGAATAATAGACATACTATCGTCCTCGGGAATATCAAGAATAACAAAGTCCGTTAAAATAGTAACGTTTGCAACCACAACAGGCACATCCTCACAAATACCGATAGGTATAGCAGTTGATTTGTCAGCCATTTGCAAAGATATTTTAGTAGGTGTCAACTTATTCAAATCAAGTCTACGATATAAAGAGAGAGTCATAACACTAACACCGGCTCCAAGATCACATAAAGCAGTTTTAACATAGTTTCTTTTAATGGAGCATGGTATAGTTGGTACTCCTGGATCTCCAAGTTTCTTTGGTATTCCACCCTTAAAAGTATAATTAGCAAGCATGGTGAAAATTTCAGCTTCCGGTATCTTTCTCTTATTTGTAACAATATCTTTCATATATTTAGCGTAAGGATTCATTTTAAGCATATCAGTCAAACGCATACGCAAAAAGATAGGTCTAATCATTTCAGCAAAGCGCTCAAAATCCTCATCATTCTTTTTCTTGGATGGTTTAGGAGGAAAATGCATGGGTTTCTGAACCCATGGTTCTCTTTCTTTACCGTCCTTCCTAGCAACAAAGTCTCTCTTATCATAACATTGATTCTTTGATTGGGTTATCAAGATCAACAGCAGGTTCAATTTCTACATCATTATTATTGCTAGGTTGAGCATCAACATGAACATCATCATTAACATTATCACTAGGTTCATGTTCATTACCAGATTGTGTTTCAGCATCAGAGATAGAAATATCATCGAGATTCTCAGGTGTGTCTACAACATGTTCACTAGAAGCATGCAAAGTCCTATCATTTTTCTTTTTCTTCCTCTTAGAAGGACTAGGTGCATCAATATTAATTCTCTGAGAATCTTGCTCAATTCTCTTAGGATGGCCCTCAGGATACAAAGGTTCCCGAGTCATTTTACCACCTATAGTCATAACTCTAACAACATTATCATTATTCTTACTATTCAATTCATTGAGCAAATCATTCTGAGCTTTAAGTACTTATTCTACTTGAGTGGTAACCATAGAAGCATGTTTACTAATAAGTTTAAGTTCACCTTTAACACTAGCCATATAATCACTCAAGTGTTCAATCATATAAGCATTATGTTTCAATTGTCTACCAACATAACCATTAAAATCTTCTTGATTAACCATAAAGTTATCAAATTCATCCAAACATTGGCTAGCAAACTTAGCATGAGGGATTTCAGCTTTATCATATCTATAGAGATAATTTACCTTTACTACCTGTGTCGGGTTACAATATCGTGTGTTACTTCAATAGGTAATGAATTAAAACCATGTATTTCTTCAACAGGAGGTCAATTTTTAACATCTTCAGCTTTTATACCTTTTTCTTTCATAGATTTCTTTGCCTCTTGAATATCTTCAGGACTGAGAAATAGAATACCCCTTTCTTCAGAGTTGGCTTAGGAGTTGGTTCAGGAAGTGTCCAATTATTTTCATTGGTCAACATATTATTCAATAGAATTTCAGCTTGATCAATTGTTCTTTCCCTGAAAATACAACCAACACAACTATCCAGGTAATCTCTGGAAGTATCGGTTAGTCCATTATAAAAGATATCAAGTATTTCATTTTTCTTGAGAGGATGATTAGGCAAAGCATTAAGTAATTGGAGAAGCCTCCCTCAAGCTTGTGGGAGAATCTCTTCTTTGATTTGCACAAAATTATATATTTCCCTCAAAGTAGCTTGTTTCTTATGAGAGGGGAAATATTTAGCAGAGAAGTAGTAAATCATATCCTGGGGACTACGCACACAACCAAGATCAAGAGAATTAAACCATATCTTAGCATCACCCTTTAATGAGAACGGAAATAATTTAAGGATATAATAGTAGCGATTATTCTCATCATTAGTGAACAGGGTAGCTATATCATTTAATTTAGTAAGATGCGCCACAAGAGTTTCAGATTCATAGCCATAGAAAGGATCAGATTCAACCAAAGTAATTATATCAGGATCAATTGAGAAATCATAATCCTTATCAGTAATAAAGATAGATGGAGTAGCATAAGCAGGACCATATTTTATTCTAGCATTCAGAGATTTTTCTTTAAGCTTAGCTAATAATTTCTTAAGATCACTTCTATCATTGCAGGCAAGAAAGTCTCTAGCAGTTTCTTCATCCATAACATAACCCTCAGGCACAACAGACAATTCATATCTAGGGGGAGAATCTTCATCATCACTTTCATCAAGGTTATCAGTTTCAATAATTTCATTCTCTCTAGCCCTAGCAAGTTGTTCATCAAGAAATTCACCAAGTGGCACAGTAGTATCAAGCATAGAAGTAGTTTCATCATAAGTATCATGCATAGCAGAAGTGGCATCATCAATAACATGCGACATATCAGAATGAATAGCAGGTGTAGGTGTCGCAAGTTTACTCAAAATAGAAGGTGAATCAAGTGCAGAGCTAGATGGAAGTTCCTTACCTCCCCTCGTAGTTGAGGGACAAATCTTGGTTCTTGGATCTTTCAAGTTCTTCATAGTGATAAACAGATATAAATCCCAAGTGACTCAAAGAATAGAGCTATACTCCCCGGCAACGACGCTAGAAAATAGTCTTGATAACCCACAAGTATAGGGGATCGCAACAGTTTTCGAGGGTAGAGTATTCATCCTAAATTTATTGATTCGACACAAGGGGAGCCGAAGAATATTCTCAAGTATTTGCAGCTGAGTTGTCAATTCAACCACACCTGGATAACTTAATATCTGCAACAAAGTGTTTAGTAGCAAAGTAATATGATAGTAGTGGTAACGGTGGCAAAAAGTAACGGTAGCAAAAGTAATATTTTTGGGTTTTATAGTGATTGTGACAATAGCAATGAAAAAGTAAATGAGTGAAGAACAATATATGAAAATCTCATAGGCAATGGATCGGTGATGGAGAATTATGTCGGATGCGATCAATCATGCAACAGTTATAACATAGGGTGACACAGAACTAGCTCTAGTTCATCAATGTAATGTAGGCATGTATTCCGAATATAGTCATGCGTGCTTGTGGAAAAGAACTTGCATAACATCTTTTGTCCTACCCTCCCATTGTAGCGGGGTCCTATTGGAAACTAAGGGATATTAAGGCCTCCTTTTAATAGAGTACCGGACCAAAGCATTAACACTTAGTGAATACATGAACTCCTCAAACTACGGTCATCACCGGTAAGTATCGCGATTATTGTCACTTCGGGGTTAACGGATCATAACACATAATAGGTGACTATAGACTTGCAAGATAGGATCAAGAACTCACATATATTCATGAAAACATAATAGGTTCAGATCTGAAATCATGGCACTCGGGCTCTAGTGACAAGCATTAAGCATAGCAAAGTCATAGCAACACCAATAGAACATGGTGGATACTAGGGATCAAACCCTAACAAAACTAACTCGATTACATGATAAATCTCATCCAACCCATCACCATCCAACAAGCCTACGATGGAATTACTCACGCATGACAGTGAGTGATACGTCTCCAATGTATCTATAATTTTTGATTGCTCCATGCTATATTATCTACTGTTTTGGACATTATTGGGCTTTATTATCCACTTTTATATTATTTTTGGGACTAACCTATTAACCGGAGGCCCAGCCCAGAATTGCTGTTTTTTGCCTATTTTAGTGTTTTGGAGAAACGGAATATCAAACGGAGTCCAAACGGGAATGAAACCTTAGAAAACGTGATTTTCTCATCAGATAAGATCCAGGAGACTTGGACCCTCCGTCAAGAAAGCCACGAGGCGGCCACGAGGGTGGAGGGTGCGCCCCCCTAGGGCGCGCCCCCTGCCTCGTGGGCCCCTCGAAGCTCCACCAACGTACTTCTTCCTCCTATATATACCTACGTACCCCCAAACGATCAGGGACGGAGCCAAAAACCTAATTCCTATTAGGGAACATAGTAATTTCAAAAAAATTCCTACGCACACACAGGATCATGGTGATGCATAGCAACAAGAGGGGAGAGTGTTGTCTACATACCCTTGTAGACCGTTTGCGGAAGCGTTATATCAACACGGTTGATGTAGTCATACGTTTTCACGATCCGACCGATCCAAGTACCGAAAGCACGACACCTCCGAGTTCTGCACATGTTCGGCTCGGTGACGTCCTCACCTTCTCGATCCAGCAAGAGGGGCAAAGTAGTAGATGAGTTCCAGCAGCACGACGGTGTGGTGACGGTGTTGGTGAAGAACAATCTCCATAGGGCTTCGCCTAAGCACTACGAAAACTATGACGGAGGATAAACTAGAGGGGACGGGGTTGCCGGCACATGGCTTGGTGTTTCTTGATGTATTTTTGGTGCTAGCCCTGCCCCTCTATTTATATGTTGAGCCCTGGGGTCGAAACTTGGAGCAAAAGCCTCCTCAAAGTCGGTTTTTCCCGAAAGGCAAGAGTCCCACTCGGACTCCAGGAATAAACGCCACAATCCTTGGCGTCTGGCCCAGACACCATGGGCCTCGGCGTCTGGCCCAGGGCCAGACACCAGGGTCTCTGGCGTTTGGCCCCCTGGCATCCGCAAAACTCCTTTTGCACCAACTTATAGCCCCATGGGCCTGACCCCTTGACCAAACCATATCATCCAATATATGAATATTTACCTCCGGACCATTACGGAGCTCCTCGTCATGTCCGTGATCTCATCCGGGACTCCGAACAACATTTGTTCACCAACATACATAACTCATAGTACTATATCGTCAACAAACATTAAGCGTGCGGACCCTACGGGTTCGAGAACTATGTAGACATGACCGAGACACCTCTCTGGTCAATAACCAATAGCGGGACCTGGATGCCCATATTGGCTCCTACATATTCTACGAAGATCTTTATCGGTCAGACCGCATAACAACATACGTTGTTCCCTTTGTCATCGGTATGTTACTTGCCCGAGATTCGATCGTCGGTATCTCAATACCTAGTTCAATCTCGTTACCGGCAAGTCTCTTTACTCGTTCCGTAATACATCATCCCGCAACTAACTCATTAGTTGCAATGCTTGCAAGGCTTATAGTGATGTGCATTACCGAGTGGGCCCAGAGATACCTCTCCGACAATCGGAGTGACAAATCCTAATCTCGAAATACGCCAACCCAACAAGTACCTTTGGAGACACCTGTAGAGCACCTTTATAATCACCCAGTTACGTTGTGACGTTTGGTGGCACACAAAGTGTTCCTCCGGTAAACGGGAGTTGCATAATCTCATAGTCATAGGAACATGTATAAGTCATGAAGAAAGCAATAGCAACAAACTAAACGATCAAGTGCTAAGCTAACGGAATGGGTCAAGTCAATCACATCATTCTCCTAATGATGTGATCCCGTTAATCAAATGACAACTCATGTCTATGGTTAGGAAACTTAACCATCTTTGATCAACGAGCTAGTCAAGTAGAGGCATACTAGTGACACTCTGTTTGTCTATGTATTCACACATGTATTATGTTTCCGGTTAATACAATTCTAGCATGAATAATAAACATTTATCATGATATAAGGAAATAAATAATAACTTTATTATTGCCTCTAGGGCATATTTCCTTCAGTCTCCCACTTGCACTAGAGTCAATAATCTAGTTCACATCGCCATGTGATTTAACATCAATAGTTCACATCACCATGTGATTAACACCCATAGTTCACATCGTCATGTGACCAACACCCAAAGGGTTTACTAGAGTAAATAATCTAGTTCACATCGATATGTGATTAACACCCAAAGAGTACTAAGGTGTGATCATGTTTTGCTTGTGAGAGAAGTTTAGTCAACGGGTCTGCCACATTCAGATCCGTAAGTATTTTGCAAATTTCTATGTCAACAATGCTCTGCACGGAGCTACTCTAGCTTATTGCTCCCACTTTCAATATGTATCCAGATTGAGACTTTGAGTCATCTGGATCAGTGTCAAAACTTGCATCGACGTAACCCTTTACGACGAACCTTTTGTCACCTCCATAATCGAGAAACATATCCTTATTCCACTAAGGATAATTTTGACCAATGTCCAGTGATCTACTCCTAGATCACTATTGTACTCCCTTGCCAAACTCAGGGCAGGGTATACAATAGGTCTGGTACACAGATGGCATATTTTATAGAACCTATGGCCAAGGCATAGGGAATGACTTTCATTCTCTTTCTATCTTCTGCCGTGGTCGGGCTTTGAGTCTTACTCAGTTTCACACCTTGTAACACAGGCAAGAACTCTTTCTTTGACTGTTCCATTTTGAACTACTTCAAAATCTCGTCAAGGTATGTACTCATTGAAAAACTTATCAAGCGTATTGGTCTATCTCTATAGATCTTGATGCTCAATATGTAAGCAGCTTCACTGAGGTCTTTCTTTGAAAAACTCCTTTCCAACACTCCTTTATGCTTTGCAGAATAATTCTACATTATCTCCAATCAACAATATGTCATTCACATATACTTATCAGAAATGTTGTAGTGCTCCCACTCACTATCTTGTAAATACAGGCTTCACTGTAAGTCTGTATAAAACTATATGCTTTGATCAACTTATCAAAGCATATATTACAACTCCGAGATGCTTGCACCAGTCCATAGATGGATCGCTGGAGCTTGCATATTTTGTTAGCACCTTTAGGATTGACAAAACTTTCTTGTTGCATCATATACAACTCTTCTTTAATAAATCCATTAAGGAATGTAATTTTGTTTATCCATTTTCCAGATTTCATAAAATGTGGCAATTGCTAACATGATTCAGACAGACTTAAGCATAGATACGAGTGAGAAACTCTCATCGTAGTCAACACCTTGAATTTGTCGAAAACCTTTTTGCGACAATTCTAGCTTTGTAGATAGTAACACTACTATAAGCGTCCGTCTTCCTCTTGAAGATCCATTTAATCTCAATGGCTTGCCAATCATTGGGCAAGTCAATCAAAGTCCATACTTTGTTCTCATACATGGATCTCATCTCAGATTTCACGGCCTCAAGCCATTTCGTGGGATCTGGGCTCATCATCGCTTCCTCATAGTTTGTAGGTTCGTCATGGTCAAGTAACATGACCTCCAGAACAGGATTACCGTACCACTCTGGTGTGGATCTCACTCTGGTTTACCTACGAGGTTCGGTAGTAACTTGATCTGAAGTTACATGATCATCATCATTAGCTTCCTCACTAATTGGTGTAGTAATCACATGAACAGATTTCTGTGATGAACTACTTTCCAATAAGGGAGCAGGTACAGTTACCTCATCAAGTTCTACTTTCCTCCCACTCACTTCTTTCGAGAGAAACTCCTTCTCTAGAAAGGATCCATTCTCAGCAATGAATATCTTGCCTTCGGATCTGTGATAGAAGGTGTACCCAACATTTTTCTTTTGGGTATCCTATGAAGACGCACTTCTCTGATTTGGGTTTGAGCTTATCAGGTTGAAACTTTTTCACATAAGCATTGCAACCTCAAACTTTAAGAAACGACAGCTTAGGTTTCTTGCCAAACCATAGTTCATACGGTGTCGTCTCAACGGATTTAGATGGTGCCCTATTTAACGTGAATGCAGCTGTCTCTAATGCATAACCCCAAATCAATAGTGGTAAATCGGTAAGAGACATCATAGATTGCACTATATCAAATAAAGTACGGTTATGACGTTCGGACACACCATTACGCTGTGGTGTTCCAGGTGGCATGAGTAGTGAAACTATTTCACATTGTTTTAACTGAAGGCCAAACTCGTAACTCAAATATTTTACTTCTGCGATCATATCGTAGAAACTTTTATTTTTGTTACGATGATTCTCCACTTCACTCTAAAATTCTTTGAACTTTTCAAATGTTTCAGACTTGTGTTTCATCAAGTAGATATACTCATATCTGCTTAAATCATCTGTAAAGATCAGAAAATAATGATACCTGCCGTGAGCCTCAATATTCATCGGACCACATACATCAGTATGTATGATTTCCAACAAATCTGTTGCTCGCTCCATTGTTCCGGAGAACGGAGTCTTAGTCATCTTGCCCATGAGGCATGGTTCGCAAGCATCAACTGATTCATAATCAAGTGATTCTAAAAGCCCATCAGCATGGATTTTCTTCATGCACTTTACACCAATATGACCTAAACGACAGTGCCATAAATAAGTTGCACTATCATTATTAACTTTGCATCTTTTGGCTTCAATATTATGAAAATGTGTATCACCACGATCGAGATCCAACAAACCATTTTTGTTGGGTGTATGACCATAGAAGGTTTTATTCATGTAAACAGAACAACAATTATTCTCTAACTTACATGAATAACCGTATTGCAATAAACATGATCCAATCATATTCATGCTCAACGCAAACACTGAACAACATTTATTTTAGGTTTAACACTAATCCCGAAAGTATAGGGAGTGTGCGATGATGATCATATCAATCTTGGAACCATTTCCAATACACATCGCCACTTCACCCTTAACTAGTCTCTGTTCATTTTGCAACTCTCATTTCGAGTTACTATTCTTAGCAACTGAACTAGTATCAAATACTGAGGGGTTGCTATAAACACTAGTAAAGTACACATCAATAACATGTATATCAAATATATCTATGTTCACTTTGCCATCCTTCTTATTTTCTAATTGCTTGGGTAGTTCCGCTTCCAGTGACCAGTTCCTTTGCAGTAGAAGCATTCAGTTTCAGGCTTAGGTTTAGACTTGGTTTTTTTCACTTGAGCAGCAACTTGCTTGCCGTTTTTCTTGAAGTTCCCCTTTCTTCCCTTTGTCCCTTTACTTGAAACTAGTGGTTTTGTTTACCATCAACACTTGATGTTTTTGTTGATTTCTACCTTCGTCGATTTCAGCATCACGAAGAGCTTGGGAATCGTTTCCGTTATCCCTTGCATATTATAGTTCATCACAAAGTTCTACTAACTTCGTGATGGTGACTAGAGAATTCTGTCAATCACTATTTTATCTGGAAGATTAACTCCCACTTGATTCAAGCGATTGTAGTACCCAGACAATCTGAGCACATGCTCACTGCTTGAGCTATTCTCCTCCATCTTTTAGCTATAGAACTTGTTGGAGGCTTCATATCTCTCAACTCGGGTATTTGCTTGAAATATTAACTTCAACTCCTGGAACATCTCATATGGTCCATGACGTTCAAAACGTCTTTGAAGTCCCGATTCTAAGCCGTTTAAGCATGGTGCACTAAACTATCAAGTAGTCATCATATTGAGCTAGCCAAACGTTCATAACATCTGCATCTGCTCCTGCAATAGGTTTGTCACCTAGCGGTGCATCAAGGATATAATTCTTCTATGCAGCAATGAGGATAAACCTCAGATCACGGATCCAATCCGCATCATTGCTACTAACATCTTTCAACTTAGTTTACTCTAGGAACATATCAAAAATAAAACAGGGGAGCTAAACGCGAGCTATTGATCTACAACATAGATATGCTAATACTACCAGGACTAAGATCATGATAAATTTAAGTTCAATTAATCATATTACTTAAGAACTCCCACTTAGATAGACATCCCTCTAATCCTCTAAGTGATCACGTGATCCAAATCAACTAAACCATGTCCGATCATCACGTGAGATGGAGTAGTTTCAATGGTGAACATCACTATGTTGATCATATCTACTATATGATTCACGCTCGACCTTTCGGTCTCCGTGTTCCGAGGTCATATCTGTTATATGCTAGGCTCGTCAAGTTTAACCTGAGTATTCCGCGTGTGCAACTGTTTTGCACCCATTGTATTTGAACATAGAGCCTATCACACCCGATCATCACGTGGTGTCTCAGCACGAAGAACTTCCGCAACGGTGCATACTCAGGGAGAACACTTATACCTTGATAGTTTAGTGAGAGATCATCTTATAATGCTACCGTCAATCAAAGCAAGATAAGATGCATAAAAGATAAACATCACATGCAATCAATATAAGTGATATGATATGGCCATCATCTTCTTGTGCTTGTGATCTCCATCTCCGAAGCACCGTCATGATTACCATCGTCACCGGCGCGACACCTTGATCTCCATCGTAGCATCATTGTCGTCTCGCCAATCTTATGCTGCTATGACTATCGCTACCGCTTAGTGATAAAGTAAAGCATTACAGGGCGATTGCATTGCATACAATAAAGCGACAACCATATGGCTCCTGCCAGTTGCTGATAACTCGGTTACAAAACATGATCATCCCATACAATAAAATTTAGCATCATGTCTTGACCATATCACATCACAACATGACCTGCAAAAACAAGTTAGACATCCTCTACTTTGTTGTTGCAAGTTTTACGTGGCTGCTACTAGGCTTAGCAAGAACCGTTCTTACCTACGCATCAAAACCACAATGATAGTTCGTAAAGTTGGTGTTGTTTTAACCTTCACAAGGACCGGGCGTAGCCACACTCGGTTCAACTAAAGTTGCAGAAACTAACACCCGCCAGCCACCTGTGTGCAAAGCATGTCGGTAGAACCAGTCTCGCGTAAGCATACGCGTAATGTCGGTCCGGGCCGCTTCATCTAACAATACCGCCGAACCAAAGTATGACATGCTGGTAAGCAGTATGACTTATATCGCCCACAAATCACTTGTGTTCTACTCATGCATATGACATCTGCGCATAAAACCAGGCTCGGATGCCACTGTTGGAGAACATAGTAATTTTAAAAAAATTCCTACGCACACGCAGGATCATGGTGATGCATAGCAACGAGAGGGGATAGTGTTGTCTACATACCCTTGTAGACCGTTTGCGGAAGCGTTATATCAAAGCGGTTGATGTAGTCGTACGTTTTCACGATCTGACAGATCCAAGTACCGAAAGCACGGCACCTCCAAGTTCTGCACACGTTCGGCTCAGTGACGTCCTCGCCTTCTCGATCCAGCAAGAGGGGCAAAGTAGTAGATGAGTTCCAGCAGCACGACAGCGTGGTGACGGTGTTGGTGAAGAACAATCTCCATAGGGCTTCGCCTAAGCACTACGAAAACTATGACGGAGGATAAACTAGAGGGGACGGGGTTGTCGGCACACGGCTTGGTGTTTCTTGATGTGTTTTAGGTGCAAGCCCTGCCCCTCTATTTATATGTTGATCCCTGGGGTCGAAACTTGGAGCAAAAGCCTCCTCAAAGTCGGTTTTGCCCGAAAGGCAAGAGTCCCACTCGGACTCCAGGACCAAACGCCACAATCCTTGGCGTCTGGCCCAGGGCCAGACGCCAGGGTCTCCGGCGTTTGGCCCCCTGGCCTCCGCAAAACTCCTTTTGCACCGACTTATAGCCCCATGGGCCTGACCCCTTGGCCAAACCATATCATCCAATATATGAATCTTTACTTCCGAACCATTACGGAGCTCCTCATCATGTCCGTGATCTCATTCGGGACTCCGAACAACATTCGGTCACCAACATACATAACTCATAGTACTATATCATCAACGAACGTTAAGCGTGCGGACCTTACGGGTTCGAGAACTATGTAGGCATGACCGAGACACCTCTCTGGTCAATAACCAATAGCGGGACTTGTATGCCCATATTGGCTCCTACATATTCTACGAAGATCTTTATCGGTCAGACCACATAACAACATACGTTGTTCCCTTTGTCATCGGTATGTTACTTGCCCGAGATTCGATCATCGGTATCTCAATACCTAGTTCAATCTCGTTACCGGCAAGTCTCTTTACTCATTCTGTAATACATCATCCCGCAACTAACTCATTAGTTGCAATGCTTGCAAGGCTTATAGTGATGTGCATTACTGAGTGGGCCCAGAGATACCTCTCCGACAATCGGAGTGAAAAATCCTAATCTCGAAATACGCCAACCCAACAAGTACCTTTGGAGACACCTTTAGATCACCTTTATAATCACCCAGTTACGTTGTGATGTTTGGTGGCACACAAAGTGTTCCTCCGATAAACGGGAGTTGCATAATCTCATAGTCATAGGAACATGTATAAGTCATGAAGAAAGCAATAGCAACAAACTAAACGATCAAGTGCTAAGCTAATGGAATGGGTCAAGTCAATCACATCATTCTCCTAATGATGTGATCCTGTTAATCAAATGACAACTCATGTCTATGGTTAGGAAACTTAACCATCTTTGATCAACGAGCTAGTCAAGTAGAGGCATACTAGTGACACTCTGTTTGTCTATGTATTCACACATGTATTATGTTTCCGGTTAATACAATTCTAGCATGAATAATAAACAGTTATCATGATATGAGGAAATAAATAATAACTTTATTATTGCCTCTAGGGCATATTTCCTTCAATTCCACCACCGCAACTTTCTGTATCCATGAGATCCCATCTTGGGGCCTGTTCCAGAGCTCTGCCGGAGGGGGCATCGATCACGGAGGGCTTCTACATCATCATCCAAGCCCCTCCGATGAAGTGTGAGTAGTTTATTTCAGACCTACGGGTCCATAGTTAATAGCTAGATGGCTTCTTCTCTCTTTTTGGATCTCAATACAATGTTCTCCCCCTCTCTTGTGGAGATCTATTCGATGTAATCTTCTTTTTGCGGTGTGTTTGTTGAGACCGATGAATTGTGGGTTTATGATCAAGTCTATCTATGAATAATATTTGAATCTTCTCTGAATTCTTTTATGTATGATTGGTTATCTTTGCAAGTCTCTTCGAATTATCAGTTTGGTTTGGCCTACTAGATTGGTTTTTCTTGCCATGGAAGAAGTGCTTAGCTTTGGGTTCGATCTTGCGGTGTCCTTTCCCAGTGACAGAAGGGGCAGCAAGGCACGTATTGTATCATTGCCATCGAGGATAACAAGATGGTTTTTTTATCATATTGCATGAAATTATCCCTCTACATCATGTCATCTTGCTTAAGGCGTTACTCTGTTTTTAACTTAGTACTCAAGATGCATGCTGGATAGCGGTCGATGAGTGGAGTAATAGTAGTAGATGCAGGCAGGAGTCGGTCTACTTGTCTCGGACGTGATGCCTATATACATGGTCATACCTAGATATTCTCATAACTATGCTCAATTTTGTCAATTGCTCAACAGTAATTTGTTCACCCACCATAGAATACTTATGCTCTTGAGAGAAGCCACTAGTGAAACCTATGGCCCCCGGGTCTCTTAGTCATCATATCAATCTCCATCACTTTACTATTGCTTTGCTTTTACTTTTTACTTTGCATCTCTATACCAAAAATACCAAAAATATTATTTAGCATCTCTATCAGATCTCACTTTCGTAAGTGACCGTGAAGGGATTGACAACCCCTAAGCGCGTTGGTTGCGTTGAGCTATTGTTTTTGTGTAGGTACGAGGGACTCACACATAGCCTCCTACTGGATTGATACATTGGTTCTCAAAAACTGAGGGAAATACTTACGCTACTTTGCTTCATCATCCTCTCCTCTTTGAGGAAATCCAACGCAGTGCTCAAGAGGTAGCAATGAGCGTCATGAAATTGGTGATGGAGGAAGGTTGATGATGACGATGGCGACGGATTCCCCTCTCCGGAGCCCAGAACGGACTCCAGATCAGCCCTCCCGAGAGAGTTTAGGGCTTGGTGGCGGCTCCGTGATAACCCACAAGTATAGGGGATCGCAACAGTTTTCGATAAGTAAGAGTGTCGAACCCAACAAGGAGCTAAAGGTAGAACAAATATTCCCTCAAGTTCTATCGACCACTGATACAACTCTACGCACGCTTGACGTTCGCTTTACCTAGAACAAGTATGACACTAGAAGTACTTTGTAGGTGTTTTTGGATAGGTTTGCAAGATAATAAAGAGCACGTAAATAAAAGCTAGGGGATGTTTAGATAAAGACACAACTAAGTTAGTTTTAGTAAAGAGCTTTTTGTTATGAGAAAGTTATTTGTCCCTAGGCAATCGATAACTAGACCGGTAATCATTATTGCAATTTTATTTCAGGGAGAGGCATAAGCTAACATACTTTCTCTACTTGGATCATATGCACTTATGATTGGAACTCTAGCCAGCATCCGCAACTACTAAAGATCATTAAGGAAAACCCAACCATAGCATTAAAGTATCAAGTCCTCTTTATCCCATACGCAACAACCCCCTTACTCGGGTTTGTGTTTCAGTCACTCACGCAACCCACTATAAGCGAATCATGAACATATCGGGGATCCCTCACGCTTGCGCGACACGGAGAGCACCATAGGAAACACCAATAATAAAACATGCAACTCAAACCAATCTTGATCATCAAATAGCCCATAGGACAAAACGGATCTACTCAAACATCATAGGATAGCCATACATCATTGGGAAATAATATATAGCGTTGAGCACCATGTTTAAGTAGAGATTACAGCGGGTAAGAGAGAGGTTACACTGCTGCATAGAGGGGGGAAGAGTTGGTGATGATGGCAGTGAAGTTGTTGGTGAAGATTGCGGTGATGATGATGGCCGCGACAGCGTTCCGGCGCCACTGGAAGAGAAGGGGAGAGGGGGCCCCTTCGTATTCTTCTTTATTGACCTCCTCCCTAGATGGGAGAAAGGTTTCCCCTCTGGTCCTTGGCCTCCATGGCGTGGGAGGGGAGAGAGCCCCTCCGAGATTGGATATGTCTCTCTATCTCTCTCTCTCTCTGTTTCTGCGTTGTGAGATTCTACCCTTCACTGTTTCTTATATTCCCGGAGATCCGTAACTCCGATTGGGCTGAAATTTTAACACGATATCTATCTGGATATTAGCTTTCTTGCGGCGAAAGAAGGCCATCAACCGCCTTACGTGGTGGCCACAAGGGTCAGGGGCGCGCCACCTGCCTCGTGGCCTCCTCGGGCATCGTCTCTGCGAAACAAAAAACATGCAACAAACAGGAACTGGCACTAGGCACTGGATCAATATGTTAGTCCCAAAAATAGTATAAAAAGTTGCCAAAAGTATATGAAAGTTGTAGAATATTGGCATGGAACAATCAAAAATTATAGATACGACGGAGACGTATCACTCCGTATCATAAAACGCGATGAATCCTTCTCTCTGATTTTTTCTCCCCGAACACGAATATATGGAGTTGGAGTTGAGGTCGGTGGAGCGTCAGGGGGCCCACGAGGCAGGGGCGCGCCCCCACCCTCGTGGACAGGGTGTGGGCCCCCTGACGTGGATATTTTCGCCAGTATTTTTTATATATTCCAAAAATAATCTCTGTTGATTTTCAGGTCATTCTGAGAACTTTTATTTTTGCACAAAAATAACACCTTGGCAATTCTGCTGAAAACAGCGTCAGTCCGGGTTAGTTCCATTCAAATAATACAAGTTAGAGTCCAAAACAAAGGCAAAAGTGTTTGAAAAAGTAGATACGATGGAGACGTATCAACCCACAAGTATAGGGGATCAATCGTAGTCCTTTCAATAAGTAAGAGTGTCGAACCCAACAAGGAGCAGAAGGAAATGACAAAGTAGTTTTCAGCAAGTGATACGTCTCCAATGTATCTATAATTTTTTATTGTTCCATGCTATTATATATTCTGTTTTGGATGTTTAATGGGCTTCATTATACACTTTTATATTATTTTTGGGACTAACCTATTAACCCAAGGCCCAGTGCAAATTGCTGTTTTTTGTGCCTATTTCAGTGTTTTGCAGAAAAGGAATATCAAACGGAGTCCAAACGGAATGAAACCTTTGGGAGCGTGATTTTTGGAAAAACGTGACCAGAGGACTTGGACTGGATGTCAAGAAACAACCGAGGAGGCCACGAGGCAGGGGGCACGCCCTTCCCCCTTGTGGGCCCCTCGTGGCTCAACCGACCTACTTCTTCCTCCTATATATACTCATATACCCTGAAAACATCCAGGAGCACCACGAAACCCTATTTCCACCGCCATAACCTTCTGTACCCAAGAGATCCCATCTTGGGGCCTTTTCCAGAGCTCCGCCGGAGGGGGCATCAATCACAGAGGGCCTCTACATCAACTCCATGGCCCCTCCGATGATGTGTGAGTAGTTTACTTCAGACCTTTGGGTCCATAGTTATTAGCTAGATGGCTTCTTCTCTCTCTTTGGATCTCAATACAAAGTTCTCCTCGATCTTCTTGGAGATCTATTCGATGTAACTCTTTTTGCGGTGTGTTTGTCGAGATCCGATGAATTGTGGGTTTATTATCAAGTCTATCTATGAACAATATTTAGTTCTTCTCTAAATTTTTTAATGTATGATTGGTTATCTTTGCAAGTCTCTTCGAATTATCAGTTTGGTTTGGCCTACTAGATTGATCTTTCTTGAAATGGGAGAAGTGCTTAGCTTTGGGTTCAATCTTGCGGTGCTCGATCCCAGTGACAGAAAGGGAAATGACACGTATTGTATTGTTGCCATCGACGATAAAAAGATGGGGTTTATATCATATTGCTTGAGTTTATCCCACTACGTCATGTCATCTTACCTAATGCATTACTCTATTCTTATGAACTTAATACTCTAGATGCATGCTGGATAGCGGTCGATGTGTGGAGTAATAGTAGTAGATGCAGGCAGGAGTCGGTCTACTTGTCACGGATGTGATGCCTATATACATGATCATGCCTAGATATTCTCATAATTATTCGCTTTTCTATCAATTGCTTGACAGTAATTTTTCACCCACCGTAATACTTATGCTATCTTGAGAGAAGCCACTAGTGAAACCTATGGCCCCCGGGTCTATTCTCCATTATATTAATCTCCCGTCAACAAGCTATTTCTATTACCTTTTATTTTGCAATCTTTACTTTTAATCTTTACCATAAAAATACCAAAAATATTATCTTATCATCTCTATTAGATCTCACTCTTGTAAGTGACCGTGAAGGGACTGACAACCCCTTTATCGTGTTGGTTGCGAGGTTCTTATTTGTTTGTGTAGGTACGAGGGACTTGCATGTGGCCTCCTACTGGATTGATACCTTGGTTCTCAAAAACTAAGGGAAATACTTACGCTACTTTGCTGCATCACCCTTTCCTCTTCAAGGGAAAACCAACGCAGTGCTCAAGAGGTAGCAGCAAGGTATTTTCTGTAGGCACTGAAATTATCGCTAACAGATAGTTTGGTAGTAACATAATTCGTAACGGGTAACAAGTAACAAGTGTAGAAAAGGTACAACAAGGTGGCCCAATCCTTTTGTAGCAAAGAATAAGCCTGGAAAAATTCTTATATGAAGCAAAGCACTCCCGAGGACAAATGAGAATTATTGTCAAGTTAACTTTTATCATGCTCATATTATTCGTGTTCATTACTTTGATAATTTGATATGTGGGTGGACCGATGCTTGGGTGTTGTCCTTACTTGGACAAGCCTCCCACTTATGATTAACCCCTCTCGCAAGCATCTGCAACTACGAAAGAATAATTAAGATAAATCTAACCATAGCATGAAACATGTGGATCCAAATCAGCCCCTTAAGAAGCAACGCATAAACTAGCGTTTAAGCTTCTGTCACTCTAGCAACCCATCATCTACTTATTACTTCCCAATGCCTTCCCCTAGGCCCAAATTATGGTGAAGTGTCATTTAGTCGACATTCACATAACACCACTATAGGAAAGACAACATGCATATCATCAAAATATCGAACAAATACCAAATTCACATGATTACTTATAACAAGACTTCTCCCATGTCCTCAGGAACAAACGTAACTACTCACAAAGCGTGTTCCAGATCAGAGGGGTAATAAATATCATTAAGGATTTGAACATATAATCTTCCACCAACTAAACCAACTAGCATCAACTACAAGGAGTAATAAACACTACTAGCAACTCACTGGTACCAATCTGAGGTTCTGAGACAAAGATTGAGTACAAGAGATGAACTAGGGTTTGAGAGGAGATGGTGCAGGTGAAGATGTTGATGAATATTGACCCTCCCTCGATGAGAGAATCGTTGGTGATGACGATGGCTTCAATTTCCCCCTCCCAGAGGCAAGTTTCCCCAGCAGAATAGCTCCACCAGAGTCCTAGATTGCTTTTGCCTAGGTTCCGCCTCGAGACGGCGACGCTTTGTCTCGAAAGCTTCCTTATGATTTTTCTAGGTCAAAACCCTCCATATAGTAGAAGATGGGAACCGGGGGTTGGCTAGGGGGGCCACAAGCTCAGGGGCGCCCTCAAGCTTGTGGCCACCTGGTTGGTCCCCTTCTGTTGTTTCTTCACCCAATATTTTTTATATATTCCAAAACAATTCTCCGTAAAGTTTCAAGACATTTGGAGTTGTGCAAAATAGGTATCTCAGATTTGCTCCTTTTCGTTCCACAATTCCAGTTGCCGGCATTCTCCCTCTTCATGTAAACCTTGTAAAATAAGAGAGAAAAGGCATAAGAATTGTATCTTAAACTATAAAAACAACCCATAATGCAATAAATATCAACATAAAAACATGATGCAAAATGGACGTATCATGCTCATAGATGATATGGGTGCAATCATTTTTTCATCTTGCAGATAAGTTTTTTCT
This sequence comes from Triticum aestivum, assembly GCF_018294505.1. NCBI lineage: Eukaryota > Viridiplantae > Streptophyta > Magnoliopsida > Poales > Poaceae > Triticum > Triticum aestivum. The sequence goes on along the minus strand of NC_057812.1, from coordinate 565,631,125 downwards.
TGTAGAGATGCACTTGAAGCTAGATCGTCTGCATGCATGGAAGGCCTTTCATTTGCCATTCAAAGAAGTGAACTCCCAATTATAGTTGAGATGGATTCCATCTTGCAACAAAGCGCATTCAATCCAAGGGAATAGATAGATCAGTTTTTTCTTCTCTTGTCAAAGAAATTAGGTTTGTTTTGAGTCTTTGCGATTCTTGCATTACTCATGTAACTCGATCTCAAAATAGGATTAGCGATAGTCTAGCTAAGTTTTCTCGTATTAAAGGGAGAACTATGACTTGGTTATGTTCTGGCCCTGTCGAGGGTGTTGAGCTAGCTGCTGACGATTGTAAGGACTTGGTGAGTTGAGTAATACAAATGTTGCACCCGCAAAAAAAACATTTTCACCTAAAATAGGTGAGCTCCTTTTATTAAGATGCAAGGCCATTAGCAGCAAGATGAAAAATAATTGGTGACAAAAGCATCCTTCGTCTCAATTAAATGTGGTGAAACAAGGCTAATTTATCCATTGACTTTAAACGTCTACTCTTATCCACTATCACATTTCAATATCCATTCACACAAAGCACTTAGGGGCATTTTCTAATTCTATAATATTATATATGAATGGTCATTTTATTCAATCATAGGCCCTTCCAAATCAACTTTAAACTTGTAGTAGAATTTTTTTATAGTGTTCAAAGTCCCATGTAGCACCACACCCCTTTCATCATGTTCCTTCTTCAATAAAAGTTGTCTGGCCACTAAATATGGTATAGTCATCAACACTTTTATAATAATTTTAAATATTAGAAAAAAGTAACCAGATGGGCCTAATTCTTTGAATTCAAACAACATCTTTACCTTTAGGCACCAAAGTAATGACTCCAAAGTTCAATATGAATATCATATATCCTCATTTAAGACCAAACTGGATAAGATCATAGGGAAAATAATATAACTTATCATTAAATACATCAGGTCTAGGGATTTTTGTTATGATCCATATCGAGCACCACTTTTCTTAGCTATTCCATGGTGAAGAGTTGAATCAAAGACACAACATTGGTTAACTCGGTTATTCCTTCAACATGCAAAGGCAATGAAGTTTGAGCATAGCGTCCAAAAAGACATTCTATAAAAGTTTGTACTCGTCGAGTTCTCTACCCCTCAATGTTCACCTTCTTGCTCAAGATAAACTATCCTAAATTTTCTCCTTCTCCCATTTGCTTTATAATGGTAATATCTAGTATTCTTTTCATCATCGTTTACCGCTTCCTCTTCGACCTTTGCAACCATGTCATCTCTTTCTTGATTTTCATGTATTTAAAAGTGCAACTCTAAGGATATTTTTATTTCCAAATCATTCAAACAATATTCAATTATGTTATATAGCTCACATGTTCCTTTAAAACTGCCATATTTCAATATTCTTGCATAATTCCTTTCCATCCCCTTAAAATTTGTCTTGCATTCCTTATTCTGGTTTGTCAATTATCAACGCTAGTTTGTGTTCCTTCAGTGGATGTGGACCACACTTCGAAAGCAATGTCTCTCAAATCCTCCCTCATGTACCAGCTATTCTCAAACTTTAAAAAGTTGGATGTTGGAACATCTTCCCTATCTTCAAAAGCAAAGCCACGTGATCAGACAAGACTACGCCAAGCAGTGATATGATCGTGTTTAAGGGGAATTAATCCTCTAGCTCAGAACAAGTAAACCTCTAGGTGTCAAAATTCTCAAAGTTTGATCGACTTGGATGTTACTCCATGCAATTTTTCTGCCACTTAGATCCTTCTAACTCAATTTACATCTCTCAACATAGACATTTTTAAGTACATACTCTATCATGTAGAGTGTTTTTCTTTTCTTTTTTATCCCATACTTTCTAGTGATGTTGAAAATAACCTGCTACCATTTTTGGTCCACCAAAAGCCTGGAAGATATGAGGTTAGTTAATTAGGATTTCCTCCCCCCTATAGTTTCACTAGATTTTGAGTAAATTCATCGTTCTTGTAACTCAATTTTAATTTCAAACAACACTTCCCATCCATATTACACAGAATATGCAAAGAGTAGTTCCTGATACCTACTAACACAACCCTAACAAAACCCCTAGATGGTATCCATTTTCAGTAAATAAAATATTGATTAATACCACTTAGACTTTTAAGCTCATAATTGTCGAATTGTTCTTTCCTTGTTTCGTAAAGCCCAACAAATTCTAAATGTTTATTAAAGACAACTTCTCTGATCAACCTTTGTTTTCATATCACATATGCCCAAGACATTCCAAATTAAACCTCTTTGCTTCTATCCTCACAAAATTAGTTTTGGGTTTAACAAGGGCAATTCAAGGCTCTCACACATCTTTTTGTTTTTTTACCAGAAGTGACTAAGTTTGCCTCCACATATAAGCTAGGGCTATCATCACCTGACAATACTTCTTTGGGTTATTCTCGCAAATCACTATAATTGTAAACCGATTTATTTTTAGCATTTTATGTAGCTCTAATTGTTTAGCAAAGTACATATCACACGAGCTTGCTCCATGTCTCCAACTAAAACAATATTAGAACCAATCCCCTATATAGCACAACACAGATAAACTCTCAGAACCAAAGCAATATTGAAGAGAGTAGGATTTGATTCAACAAGGAACTAAGGAAGGATTAGGTTCCATACCTTTTCCCACATCTAGGTTGTGTATTTGCGCCCCCTCAATTGCCATGCACATGGTTAAATCGTGTGGTGTTCCACCCATTTCGTCTATGTGGAGGCACGAGACCGCGACATACTGTTACTTCCTTTTGACCTTGCTCTTATTAGCCTTGCCTTGCCTCTTGACATGGAATCCTGGTCACCAATTCCTGGAGCCATTGCACAAAAGAACAGAAGCACAACAAATGAGGAGGTCAGAGCTCTCATCTAGATCTGCTTCCTAGTAGTTCCAGTTGACCGTTGTTCACATGGTGAAGGTTGTTATTGTGCCATAGTGATTTGTATGTTTTATTTTCATTATTATTGAACTTCGTCGTACATATGGTTTCATTCAAGTAAAAAAAAGTAAAGGGATGGGAGCTCCTCTTGTTGATTTCTTTTTTTTTAAGACTATACATTAACCAGATGCACTCCTTCCAAATTATAATATATTTTGGATATTTCTTTTGACAAATATATACAGACTGAAATGAGTGAACAAAGATAGTTAGACGCGTCAATATACATCCGATTTAGGAAAATGTTAGGACATCTTATATTTGTGAACGGAGGGAATACATCGCGTATCCGCACGACTTTGCAAAGTTGAGCCTCCCTAGTAGTCCCTGCATCCTTGGTTTTAAATTTTGGTACAATGTAAATTCTAGGCCTCACCAAAATATCCAAATTTTTGATAGTTTAGAAACTCGTTCGAGCTTGATTTTTTTTCGAAGCGGGACTCGATGTTTCGAAATTCACTGAATTTTAACCAAATCTCGGGGTAACGAATATTTCAATACCCAGCAGAAACTTGTTTTGTTTAGAGCAGTCAAACTTGGCTGAAGTTTTGAACCCTGCCAGCATCTACGTGGCATCCCGGTAACTGCAACCACAAGAAGGGATCGATCATACGTGTCACTTGTCAGCAACCGATCATGGGGAGACGGTAATGGCCAGCCTCTAACTCCCCACCCACGCGCCCACGCGAGTCTCTCCTTCTTCCCATCGCCGCCGGCACGTCTGCCCGCCCGCCCGCGCGCGTTGTGTCGGTCCGTTCCTCGACCGACGTCGCGCCTAATCAGTTGGCGACGCGTGCAGTTCCCCCGGTGGTCTTAATCCCTTCTGTTTCGTCGATGCGACCGATCGGCCGTCCCGGAGATCGATCGGTAATTTCGCGGGGTCGATCGGGCCGCTGATCCGCGGGAGGAACTAGGAGCCGTCGGGCGCGGCCATTCAGCAATGGCGAGCTGCGTGCGGGGCTGCTGCTGCGTCCTGGTGCTGCTGCTCGTCGCGCTCGGCATCACGGCGGCCATCGTGTTCGTCCGCAACCGGAACGGCGGCGGCGGCGGCGACCGCCCCGTCCCCGGCTCCGTCGACCACAAGTACGCCGAGGCGCTCGCCGTGGCCCTCCAGTTCTTCCAGGTCCAGAAATGTACGCACGCATGACACGCACGCATTATCCTTCGCAATCTGCGTGGCATCTGAATTGGAATTTGTGCTGTTCTTGGTTTTGTTCGATCGGCGGTGAAGCCGGGAAGCTGGTGAAGAACGAGATCCCGTGGAGGGGGGACTCGGCGGTGGACGACGGGCAGGCGGCCGGGCTGGACCTCTCCCGGGGGATGTACGACGCCGGCGACCACATCAAGTTCGGCTTCCCGCTGGCGTTCACGGCCACCATGCTGTCGTGGTCCGTCCTCGAGTACGGCGGCGCCATGGAGGCCGCCAAGCAGCGGGACTCCGCCCTCGACGCGCTGCGCTGGATCATGGACTACCTCGTCAATGCGCACCCCGCCGACGACGTCCTCTACATCCAGGTGATCATGCAAAAAAAATATTATTTTTGTTTCTTGACCATATCGTTTTGAAGTTCTTGATTTTTATAGACGCAAAAAACCAAGACACATTTCTTGAAAGAAAGAAAATATATGTAAAAAAGGCACCAAAAATAAGGTCCTACCGAGACTTGAACTCGGGTTACTGGATTCAGAGTCCAATGTCCTAACCATTAGACCATAGGACCGCTTAATGTTCTTACTCAGTGGAAAATTATACTTATTTATTCAAAGTTCATAGCCCCCTCAGTAGTGATCTCCAATCTCACACACCCCGGAGCCACATGGAGTCAGATTTTACATAACGCATTAGGGCAACCTTCCCTAGGTAGGACTGTGTGACTTAATTCACCGAACGTTGCACCCAATCAATCCTAAACTCCTGAAACTTTGTGAGCAAAACCTTAATCTCTTCAACAAGTTGCCCATTAGCTGAAAGATCATTTTCCTCGCTTCTAATATTTCAAACCACCTCTTTGTGAATTCGTCTTGAGAATCACCTTTTGGATGTTGAGTTCTTGCACCGAGTGGATGGACCTGCGATATGCGAGCAGCTCCCACCGTTTCTGAGTCGACGACGAGTGAAGAAAATGGCAAGCTCGCTATGAAGTTGCCATGGTTGTCCCAAAGGACAACACCTCCCTCACTAGAACCTTGATGTTTAGCTAGGGCGCCGTCGAAGTTGATCTTGAGACACCCATCCTCTGGTCTTCTCCAGCATTCCAGCTCACACAGCATCGGCGGCTGCACGGCCGCCACATCCCTGAGCCTTCACTCCCCAACTAGCCGAACCACTATGTCCTTGATGCATAACGGCTCTTCAACATACTTCCTCCGTCCCAAAATAAATGTCTCAATTTTATATTAACTTTAATACAAAGTTGCACTAAGGTTAAGACATTTATTTTGGGATGGAGTGTGTTTCTGTCCATTAAATTGTTCTTAGCTAGCCAGAGTTCATACCAGGCCTGTATTACCATCTTCTTCTCTTCCGCACTCACTCTTCCCAGCCATTCTAGTATCCATGCACGCATGCACTCAACTGTCTCCATGTCCTTCCCACGATTGTTGGAGACAGCATTGCCTCTAAGCTAGGGTCGACATTTGCTGCCTCTAAGGTTAGCCAAAACGCTGCAATGTATGGCATTTTAGTGGAGCCTCTACAACAGTCCCACAAAAAAAATCAAGTTGTTATGTGATTCACTTTTCAGTTGGGAGGCTCCACAAAAAGGATGAAATATAGGGACAGATGAATACTTTAATTGAAACGAAAGCTTGGAGGCGATGCTAAGAATTTTTTTTGTTAGAGGCACCTCCATGCAATGTATGGAGGCAACCTCCAAAGGCTTAGAGGCGGCAAAACTGCACATTGTGGATGCTCTAGCGCCACAAACTCATCATGTAGCAGTTTTTAAAAATCAACAGAATATGTACAGTGCTAGAATTGATACGTAATGGCATCTTCTCTGCCACACACGACACAAAATATCTACGTTTTAATCATGCGCCTATGTAGTTCAATTCCTCCAGCTAAAACCATTCCAAATCATTCACCACGCATGTATCTTCATCTTGTTTGGGACGTTGGCCTCGTGTCCATGTCCTCAGAATAGTGAGCCTTAAGAACTCTTGCACAAAGTGAACTAGGAACCATCAGAATACGTCAAACTTGTTTAGAGTGCAGGGCTGGCTTAACTGCATGTTCGGAAGCTCTCCAGTCTCATAACTCCACTCCGCGTGAGGAGCTGGGTTCGAGCCGCTCCCTGCAATTATGTTGGCGCTCCCTCCGCTCCGGGAGCTGCAGTTGGGGAGTGGAGAGGATTCAAACAGGGCCTAAATATCTTAAAATCTCTTAGACCCATTCCCCACCTCGCTTCCTTCTACGCAATTAATCCAAGGTCATCCATTGTACTTTCTACTCGCCATCGGCTGCCATCCACCAAAATTTAGAAGAGATGGAATTCAAGTTACCACACATCTTCTTGGATAATCAGATTCAACGAACTCTTTTTTTGTTGTTTCTCTGACCACATCATTTTGAAGTTCTTGATTTTGAGATAGAAAAAGTAATTGTTTCTCTGACCATATCATTTTGAAGTTCTTAGTTCTTAGACGGAAAAGAAAATTTAGAAGAGATGGATTTCGTGTTACCGCACTTCTTCTTGGATAATCAGACTCAACGAACTCTTTTTTTTTTGTTTCTCTGACTATATGATTTTGAAGTTCTTGATATTTAAACAGAAAAAAGTAGTTGTTTCTCTGACCATATCATTTCGAAGTTCTTAATTCTTAGACGGAAAAGAGTAAGATACAAAAGCCAAACAAAACAAATAATCCAAGGTCATCCATTCCCCACCTCGCTTCCTTCTACGCAATTAATCCAAGGTCATCCATTGTACTTTCTACTCGCCATGGGCTGCCATCCACCAAAATTTAGAAGAGATGGAATTCAAGTTACCGCACATCTTCTTGGATAATCAGATTCAGCGAACTCTTTTTTTGTTGTTTCTCTGACCACATCATTTTGAAGTTCTTGATTTCGAGATAGAAAAAGTAATTGTTTCTCTGACCATATCATTTTGAAGTTCTTAGTTCTTAGACGGAAAAGAAAATTTAGAAGAGATGGATTTCGTGTTACCGCACTTCTTCTTGGATAATCAGACTCAACGAACTCTTTTTTTTTTGTTTCTCTGACTATATGATTTTGAAGTTCTTGATATTTAAACAGAAAAAAGTAGTTGTTTCTCTGACCATATCATTTCGAAGTTCTTAATTCTTAGACGGAAAAGAGTAAGATACAAAAGCCAAACAAAAAAAATAAGGTCCTACCGAGACTTGAACTCGGGTTACTGGATTCAGAGTCCAATGTCCTAACCACTAGACCATAGGACCATTTGATGTTATATATTCAGCTTAAAGCCTACAAATATGTTCCGTCTCAAAAGCTTATTAATTAATCTGACAAAAATACTGGGTCGACATTGCTGCCTCTAAGATTAGCCAAAACGCTGCAATGTATGGCATTTTAGCTCATCCTCTACATCGGTCACACAAAAACAGGGATGACATATAGGGACAGATGAATACTTTAGTTGAAACAAAAGCTTGTAGGCAGTCTCTTAGCTTGGAGGCGATGCTAAGGATTTTTTGTTAGAGGCACCTCCATGCAATGTATAGAGGCAGCCTCAAGCTTAGAGACAACTATAGAAACTAACCTATCTCCCTTGTAAAGGATTTCTCCATAATAACCATTACCAGTTTCTCCTGTAGTGGTCAAATAAGGTTTAGCTGCTCTTATAACAAAGGAATTCATATTTACAATGAAATTTTGACCAGATTTTTTTATGTGCGATTTAAATAGACATACATTTTCACAAATAAATTGTTCAATGTTTTACGTCAAGCAATACGTAGAGTAACTCCCAATATAGGAGTAAAAACAAGACGTAATAAAAAAAGATCGATGCGGAAAGTTCCGATTGAAATAGGATCTAAACAAAGAAGATCACTTGCCATTCGTTGGTTATTAGAAGCATTTCAAAAGCTTTAGGATTATATTCCGCGTCGAAGATTTGTGCTTGTGGGCGTGAATATAGCGGACCAGCGGATCTGGTAGTTGACAATCGTTTGGACTTAGTAAAGGTTGTCGCATCACCTGTAGTAGGACAGAGGACTTATCGATGCCCACAACAAAACTGCACATTGTGGATGCTCTGGCGCCACAACCTCATCACATAGCAGTTTCCAAAAATGAACAGAATGAGGGCAACGCCAGAATTGATGCATAATTGCATCTTCTCTGCACAAAATATCCTCGGTTTAATCATGCGCATGTGTAGTTTAATTCCTACAGCTAAACCATCCCAAATCATTCACCACACATGTATCTTCATCTTGTTTGGGACGTCGGCCTCGCGTCGATGTCCTCAAAATAGCGAGCCTTAAGAACTCTTGCACAAAATGACTAGGAACCATCAGAATACGTCAAACTTGTTTAGAGAGGAGGGCTTGATTAAATATCTTGAAATCTCTATGGTTTAGCTGTAGGAATTAAACTACACATGCGCATGATTAAACCGAGGATATTTTGTGCAGAGAAGATGCAATTATGCATCAATTCTGGCGTTGCCCTCATTCTGTTCATTTTTGGAAACTGCTATGTGATGAGGTTGTGGCGCCAGAGCATCCACAATGTCCTCAAAATAGCGAGCCTTAAGAACTCTTGCACAAAATGACTAGGAACCATCAGAATACGTCAAACTTGTTTAGAGAGGAGGGCTTGATTAAATATCTTGAAATCTCTAAAACCCATTCCCCGCCTTGCTTCCTTCTACACATTTAATCCAAGGCCATCCAGTGGAAATAGTGGGCCTTAAGAACTCTTGCACAAAGTGAACTAGGAACCATCAGAATACGTCAAACTTGTTTAGAGAGGAGGGCTTGATTAAATATCTTGAAATCTCTAAAACCCATTCCCCGCCTCGCTTCTTTCTACACATTTAACCCAAGGCCATCCAGTGGAAATAGTGAGCCTTAACAAATCTTGCACAAAGTGAACTAGGAACCATCAGAATACGTCAAACTTGTTTAGTGAGGAGGGCTTGATTAAATATCTTGAAATCTCTAAAACACATTCCCCACCTCACTTCCTTCTACACATTTAATCCAAGGCCATCCGGTGGACTTTCAGCTCGCCATCGGCTGCCCTCCACCAGAACTTAGAAGAGATGGAATTCAGGTTACCGCACACCTTCTTGGATAATCAAATTCATCGAACTCTTTTTTTGTTGTTTCTCTGACCACATCATTTTTAAGTTCTTACCTTTTAGACAGAAAAAGTAGTTGTTTCTCTGACCATATCATTTTAAAGTTATTAATTTTTAGACGGAAAAGAAAATTTAGAAGAGATGGATTTCAGGTTACTGCGCATCTTCTTGGATAATCAGATTCAGCGAACTCTTTTGTTTGTTGTTTCTCGACCATATGATTTTGAAGTTCTTGATATTTAAACAGGAAAAAGTAGTTGTTTCTCTAACCATATCATTTCGAAGTTCTTAATTTTTAGACAGAAAATAGTAAGATACAAAAGGCAAACAAAAAAAACAAGACGGAAAAGAGTAAGAAAGCCAAGCAAAAAAAAAACAAGGTCCTACCGAGACTTGAACTCGGGTTACTGGATTCAGAGTCCAATGTCCTAACCACTAGACCATAGGACCACTTGATGCTATATGATCAGCTTAAAGACTACAAACATATTCCTCCTCAAAAGCTTATATTAATTAATCTGACAAAAATGCGAACAATTCGAACTGGACCGTCGTGCAAAATAGTTCAGGACTGACGTGGATGACAAAAACTTGCAAAATGCATATGCGAATTTCAGAAGAACCGATTGTGAAGAGGGATATACACATGTGTTGTTGACTTGTTGTGCTCATCGACCAGGTAGGCGACCCTGAAGCGGACCACAAGTGCTGGGAGAGGCCGGAGACCATGTCGGAGAAGCGGCCGCTGACCAAGATCACCGCGAACTCCCCCGGCAGCGACGTGGCGGCCGAGACGGCGGCGGCGATGGCCGCGGCGTCGCTGGTCTACAAGCCCATCGACGCGCCCTACTCGTCGTCCCTCCTGGGCCACGCGGAGCAGCTCTTCGCGTTCGCGGACCGGCACAGGGCCGCCTACACGCGCACCTTCCCGGAGCTCGCCAAGTACTACAACTCCACCACGTACCAGGACGAGCTGCTGTGGGCGAGCGGCTGGCTCTTCCACGCCACCGGCAACGGCAGCTACCTCGCCTACGCCACCGGCAAGAACGGCGAGGACTTCGCCGACCTCGGCAACCCCCGCTACTTCAGCTGGGACGACAAGCGCCCGGGCACCCAGGTCCTCCTGTCGAGGGTGAGCTTCTTCGCGTCGCAGGGGGCCGATGTCGCCGACGACAACGAAGGCCTGGAGTCGTACAAGCAGACCGCCGACGCCGTCATGTGCATCCTTCTGCCGGACTCCGAAACCGCCGCGTTCAGAACGGAAGGTGGGTTGCTGTATGTGGCCGACTGGAACTCGCTCCAGCACCCCGTGGCCTCCGCCTTCCTCGCCGCCGTTTACGGCGACTACATGCTCACCTCGGGCAAGACGGAGCTCACCTGCGGCGGGCAGAGCTTCTCGCCGGCCGACCTGCGCAAGTTCGCCCAGTCCCAGGTCAGTGCTCTTCCCAGAAATCGTTCAGAGAAATGGCTATGTCAGTGCACTTTCCAGAGTATTTCTTCAGTCAGATTGTCAGAGCCTGAGAATGCGACCGATGTATGTTTGGCAATGGCAGGCGGACTACGTGCTGGGGGACAACCCGATGAAGCTGAGCTACCTGGTCGGGTACGGCGACAGCTACCCGCAGCGGGTGCACCACCGCGGCGCGTCCATCCCGGCGGACGTCAACACGGGCTGCGGCGGCCAGGAGTGGCTCGAGTCGCCGGACCCCAACCCGAACGTGGCCGCGGGCGCGCTCGTCGGGGGCCCCTTCAAGAACGACTCGTTCGTGGACGAGCGGCAGAACGTGATGCAGAACGAGGCCACCACGTACAACAGCGCCCTCATCGTCGGCCTCCTCTCCGGGCTCCTCTCCACGTCCTCGGTCGCGCAGTCCTTGTCGACCTGATCGGTTCATCGATTGCTGAATCCTAACCTGTTAACTGCTAGCTGACTGTTTTGTGTAGATCAACTCGTGGTCCATCTGAGTTGACGAACTGATCGATGAATTGATCAGTCATTTCTCAGTAGGGAGATCACCGTGTTGTTGTGTCATGGAGAAGTTCAGAATGTGTACATGTGTGTTATGATGAGGAGTTTCTTAGGAATTTTGTTTGCTTGGTAATACAGTTGTTGACATCATGATCTTCAACTTCAAATTGTTGTATCAGTTCAGTTGTCTGAGCCGATTAACATCGAATTTTACATGACAACAAAAACCCCATTAACGAAACAGAGTTCCGTGGTGTGTAAATTGTTCAGTAATTCAGGGTGAAAACTTTAGCTCCAAAAATTACCCAGGAAATACAATATACATGCATCCATCTACGATAATTTCATAATAATCACATACAAGCATACCATCGAAGCCATTGTAAGCAGCAATTATCCATCGATCTTCTTTTCCGGTCACCCATCCCTTATCTTACCCGCCGAGCTATCTATCAAGAAACCTAGGCACTCGCTCTCGCTAGGAGCCGCGCAGGACGTCCGTGGGCGCCAGCGGCGGCGCGTCGAGCTGGTAGAGCCCGGTGGCGGGCCCGACGAAGCGGAACAGGATCCAGGCGCCGGCCATGATGAAGATGGAGGCGTAGGCGAACTTGTTGAGCCAGAAGAGGGCGCCCTTCTCCCCGACGTACAGCTCGTAGGCCTTCTCGCCGAGGCTCATCTCGTCCCACGTCTTCTTCCGCTTCTCCTTCTCCCTCCTCGGCGCCGCGGAAGCGTTCGCCTTGCCCTTGCCCCTCATCATCTTCACCTCCACCGGGGGCAGGTACGGCTCCTGGACGCGGCGGGCCTGGTTCCTCGACCGGAGGCGGGTCTTGACGCTGGTGGTGCCGGAGTTGGCGGACGGAGGCGCGGAGGGTGGCGGGCTGGGCTGGGTGTTCGTGGGAGGCGGCTCGGACGCGGCCGTGGAGGTGTCGCCGGAGTTGCCGTCGGGTGCCGCGCTTGGGGCGTGGCGGTGGCGCTGGCGGGCGTGGAGGAGTAGGGGCTTGGAGGCGCGGCCGTGGAGGAGGAGAGGGAGCTGGGAGGGGAGGAGGAGGTGCTTCATGGCGTCGCCGGATGGTGTCTGGTTTTCTTGGCGCCGGTTTGATGATGGGGTTTGGGTGGCTGGGGATACTAGGGGCAGGGCTGATCAACTGCGCCGTCCGTCGACGGTCCGATGGAGAATTCAATGTCTCGGATTAAACCGCCACTGGAAACAAAAAGAAAAATTCTACGTATATATTTTGTGCCCAATAGAAATTCTGTGGAGTTGTTTTTACGTAGAAATTCTGTAGAGTTGAAAAGGCTGAACTGTCCATTTAACTCTACTATTCTTCATCAAAAAATTAGGTCTACGGTAATACTAGACGAATCTCTACTACTTATAAAAAAGCAAACATAATCTTCATTAAACATATCACGTAAAACAAACACAGGCCCATTACCACCGCATGATTAGGCCCACTAAACTCAATCTAATGACCGGCCTTAATCTAACTCATTTTATGTGTGCACTTAGCAATTTACATTGAATAACCATACATCACCACAGATGAAATAACACGCCCGGTTAATTAGGAGAATATAATCACCGCGCATTCTATTAGGAAACAAATCACGCGCGTCCTATTATATATGAAACTAATCAGAGGTGCATCCATCCTATTAGGAAACTAAATCACGGGCATATTATATGTAGTGTTGTCGCTATCATCGTCTTCTGCCTGGAGGACAGGGCGCTCTTGTATCCGAGTGCGAAGACTCCATCCACATCCAGAGCATGCTCTCCGGCAGTGTCGGCTTCATTTCCGCCGGCATCACCCACGCCGACAACCACCCACCACCGACGCCCTCCAAGTACAAGCCGCCAACCGCCATCGTCCCCAGGGTGACGCCGGCCTCGAACGTGGCGCTAGAGGTGCCATTGTCTTGCTGGGCCTTCGAGGACCTCCTCCAGTTCTCCCTACGTACACCGTCGAGGGTATCAAAGGTCTATCACAAATCAATCAGGTGAATATTTAATTTGATTTGGTGGTATTCTGGGCTCTGCATGACTAATATTGTACCTTTGGCACTTGGTGGTCCGTCGGGGTTTTTTGCTCTGCAATTTCATCTACCAACCAATCCTCCTCTCATGCGTACTAGAAACATTTTTTGGGAGAGGAAGAAATTGCTATTCCAGGCGCTTATTAATTAATCATTTCATAATTCCAAATACATGTGATCTGGGGCATGAAAATCATTCCAATATATAGATTAAGGAGGAAATGAGACTGATTGTAAGAGTGTATTTGTTTAGACCTACATAGTTATAATGAGGTTAATATTTAGACCAAGATGGATGAATTTGACTACATGCATAAGTTTGTCTGCCTTCGTAAAGTGTATGTTCAGTGGGTGCACGTACATTACAAATTAAATAAGAATCTTGGGACTTCAAGCAATCTAAAATTCTAGGTTTGAGATTATCTTAGGTTGCCAATGCTTGTACTGTAAGTGTATAATTTGATACGACACGTATATAAGAACTGTGCAGCACTCATGGCTTACAACTTATGATCAGAGGGATACTGAAGAAGTGAAGATGCATGTCTCTCTTTCCCAGGGTTATTTCTACCGCCAGATGCATTAAACTGGACCTTATCAAGAGGTAACGCCATCATCTTGATTAGAATTTCCTTATTTTGGTCTGATTATGTTTACGGATGATGTCGCTTAGCCTGGAATTAAGGTGGGTGGAGCCTAGCACGAGGGGTTGGAAATCAGAATATATAGTCCATTCTTACAGAAAACTTTACACACAGACTTCATGTGCTCATGTGTCAATTTAAAATAATTGCATACCAATCCAGTAATTGTACCGAGGATTCCCAACACAATGTTTGCTGGTTGTTTGTTGTTTCTATTGACTCCCGATTTCATTTTCTTTTTTGAGCAATTGAATCCTGATTTCTTGATCCATAACAAATATCTCAGTGCTCTTCGGTTGTAACCGAGGGACGAACCGAATTATCGGTCCACCGAAGTCTCAGTCATTGATTTTTGGTAGGACCGAATTGTCAGTAAATTTAGGAAACCGAATTTTAAGATGACCCGAAGCACCGAACCAAACGGTTCGGCCTAACCGAATGCCCAGCCTGAGTTCTAACAGATAGATCCTTCAAAGGATATATTGTAATACAACTGCCGTATATACTGTTACAGAGAAATCATATAAATTGGATTCAATCGGATTTTTTTCATGACAATGTAAGTTCTTATATTTATTCATGTGCATTTCATTGAGAACTTACTTCTTGTTTTATGCTCCTGCTTTACATAGCTATCCCAATATCAAGAAATATGTTGCAGCATTTCATTAAGAACCTTTTAACTGAAGTTGATTGTTCATGCAAACACAAGATGCGCCAAAAGATGATGGCGAAGAAAATGGAAGTATGTATGCACCTAAATTGTTAGGTTTGACTCTAGGTATGTTTAGTTATTATTCCACGTTGTGCAATATATGCTTTCAAGATTTTTTTATAGGAGGTAGCAAAAGGAACTCAATGAGGGATACGCTGATTAAAAAAAGTAGTTGGAAAACATTGGGCTTAGTAAACATTGTGACCCTTCTCCTAAAATTTTTGATACATTGTAGAAGAAAATATTTTTTTTGAATTTTTGAAAATAAAATTGTGATAACCGCTAATCTATAAATTCCATATTTGACAAGCAAGGTTATTTGGTTTAACTCTTCCAAAGTTTGTTGGAAGAAGTTTCACATACTTGGTGAAAGTAACAATGCTCGGAGATCAAGTCCTTTCCTATGTAGTGTAAACATTTGGAGGTATAATTAGTTTTCCTTCTGTTTTTTGTAAGATAATAACGATGCATGCAGGGGAGGTTGAATAGTCTACATTACTTTTCTTATTTGAGGTTTCATCATGTTTTTGTAATTTAGAAGTTGACATGCCTGAAAGCTTGATAAGGTTAAGCTTGACAAATACACTAGAATACTTTTCCTTCCGTCTTCTATTTTTGCCCATATAGAAGTCGCTGTAGTCACATATCATCTTGTATTAATTTCCTATTATCCATTATATAGATAGCTTTATACTTTTGGTAGTACACATAACAAAAAGTTTATATAATTTTGATCTAAATTAGTACTGAAATATATTTTGCTATGTAGATATTAGAATTTTTGGTAGTACACTTAACCAAGAATTATATATATTATCTTCCCTTTGATTTATATATATTTTTGCAACATTTATTTTTATTTTATACTATGTGAATCTCAGATTTACGTTTGAGACGTGCGTTGCATGTGCACGCTTACTAGTTTGACCAAATTCATAAGTATTAGGCTTTAATTACACACCAGCTCTCCTAATATACAAAGCTAAAAAATGTCTTAAACCATGCAAAGTCAGTACCAATTACACATTACCTAGAGACTACTTTGGCTACTCCCATCTTTGAAGTAATGTAAGACGTTTGAAGTAATGTAAGACATTTTTGTATACTTAAAAGGCCGTATGCATCCCTAGTTGGTGCAGAGAACGGGGAAGTGAAATTCTCCCCCAATTTTCTGGGCATCTGGTTATAGATTTTAGGTTTTAGTGCGATGTTCGTTTGGTATTTGGCCCAGATAGTCGGCACACCCTCATCAAGGGTATAGGACTAGCAATAGGTGTTGCCTAGATGGTGGCTTCAGGCTGGCTGATGTATTATTTTGTATGATATTTGTGATTAATTAATAAAATGGCTGCATGCATCGTTCAAATGCAGAGGCCGGGGATTTATCCTCCTTTCCAAAAGAAGTAACTAATGTAAGAAGTTTTTGCAGTTCAAATTGAACTACAACTGCTAAAACGTCTTATATTAATGTACAGAGGTAGCACTTGATACTATTAGTTTTTTATATATATCACATGAACAGTTGATTATACAATGGTTTGGTTGGTTTTCTCAGCGTGCTTGGTGGGAGGGGGAGGGGCGGAGTTGGAGGCAACGAATAGGAGTTTAGGAATTAAAGAGCAGACAATTTTCACAATGGATAGCATCATGTGTTCTACGACATCCTTAAACGGTAATGTTTATGCTTTTTTGCCACAACTAATGTCATTGCACCTAAAGCGTTCAAGGAGGTAAGCCGTTGGATTGACATGTGAGATGCAATGCGGGAACATGCATATTAACAACATTTCAAAGGATTTGTCGAGTTTGTTGCAACTACTTTTTTTAACTAAATGTTAGTCAATTTTCCTGTTACAGATTGACACAAAGATACATTCATGCACTATCCTAGTATCCTTCTTCTTCATCATTTATAAGTGAGTAGTGACAACCTAAAAAATACCGCATGCTAAACCTACCTCATTGAATACCTATTCGTCTTTTTTTTTGAAAAGGGGGAAACCCCGGCCTCTGCATCAGCATGATGCATACGGCCCTCTTATTAACAAAATAAAGAAGTATCAACATGGTTCCAAAGGTCCTCAAAAGTAAAAAAGCAGCAAAACAAGCTCACACAGAGCTCGGATAAGCTAGATACATCAACTAGCCACATCAATATGCCACAACCGGCTGGGCAGAGTAGGTAGGAATATTAGATGCCTATCCTATTACATGACCGCCATCCAAACCGGTTGAAAATATCACGAGCTACCATCTCCCAACGGATAGACCCAGTAACCAAATGCTCCCTGGCCTCCGTCTGGGTGAGTAGCGACCACGAACGGATCAGAGCCGTAGTCCGGAATAAAACCTGCAAAAAATGTATACATGATATTCTGTTAAAGATCAAATCATTTCTGCAGTTCCAGATAGTCCACAGCAAAGCACAAACCCCCACCCGAATATGTCTCACTAAGTTAGGCTCAATCCTATTAAGCCATGTCCCAAATAAAGCATTAACAGAATACGGTGGCTTGATGTTGAAAGCAATGTGGACCGTCTGCCATAGTATCTTTGCCAGCGGGCAATCAAAAAAGAGGTGTTGAATAGTCTCATCCCGATCACAGAAACTACACCTAGTAGGTCCTGTCCAATTGCGCTTCATCAAGTTATCCTTAGTTAAAATTACTTGTTTATGAACAAACCACATAAACACTTTTATTTTTAAAGGAACTTTTACATCCCAAACATGTTTGGACGTAGGAATGGAGCTCGAATTAATAACATCAATATACATTGATTTAACCGTGAAGCCTCCAGACTTAGTCAACTTCCAGCGCATTTCATCGGGTTGTTGAGAAAGCTGGATATCCATTAGTCTCCTAACTAGATGGAGCCATTGTTCCCAACGATTGCCCGCTAGCACTCGTCTGAACTGAATATTAAGGGGGGTAGATTGAAAAATCGAAGCAATAACCACCTCCTTTCGTTGAACAATACGATACAAAGAGGGGTATTGGATGGCCAGGGGTGTGTCGCCGAGCCAAGTGTCCTCCCAGAAACGTGTACTTGTGCTGTTTCCGACAACAAACTTTGTCCTATTAACGAAAGCCTGTTTGACCTTCATGAGACCCTTCCAGAAAGGCGAGTCAGTCGGCCTTACAGAGACCTGTGACAAAGTTTTTGACTGGAGGTACTTGCCGCAAAGGATCTGTGCCCACACAGCATCCGTCTCCGACGAAAGCTTCCATAGCCACTTGCTAAGGAGACATTTATTCTTAATTTCGAGATTCTCAATACCTAGACCCCCTTGGTCCTTCGGTCTACAAATAATGTCCCACTTAGCAAGCCTATATTTTCTTTTAAGCTCATCACCCTGCCAGAAGAACCGCGATCTATAAAAGTCCAGTCTCTTCCTAACACCAACTGGTACCTCAAAGAACGAAAGAAGAAACATCGGCAAACTTGTGAGTACCGAATTAATAAGGATTAACCGGCCTCCATATGATAAGAGCTTGCCCTTCCAGCAGCTCAGTTTCTTCTCAAATCGGTCCTCAATGCACTTCCATTCTCTGTTTGTTAGCCTACGATGGTGGATAGGAATCCCTAAGTATGAGAAAGGTAACTGTCCCAACTCACATCCAAACAATTGCCTATAAGCATCCTGTTCATCTTTGGCCCTGCCAAAACAGAACAGCTCGCTCTTATGAAAGTTTATCTTCAATCCGGTCAATTGTTCAAATAGACATAAAACCAGCTTCATATTTCTAGCCTTAACCAGGTCATGCTCCATAAAGATGATCGTATCATCAGCGTATTGTAGGATAGAGATACCTCCATCAACAAGATGAGGCACCAATCCACCTACTTGACCATTATCCTTAGCCCGTCCTATCAGAACTGCCAACATATCTACCACAATATTAAACAAGATAGGGGACATCGGGTCTCCTTGTCGTAGGCCTTTATGTGTCTGGAAGTAATGACCTATATCATCATTAACTTTAATTCCCACACTACCTTTTTGCGTAAATGATTGCACCTGTCTGCGCCAGGCTTCATCAAACCCTTTCATACGCAAAGATTGTTGGAGAAATGGCCACTTAACCTTATCATACGCTTTCTCGAAATCCACTTTAAAAATCACTCCATCCAATTTTTTGGAGTGGATTTCATGGAGCGTTTCATGCAGGACTACCACCCCTTATAGGATGTTTCTGTCTGGCATGAACGCGGTTTGGGATTGATGCACCACAGAATGCGCAATCTGTGTGAGCCTGTTGGTCCCGACCTTGGTGAAGATTTTGAAACTAACATTTAGGAGACAGATCGGCCTGAATTGCTCAATTCTGACCGCATCCGTCTTCTTAGGTAGTAGTGTGATAGTCCCAAAATTCAGGTGGAATAATTGAAGCTGTCCAGAGAATAGATCATGAAACATAGGTAGTAAATCCCCCTTAATAATGTGCCAGCACTTCTTATAAAACTCGGCGGGAAACCATCCGGACCGGGAGCCTTATTATTTTTCATTTGTGCAATTGCCTCAAAAACCTCCTTCTCCGAGAACGGGGCAAGCAGTATCTCATTGTCAGCAGCCGAAAGCTGAGGTACATCCTCAGTTCTGGACTCATCAAGGGACACCGTATTATCCTCCGGTGGACCAAATAACTGCTTATAATACTCGGTGATGTATGTTTTTAGGTTATCCTGACCTAAAATCGTACCCTCGTCCTGCTCGAGCTGAAAGATACGCTTCTTTCTGTGCTTGCCATTAGCAATTAAATGAAAGAACTGAGTATTCGCGTCCCCCTGGACCACTCTACGTACCTTAGCACGTAAAGCCCACTTCAGTTCTTCTTCGCGTAGTAGTTCTTTTAACCGCTTTTCCGCCTCATTTTTAACCTGAAGCTCTGCGTGGACTAAAACATTAGACTCGGCTTTAATGTCCAAGTCATGTACAAGAGAAAGGAGTCTATCCTTTTCAATCTTATACACACCGCTAAGGTGCTTAGCCCAACCCCTCAAGAAGCTTCTCAAATTCCTAATCTTATTCTGCCAACGCTCAATGGGTGTTTTACCGCGAACTTCTTTAACCCATTCCCTGGCGATCAAATCTAAGAACCCCTCACGTTCGAACCATGACGTCTCAAATGAGAAGGTGTTCTTATTACCCACGTGGTTCGGCTCCCCTGAGTCCACGAACAGTGGGGTATGATCAGATATTCCCCTCGAAAGGGCTTGCACTGTGACCAACGGGAATTTTTGTTCCCATTCCACGCTTGCAAGAACCCGATCAAGTTTTTCGTATGTTGGATTTGGCATCGCGTTGGCCCATGTAAACTTTCGACCCGAGAGTTCTATCTCTCTCAGGTCCAAGCTTTCAATAATGGTGTTGAACATGAAAGACCATCTGCCGTCAAAGTTGTCATTGTTCTTCTCCTCTCGCCTCCGGATGATACTGAAATCACCTCCAACTAAAATCGGTAGTTGTTCAGACCCACAAATTCGAACGAGGTCTGCTAGAAACTCCGCTTTAAACTCAGGCTGCGCGGCCCCATATACCGCCACCAAAGCCCAGTTAAAGCCGTCCATCTTAGACCTAACTCGAAACTTTACCGCAAAGTCACCCATCACCACACTACGGACTTGAAGTGAATCGCATCTCACACCTAGTAAGATACCCCCCGATCTTCCTCGCGGAGGTAAGCAATGCCAATCGAAATCAATACCACCAACTAGTGAGGAGAGAAACTGTGGTGCAAAGTTATCTCTACCCGTCTCTGATAGAGCAACAAAATCTAGCTTCTGCTCAAGAGATGTCTCAGCCAGGAATCTTCTTTTAGCCAAGTCCTTAAGACCTCTGCTATTCCAAAAAATTCCTCTCATAGTTCATCATGGAATTTTTTTGTATTTCGAATCCTGGCACTCCTACGAACTGCGGAATCGGGATAAATCTTCCGTTTCCACTTACGCTTAGGTTTACTAAGCTCGTTTCCCTGTTCCTCATGACCGGGTTCTGAACTATTGCTAGCGTCATTCTGTAGGGGCACATCCTCTTCGTCAGCCTCATGGTTAGTGGGTGCGAGATCCTCACACAGGCTATCCAGCACTCTAACTCCTAACGCATTTATTTCATCATCATTCATTGGTTTAACTGCTGCAAGATTACGAATAACCTCTAAAGCCCGTTCCGCTTCCAGGTCTAATATATCATTCACCAATTTGGTAATCTCACTATCCGTAGCACCTAGTGAAACTCCTAATTGGTTTGCATTATTTATAATGTCCTCATTAGAAAAATGCAATAAGGAATTAGACAAGTCAACGGACATACCCGAAGAAAAAGCAGCCTCCTGAAGCTTGGCCGCCCTCATAGCGCACCGCTGCTGCATATCATCAACCTCCGGGATGTCGAGGATGCGAGCACTCATCCGTCTCCCCTCGGAGATAGGATCCGGGATCCCACCAAACGCGATCACCTCCTCCCTAGTATAACCTGGCACCGAAACTCTGACAGGTGGTGCCGAGGTGACTAGCGCAGGCGTCTGCGGGCTCCCGGTCCCCTTGGATGAGTTCCCCACACCAGGCAAAGGGGAGGAGTGTAAGACAGGGGCCTCCTGCCCGCTGTCTCCTCCCGCCCCAACCCGCGGCTCCGACGGAGAAGCTATCGGTGAGGTGGTCCTCCTGACCACCGGAGTAGAGGGTGGAGACCGGGCCTCCTGCCCTGGCGTCCCCCCTCCCGCAGCAGCAGCCACAGTGGTTGCCACCACTGTCACAGAAGTAATCGAGGCCGCCTGCCTCGAGGTCCCTCCGGCCGCTGGAGCCGACCCCCTCGAGGCCGACGCCACCGAAGATACCTGCATCGTCCTCGGGACTGGGGGAGAGTGGACTCCAGGTCCCAAACCCCCTCCCCCACAACCCCTCGGCCCCGCGCTCGCCAACACCAAAGTCGCGCCCGCGGGAGTCCGCAATCCAATAGGGCCATCCCCGTGCCTCCACACCGCATCTCCTCCCAAAGAACTCGGTCGAGCAACAGACACACCAATCTCCCTCTCAAACTCCAGTGAAGGAGGCGTGTGCTCAGGATCATCATCCAGCTCCACCCTGTCACTCCAAAGCCTGGGAGGTGCCGAATCTGGCTCGAAAGATCCGAAACGCAAAGTAGCCATGGGTACCGCCGGTAAGACCGTGGGCTCAGCCTCCGATCCATTTCTGGCCGACTGAGCGTGAGAACCGTTGGATCCCTATCGCATGGTCTCATCAGACGGTGCCCCCTTAGTCCCCGCACCACCCTCACGGTCATGCATGTCAACATCATTGCCGTTAACCGCATCATCAAATAAGTCGGTGTCCTCAAACTCAATATCTAGCGGGAACACCTCGCCCTTATAAGTCCAGTTGACCTTATCAGGCACATACTCAATATCCAGAATGCTCACAAGAATCCGGGCAATCCCATTGGCACGAGTGAAAGCCATGTCGACTTTTTCTGTTTTTCCAACCAGGATGCCCAAACTAGCCACAACACGAGCGTCCTGCAGAGGCTTAGATGGAGCCCCCAAAAACCTCAGCCATACCTGTGTAAGCGGTTTTCCTTTAGGCTCAACCTGTTTCCACTCGTTAAACTCCAGAATACACTTAGTACCGGGAACTTTACACAAGCCAAAACTTAACAATTTCTGCAGGTCCTCGACAGATGGGAAATCAACCTTAAAAACTCTGTCCTCAATGGGCACCAACTCCCAAACAAAATCACCGGGAGCTAACTCCTGCAACCTCCTCACAATCTGTGCCTCAGTCACCTCGCCCTGAGTCGCTCTCACAA
Organism: Triticum aestivum; assembly: GCF_018294505.1. NCBI lineage: Eukaryota > Viridiplantae > Streptophyta > Magnoliopsida > Poales > Poaceae > Triticum > Triticum aestivum. Next base: position 565,608,677 of record NC_057812.1, on the reverse strand, counting down.
TCCCAGTAGTCGAACTCTGGTTATCCTCCGGGACCTCTCTCGCCTCCGGGGACTCAAAAAACATGAACTCAGCACAATAGACTCCATAGATGTTCAGAGTCGGAGGTAAGTCACGTAAAATCGGGCACTCTCCCGACTCATGTGCAAGCTTGCCACATGACTCACACAGCTGGGCCACACACTCAGCAATGAAGTGGCCCTTGTCACCACATCGATAGCAAATCATCCTCTCCTTCTTACGGGCATACTTGGACGCCCTCTCTGCATCAGACCTGTCGGTAGCCTCATCCACCGTCCCAGCCTCAGAAACGTCAACATTGGCCAACTCCTTCACCACCTCCATCGCCTGTGGAGGTAACTCTGAGGACTGCTGAGTGTCCTCCGTAGCATCAGTATGAACAGTGACCCTAGGTGGTTGTGGGCGGCGAAATCTCCCACGACCCCAGTTCCGACCACCTCGATTACCACAAAAACCTCCTCTCTGACGATGATCCGGGCCAGAAGCCCCCTCAACAAAACAGCCGGCCGGCCCAAGAAAGGGTCTCTCGGCCGACCCGTCACTCTGCCAAGCGTAACCACGCCCTCCTCCCGTCGACGAGGATCCGCAGTGCTGTCCCTCACCGTATGCATCGTATCCGTCGTCCCCCCACTGGCCTCGGGGAGGAACATTAGGCTGTTTATTGTTTGACTGAGGCTGAGAGGACCTGTTCTGCACCGGCCTAGCAACATAATGCGGTGGTGGTTTTCCCGTGGTGGTTGCCGGCATGCCTCCAACCTGCCTTTGTCCGGCGCCGCGGCCAGCCGGCCCATCTCCAGCAGTAACTGGCACGGGGGGTCTTGGTCCACCTCGACCCGCAGCCTGGGTAGCAAGGGGCGGCGCCGCCGTTGCTCTCCTGACCCCCCGACCGGCAGAATTAGCTGCGGGCGCCAAGACCGGTATCGTCGGCCTGACGCCACCCTTCCCAAGAGCCGGCTGCGGGTGGGATGGCCTCGGCGGCGGCACACCCCCGGGGGATAAACCTTGTCCCGCTGCACCAGCCGAGCCGCCACCTCCCGCCGGCGGCGTTTGGCCGTTCTGAGTCTGACCTCCCCGTCCTGCGGTCGAAGCCGGCGACGGAGCCGCCCCGCCCCAACCTGCAGCGCCTGACGAGGAACATTTTGCCGGCGGAGGAGCCTCCCCTCGACCTGCCATGGCCGGCCAGGGCTGGATGCGCCTCGCTCGTCGATCCCCGCAAGACGGGAAACCCTTCGTGCCTGTTTTGCGAACCCTAGACTGCGGCAAGCGAACGAAGGACACACATCGATCGACATTCGTGCATGCAGTCTCCACAGGCCGAACAGAACGGACGCATCTCTCCTGGGCCACATACCCATTGGAGCCCGCACGATCCAGGTCGGCATCTACACCCCCATGATGGGCCTCATGCCCATGCATGGTCCGGGAACCGGCCCACACCATACCAGCCCACTCAGAGCCAAATAGGGAATTCAAACGAAGGGATCTGGCCGCCCTGATCCCGTCGGCCACCCCGGTCGCCGGCGGCGGGGGTACTGGATCCGGCCTCCCTCCGTTCTTCTTCTTCTTCCGAATGACTAAGTTCCAATCATCTTGGGGGAAATAATCAGACAACGTAATTGGTTGAATGCGTACCTTAGGCAAAGGCCCTTTCCATGGTCTGATCGCCGTCGCCGCCGTCCTCCGGTGCACAATCCGGCGAACCACCTCCACTCGATCGGTAGAACGCAGACCTAGCCGCGCCGGATCCTCTCCGGGGACAACTTCATCTACCAACGCAGCGACATCTTCCTCCGAGTATCCAATATTGAACGCCTCGCAGATCATGTCGGATGGTGTTGGCGAGTAGTCCGGCGCCGGATCGTCGTCGTCCTCCTCATCTTCCGAGTCCGCTAGCGCCCAGAATCGACCCCCCACGCGCGCCTCAATCAGATCCGGCGACTCCCGTCGGCGGCCGGCGACGGTCGCCACGGGAACCCCGCGAGTCGCCCCGCGAGTCGCCCGCATCCTCCTCATCCTCCTCATCAACCGTATGTAGTCTGCCCATACATAATTTTGTGCCACGTATAGATTTTCGGAGCCTTCGATAGAGGTCTAGTCTATTTAGAATAATTTGAGGTGAACGTCTTCTTGTTAGGTTAAACATATGTGATAAAAGGTTGTGTTGAATTTAGCCGTGGATCAACCACACTCCTATAGGTTCTAGAAGCCTCGTTGCGTTGGGTTATAGGTGGTGTTTGTGGGCAGTGGCGAATGTATATGTATTTTATGATGTCAAGTGACAACATAAAATGTGTTTAGCAAACTAATCCTAATTAAGTTTTAAGTGTATATGTTTACATACATATATAAGTTTGATCTGTCGACATCACTGGCCTCGATTGCTGGCCGCCACTGCTTGTGGGCCCACCTGTAAGTGGATGCCTCACAAGTACATCGTGTTTGGGAATGTTTTGTACTGGACGTGCCGCTGTTAGGTGAGCCCATCTAATAGCAATCTCTCCTACTAGAGCATCCCATTCGCTACAGAAACATCTTTCCTTCTCACTCGACAGCCCCAGCCTATAAGTGGGCAGACACGTGTAGCCATTGTTGCCTTCTACAACCGTCAACCTCTTTCAAGTAGATGAACCCCATGTTGGGTCGCCCCGTATCACTGCTGCAGGCATGCCCAATGTACAACAAATACCTCCTCGCCGAGGCACTCTTCCACCTCCCCTTGAGTCCATGACATTCCTCCCTGTCTCGTGTATCCTTTAGCTTCTCCTACAAGTTCCATCCAAGAGGTGTGATGAGGCTTGCCCCAGCCCTAATCTCACCTACTTAAAAGAGCTTAAGGTTCAACTCTTGTTTTGATTTTTTTCCTTCATTCTCAAATTTTCATCGTTTTCCCCCGAAGACAATAGTAATAACTATAGTAATAGTAAACAACACCATGTTGGGCAGTGTGTTTTGCCTCTTGCAGTTGCTCACCACATGCCATTGGTGACAACTTTGGAAATAAACTCAAAAGGCCCTATTTTCCAATCTCAACATGTGTATTGTGCCCACCGAAAAAGAAAACTTCTCCGCACCCCTAGTTTTGTGCGCCTTGTGCCCCAAAAAATTACATGCAATTTCCATCACATGCAGTTGCATGTCAAAGACGAGTGTGTGACTGGGTGGCAAGTTTTCAAAAGAAAAAAACGAATCTTCTTTTACAATCTTAACTAATTATTTATGGCCACGTGATGTTAAAATAAAAACATATTTTTTTTGTTGCAATCATGTTGTTAGAAGCATGCGAACTTGCATATTCAAAATAAAATGAATGAAAATTTAAGTATTATAAAAGTACAAAGAAAACAAATTGTGACAAGGACAAAAATAATAAAGTAAAAAAAGGATTTTTTTTAAAAAAATCAAAGACATATAAGGTTAAATGGAAATCACAAAAAAGAAGGGAAATGTAATAAAAATAAAAATAAAAATAAAAAGGCAAAGACAGGCATTGAGGCGGGGCCTTGAAAAAGGCCCAGGAAACAAAATGGAAAGGGCTTGAAATCAGGATGGGTTGCTATTACGGATGCGGCGAAAAAAATGAAATCACTAATTAAGGAGTACTCGTTGCAAAGAACACTCCAATTTCTCAGGTCACGACAAGTGGCACACATGCAGCGCGCCACTTATCGCAACCTGGGAGTTTTCCTTTTTTCTGTAGATCCATTTATTCAAAACGTCTTATCTTTTAAACCATGCGTCCAAATCTTGAACCGTTTTCACCACTGAATTCCTCGCGTCGAAATCTTCAAAATTAGATCCCATGTTGATAGGTCTAGACGAAATTTTTTTCACGAAAAAAATTGGACAAAAAAAACCGAACCGGGAGCACGGTTTTTTCCCTTTTCGAAAGAGGCATGCCGTGCCTCTCGCGAAATCACACCCGTGCCTCTCATGGAAGCAAAACCGTGACTCTCGTGGAAGAAAAAAAACAGAAAACGTGTTTTTTTCGTTTCTGAAACGCACGGCCGTGACTCTCGCGAAAGCACAACCGTTCCTCTTGCGGAAGCAAAACCGTGACTCTCGCGAAAGAAAAAAATAGAAAACACATGTTTTTTTTGCTTTCTGAGACGCACAGCCGTGACTCTCGCGAAAGCACGACTGTGGCTCTCGCGGAAGCAAAACCATGACTCTCGCAAAAGAAAAAAAAATAGAAAACGCGTTTTGTTTTTCCCTTTCTGATAGAGGCGGGGGTGTCCCGATCTTTCGATGAGATGATAACTATCGATTTGGTGGAGTCGACTTTGACGATCCGACTACAAACGTGCACGACGTTGCGCCTTAGCAATCGCTAAACCAATCTCCTGATGTTACTAACGATGCCGGAAGCACGGTCAGCCTGACCACGAAGGTCTATTCCTGCAAGCAATCGAAGAACGAGCAAAATATGATAAAGCAATCTGAATATTGCGAATATATATGAAGCATTGATAATGGTGGGGATCCGTAAGCGGTCTTTGTCTAGTCGTTGGACACAAACGAAGTACACGAAGTTGCAATGGCAAACTTTTAATTAAACAAATCCCAAGGAAAAAGCTACTAGATGGATCTACTTATATAGGAGCAAGGGGTGGCGGCCAAGGAGGTGGAAGGACGTCCCAAGGCAACCTAAAATTAACACTAGTTCGTACAAGGCTCATGGGCCCAAGTGGAGGTGGTTTGGACTTGTTGTTTGACTCGGATTCTGCTACAGCGTCAGATTATTTCGTCGATATCTTAATGCTCCGGACGAATTTGACGGTGATTCCAATTGGGTTGGAAAGAGCACGAAATCTACTTACCAACAAAAAAAGAATCACCCAATTCAGAGTCCGTATGAAAAATTTGTTGATGTTTTGAGTCAGGTATGTCTTTGCAGTCCGAATCTAAATCCAGAACGTGAGAGACTTGGAGTCTATCTTCTCTTGGCTCAAAAGTGACGTGAGAGGACTTTTTGAATAGAACCTAAACTTATCCTTTTCCCTTATCTTCATATGTGGATTGTACAAATGTTCCATACACCTGCAATTAGACAAAACACAAAAGTGTGTGAAGTATTTTTATTCTGGATAACATAAATAGATTATTGAATAATTTGCACTAGAAATCACCTGACAAATATGCATGTATGCAATATTTTTGGTCATATCCAAGGTAGTCATGTCCTCATCACTTTCCGAGAGGCACGGCCATGACTCTCACGAAAGCACAACCGTGCCTCTCGCGAAAGCAAAACCATGACTCTCGCGAAAGAAAAAAAACAGAAAATACGTTTCTTTTCCGTTTTCGAAAGGCACGGCTGTGACTCTCGCTAAAGCACAACCGTGCCTCTTGATACGTCTCCAACGTATTTACTTTTCCAAACACTTTTGCCCTTGTTTTGGACTCTAACTTGCATGATTTGAATGGAACTAACCCGGACTGAAGCTGTTTTCAGCAGAATTACCATGATGTTATTTATGTGCAGGAGCAAACATTCTCGAAATGACCTGAAACTTCACGGAGACACTTTTCAGAAAATAAGAAAAATACCTGCCAAAGATGTAGACCAGGGGGGCCACCACCTTGCCATGAGGGTGGGGGCGCGCCTGCCCCCTAGGGTGTGCCCCCCTACCTCATGGGCCCCCTGTTGCCTCTTCGACTCCAACTCCACCTCCATATATTGAGTTTCGGGGAGGAAAAATCAAAGAGAAGAAATCATCATGTTTTACGATATGGAGCCGCCGCCAAGCCCTAAAACCTCTCAGGATGGCTGATCTGGAGTCTGTTCGGGGCTCTGGAGAGGGGAATCCGTCGCCATCGTCATCATCAACCATCCTCCATCACCAATTTCATGATGCTCACCGCCGTGCGTGAGTAATTCCATCATAGGCTTGTTGGACGGTGATGGGTTGGATGGGATCTATCATGTAATCGAGTTAGTTTTGTTAGGCTTTGATCCCTAGTGTCCACTATGTTCTGAGATTGATGTTGCTATGACTTTGCTATGCTTAATGCTTGTCACTAGGGCCTGAGTGCCATGATTTCAGATCTGAACCTATTATGTTTTCATCAATATATGAGTGTTCTTGATCCTATCTTGCAAGTCTATAGTCACCTATTATGTGTTATGATCCGTTAACCCCGAAGTGACAATAATCGGGATACTTACCGGTGATGACCGTAGTTTGAGGAGTTCATGTATTCACTATGTGTTAATGCTTTGTTCCAGTCTCTATTAAAAGGAGACCTTAATATCCCTTAGTTTCCATAAGGACCCCGCTGCCACGGGAGGGTAGGACAAAAGATGTCATGCAAGTTCTTTTCCATAAGCACGTATGACTATGTTCGGAATACATGCCTACATTATATCAATGAACTGGAGCTAGTTCTGTGTCACCCTAGGTTATGACTGTTACATGATGAACCGCATCCGGCATAATTCTCTATCACCGATCCATTGCCTACGAGCTTTCCACATATTGTTCTTTGCTTATTTATTTTCCCGTTGCTATTACTATCATCACTACAAAATAACAAAAACATTGCTTTTACTACCGTTACCTTTTGTTATCGTTATCATCACTATCATATTACTTTGCTACTAAACACTTTGCTGCAGATATTAAATTTCCAGGTGTGGTTGAATTGACAACTCAGCTGCTAATACTTGAGAATATTCTTTGGCTCCCCTTGTGTCGAATCAATAAATTTGGGTTGAATACTCTACCCTCGAAAACTGTTGCGATCCCCTATACTTGTGGGTTATCAAGACTATTTTCTAGCGCCGTTGCCGGGGAGCATAGCTCTATTCTTTGAGTCATTTGGGATATATATCTGCTTATCATTATGAAGAACTTGAGAGATCCAAAAACCAAGATCTATCCGTCAACTACGAGGGGAGGTAAGGAACTGCCATCTAGCTCTGCACTTGATTCACCTTCTGTTTTGAGTAAGCTTGCGACACCTACACCTGCTTCTTCTATTCGTTCTGATATGTCGCATGTTATTGATGATGCCACTTCTGCTATGCATGATACTTATGATGAAACTACCTCTATGCCTGATACTACTATGCCACTTAGTGCTTTTCTTGATGAACAACTTGCTAGGGCTAGAGAAATTGAAAATATTGAATCTGATGATACTAATGAAAGTGATGATGAAGAACCACTTGCCATTCCTAAGGGTTATGTTTTTGATCAAGATGCTTCTTTAGCTATTTTAGCTTGCAGAAATAGAACTGGACTTAAAAGATTATTAGCTAAATGGAGTAAGCAATCTCCAAATGTTAGAATGAAACCTGACCCTGCTTTTGCTAATTCACCTATCTTTGTTACTGATAAGGATTATGAATTCTCTATTGATCCTGATATAATTGCAGGATAACACAGGTAGTAGTCCCTCACTGATTCGGTTTACCTACCGGAGATGACCCCTAAAAATGTATGAAGACATTGAAGACAAAGGTGGTATGTGAAGGTATTCACATTGAAGTCTATGACAAGAGAAGACATTGTGTGAAGACTATGGAGCACGAAGACTTAGTTGTTTCGTTGTTTCGTTTTCTTCTTTGTTGAGTCATAGGAACCACCATACTATTAAGTGGGGTCCAAGTGAACCAGTCAGAATGACTGAAGTGATGCTTAACCAAAATCCTATGTCTTCGAGCGAAGACAATGAGAGCAAATCTTATCCAGAGCTAGATAAGTCAGCTTTGCTTGTAGCTCAAGTAAAGTTGTCATGTGTGTTTGAAATCTGACCGTTGGAACACGTGTCAGTTCCTTAGTGACCCAGGGTCATTTCGGACAAATCAGGTCGGGTTGCCTAGTGGCTATAAATAGCCCACCCCCTACACCATAAATTGGTTGGCTGCTCAGAGTTAGTGCACGGCTTTTGTCGTTTGAGAGCAACCCACCTCGAAGCCTTTGAGAGAGAAATCATTGCGAGGACAAAGACCTAAACACCTAGAGCCAAAGAGTGTTAGGCATCACTTGAGTCTTCTTGTCTATGTGATCTGAAGACTTATTACACTTGAGGACTGTGAATCCTCCAGCCGGTTAGGCATCGTGTTCTGAGCATCCAAGAGTCATTGTGGGTCGCCGGTGAACGAAGTCTGTGAAGGTTTGGAAGTCTACCTTGGAGACTTACCAGAGTGATTGGGCGAGGACTGGGTGTCCTTAGCTCAAGGGGAATAAGGTGAAGACATGGTCTTTTGAGTTAAATCTCAGCCTCCCTAACCAGACGTACAGTTGTCACAGCAACTGGAACTGGTCCAACAAATCATTGTCTTCAACGAGCAACTGGTTCTATCCTTTCCATCTCTTTATTTATAGTTGGTCCTTGTGAAGTCATTTCCTGTTTGCATTATCTTTTGTCTTCACTGAGTGACTGCTTGTTCTGATTGGTTTCATACTATCTTCCATCCTGATCTATACTGCCTAGCCGCTATTAGTCTTTGTGCTTTCAATTCATTGAATATTTAACTATGGCTTGCCTAGAGTAGTCTACCTTCTGCTGCATGGTAATAGGTTTATTTCTATCGTTTGTCTTCGAAACTTCCATGTTTTGAAGACTTTCATAAAAATTGCCTATTCACCCCCCTCTAGTCGATCACTAGCACCTTCAATTGGTATCAGAGCCTAGTACTCCTTTGTTCTGAGTGATTCGGTTTAACCACCTGGAGTTTTAGCTATGTCGACTGCAGAGATAATAAAAGTCTCCATTGCGTGCCTAGTCTTCGATGGAACTGAATATCCCTACTGGAAGAATAAGATGCGCATGCATCTTGAAGCCATTGATGTCGACCTCTGGTATGTCGTCAAGAATGGCATTCCCAAGGCTGGTGAAAATGTCACCGCTGCTAATGTCAAGAAGTTCGTTCAACTGGACTCCACTGCCAAGAACATCATCTGTGGTCATTTAACCAAAGGGCAGTATGACCGTGTGAGTGCTCTGGAAACATCCAAGCTAGTCTGGGACTGGCTCTCCAAGGTCAACAAAGGCGTCTCAACCCAGAGAGATCAAAGAATCAGTGTCCTTCGCAACCTCTTCAACCGCTTCAATAGAAATGACAATGAGAATGTTCAGCTCACGTTTGATCGACTCACTGACATCACAAATGAGTTTCAAGCTCTCGGTGCTACTGAGATCACCAAGCATGAAATCGTCAAGACACTCCTGAGATCACTTGACAGCTCCTTTGGCACCCTAGCCCTGATGATTCAAGAACGCCCTGACTTCAAGACACTCGATCCGCCTGACATACTTGAAAGGCTCAACACACATGAGTTTCAGCTTTCTGAGAAAAGAGACATCTACGGTCCCAACTATGGGCGAACTCATGCTTTGAAGGCAAAAGTTGTTTCCTCATCCGAAGAAGAATCTGACTGCAGTTCTGATGATCCTAAAGACATTGGAAAGGAGCTTGCTATGCTTGTGAAGAAGTTCCAGAAATTCACCAAGGAGAAAGGCTTCAGAAAGTCCTCATGATCCAGCTTAAGGAATGATGAAGCTTCTGCTCATGACTACAAGAAGAGAACATGCCACAAGTGCAAGAAACCTGGTCACTACATCTCTGAGTGTCTGAAGTGGGACAATGAAAACAAGAAGAAGAAGAAGAATAGCAAGGAATATGATTCTGACGACAAGAAGAAGAAGAAATACTCAAAGTCTTCTTCCAAGTCTTCCTCAAAGTCTTCATCACACAAGAAGAGCACATCTGGCAAGGCTCGTGCGTTTGTTGGCAAGGAAATGGATTCAGAGGAGGAGTCTGCTTCTGAGGAGGCGGAGGTGGAGTCTGAGGAGGAGTCCGATTCTGGCGTTGCAAGTCTGGCTACAGCCTATGTTGCCAAGTCCATCTTGAACACTAAAGACAATGACTTCATCACTAACGCCGATGCTAATGACAAGGACAACTCCGCTCCCACCTACTGTTGGGGAACGTAGCAATAATTCAAAATTTTCCTACGTGTCACCAAGATCAATCTATGGAGTCATCTAGCAACGAGGGAGGAGTGGATCTACATACCCTTGTAGATCGCGTGCGGAAGCGTTCAAGAGAACGGGGTTGATGGAGTCGTACTCGTCGTGATCCAAATCACCGATGATCCTAGCGCCGAACGGACGGCACCTCCGCGTTCAACACACGTACGGAGCAGCGACGTCTCCTCCTTCTTGATCCAGCAAGGGGGGAGGAGAGGTTGATGGAGATCCAGCAGCACGACGGCGTGGTGGTGGAAGTAGCGGGATTCCAACAGGGCTTCGCCAAGCGCTGCGGGAGAAGGGAGATGTGTCATGGGAGGGAGAGGGAGGCGCCAGGGCTTAGGTGTAGCTGCCCTCCCTTCCCCCCACTATATATAGGGCCAAGGGAGAGGGGGGCGCAGCCTTGGCCCTTCTTCCAAGGAAGGGTGCGGCGAGGGAGGAGTCCATCCTCCCCAAGGCACCTAGGAGGTGCCTTCCCCTTTTAGGACTCTTTCTTTCCCCTTATCTCTTGGCGCATGGGCCTCTTGGTGCTGGTGCCCTTGGCCCATATAGGCCAAGGCGCACACCCCTACAGCCCATGTGGCCCCCCTGGGCAGGTGGACCCCCGGACCCCTTTCGGCACTCCCGGTACAATACCGATAATGCGCGAAACTTTTCCGGCGACCAAAACAAGACTTCCCATATATAAATCTTTACCTCCAGACCATTCCGGAACTCCTCGTGACGTCAGGGATCTCATCCGGGACTCCGAAAAACTTCCGGGTTACCGCATACTAATATCTCTATAACCCTAGCGTCACCGAACCTTAAGTGTGTAGACCCTACGGGTTCGGGAACCATGCAGACCTGACCGAGACGTTCTCCGGTCAATAACCAACAGCGGGATCTAGATACCCATGTTGGCTCCCACATGTTCCACGATGATCTCATCGGATGAACCATGATGTCAAGGACTTAATCAATCCCGTATGCAATTCCCTTTGTCTAGCGGTACGATACTTGCCCGAGATTCGATCGTCGGTATCCCGATACCTTGTTCAATCTCGTTACTGGCAAGTCTCTTTACTCGTTTCGTAACACATCATCCCGTGATCAACTCCTTGATCACATTGTGCACATTATGATGATGTCCTACCGAGTGGGCCCAGAGATACCTCTCCGTTTACACGGAGTGACAAATCCCAGTCTCGATTCGTGCCAACCCAACAGACACTTTTGGAGATACCTGTAGTGTACCTTTATAGCCACCCAGTTACGTTGTGACGTTTGGCACACCCAAAGCACTCCTACGGTATCCGGGAGTTGCACAATCTCATGGTCCAAGGAAATGATACTTGACATTAGAAAAGCTTTAGCATATGAACTACATGATCTTGTGCTAGGCTTAGGATTGGGTCTTTGTCCATCACATCATTCTCCTAATGATGTGATCCCGTTATCAATGACATCCAATGTCCATGGTCAGGAAACCGTAACCATCTATTGATCAACGAGCTAGTCAACTAGAGGCTTACTAGGGACATGGTGTTGTCTATGTATCCACACATGTATCTGAGTTTCCTATCAATACAATTCTAGCATGGATAATAAACGATTATCATGAACAAGGAAATATAATAATAACTAATTTATTATTGCCTCTAGGGCATATTTCCAACAGTCTCCCACTTGCACTAGAGTCAATAATCCAGTTCACATCGCTATGTGATTAACACTCAAGGTCACATCCCCATGTGACTAACACCCAAAGAGTTTACTAGAGTCAATAATCTAGTTCACATTACCATGTGATTAACACTCGATGAGTTCTGGGTTTGATCATGTTATGCTTGTGAGAGATGTTATAGTCAACGGGTCTGAATCTTTCATATCCGTGTGTGCTTTACAAATCTCTATGTCATCTCCCAGATGCAGCTACCACGTTCTATTTGGAGCTATTCCAAATAACTGTTCTACTATACGAATCCAGTTTACTACTCAGAATAATCTGGATTAGTGTCAAAGTTTGCATCGGTGTAACCCTTTACGACGAACTCTTTTACCACCTCCATAATCGAGAAAATTCCTTAGTCCACTATTTACTAAGGATAACTTTGACCGCTGTCCTGTGATCCATTCTTGGATCACTCTTGTACCCCTTGACTGACTCATGGCAAGGCACACTTCAGGTGCGGTACACAGCATAGCATACTGTAGAGCCTAGGTCTAAAGCATAGGGGACGACCTTCGTCCTTTCTCTCTACTTTGTTGCGGTCAGGTTTCGAGTCTTACTCAATGTTCACACCTTACAACACAGCCAAGAACTCCTTCTTTGCCAATCCATTTTGAACTCCTTCAAAATCTTGTCACGGTATGTATTCATTTGAAAGTACTATTAAGCGTTTTGATCTATCCTTATAGATCTTAATGCTCAATACTCAAGTAGCCTAATCCAGGTTTTCCATCGAAAAACACTTTTCAAATAACCCTATATGCTTTCCAGAAATTCTACGTCATTTCTGATCAACAATGTGTCAATAACATATATTCATCAGAAATTCTATAGTGCTCCCACTCACTTCTTTGGAAATACAAGTTTCTCACAAACTTTGTATACACCCAAAATCATTGATCATCTCATCAAAGCATACATTCCAACTCCGAGATGCTTACTCCAGTCCTTAGAAGGATTGCTGGAGCTTTGCATACTTTATTAGTATCTTTCAGGATTGACAAAACCTTCCGGTTGTATCACATACAACCTTTCCTCAAGAAAATCGTCGAGGAAACAATGTTTTGACATCCTATCTGCAGATTTCATAAATAATGCAGTAATCGCTAATGTAATTCCAACAGACTCTTAGCATCGCTACGAGTGAGAAAGTCTCATCATAGTCAACTCCTTGAACTTGTCGGGAAACATCTTAACAACAAGTCGAGCTTTCTTAATGGTGACATTTACCATCATTGTCCGTCTTCCTTTTAAAATCCATCTGTACTCAACAGCCTTATGACCATCGAGCCGTTCTGCCAAAGTCTACACTTTGTTTTCATACATGGATCCTCTCTCGGATTTTATGGCCTCGAGCCATTTATCGGAATCCGGGCCCACCATCGCTTCTCCATAGCTCGTAGGTTCATTGTTGTCTAGCAACATGACTTCCAAGACAGGATTACGTACCACTCTGAAGTAGTACACATCCTTGTCATCCCACGAGGTTTGTTAGTGACTTGATCTGAAGTTTCATGATCACTATCATAAGCTTCCACTTCAATTGGTGTAGGTGCCACAGGAACAACTTCATGTGCCCTGCCACACACTAGTTGAAGAGATGGTTCAATAACCTCATCAAGTCTCCACCACCCTCCCACTCAATTCTTTCGAGAGAAACTTTTCCTCGAGAAAGGACCCAATTCTAGAAACAATCCCTTATTGCTTTCGGATCTGAGACAGGAGGTATACCCAACTGTTTTGGGTGTCCTATGAAGATGCATTTATCCGCTTTGGGTTCGAGCTTATCAGCCTGAAACTTTTTCACATAAGCGTCGCAGCCCCAAACTTTTAAGAAATGACAGCTTAGGTTTCCCTAAACCATAGTTCATACGGTGTCATCTCATCGGAATTACGTGGTGCCCCTTTTAAAGTGAATGTGGTTGTCTCTAATGCCTAACCCATAAACTATTATGGTAATTCGATAAGAGACATCATGGTATGCATCATATCCAATGGGGTGCAGTTATGATGTTCGGACACACCATCACACTATGGTGTTCCAGGTTGTATTAGTTGTGAAACAATTTCCACAATGTCTTAATTTTGTGCCAAACTCGTAATTCAGATATTCATCTCTATGATCATATCATAGATCTTTTATCCTCTTGTCACGACGATCTTTCAACTTCACCCTGAAATTACTTGAACCTTTCAATAATTCAGACTCGTGATTCATCAAGTAAATATACTCAACATCTACTCAAATCATCTGTGAAGTAAGAACATAACGATATCCACTACACGCCTCAGCACTCATTGGACTGCACACATCAAAATGTATTACTTCCAACAAGTTGCTTTCTAGTTCCATTTTACTAAAAACGAGGCTTTCAGTCATCTTGCCCATGTGGTATGATTTGCATGTCTCAAGTGATTCAAAATCAAGTGAGTCCAAACGATCCATCTGTATAGAGTTTCTTCATGCATATCTACCAACAAACATGGTTCGCATGTCTCAATCCTTTCAAAAATGAGTGAGTCCAAAGATCCATCAACATGGAGCTTCTTCATGCGTTTTATACCGATATGACTTAAGTGGCAGTGCCACAAGTAGGTGGTACTATCATTACTATCTTATATCTGTTGGCATGAACATGTGTATCACTATGATCGAGATTCAATGAACCATTCATTTTAGGTGCAAGACCATTGAAGGTATTATTCAAATAAACAGAGTAACCGTTATTCTCCTTAAATGAATAACCGTATTGCGATAGACATAATCCAATCATGTCTATGCTCAACGCAAACACCAATCTCGATGGTAGAGGGAGCGTGCGATGCTTGATCATATCAACATTGGAAACACTTCCAACACATATCGTTAGCTCACCTTTAGCTAGTCTCCGTTTATTCCTTAGCTTTTATTTCGAGTTACTAACACTTAGCAACCGAACCGGTATCTAATACCCTGGTGCTACTAGGAGTACTAGTAAAGTACACATTAACACAATGTATATTCAATATGCTTCTATCGACCTTGCCAGCCTTCTCATCTACCAAGTATCTAGGGTAATTCTGCTCCAGTGGCTGTTCCCCTTATTATAGAAGCACTTAGTCTCGGGTTTGGGTTCAACCTTGGGTTTCTTCACTAGAGCAACAGCTGATTTGCCGTTCCATGAAGTATCCCTTCTTGCCTTTGCCCTTCTTGAAACTAGTGGTTTCACCAACCATCAACAATTGATGCTCCTTCTTGATTTCTACTTTTGTGGTGTCAAACATCGCGAATATCTCAAGGATCATCATATATGTCCCTGATATATTATAGTTCATCACGAAGCTCAAGCAGCTTGGTGGTAATGACTTCGGAGAACCATCACTATTTCATCTGGAAGATCAACTCCCACTCAATTCAAGCGATTGTTGTACTCAGACAATCTGAGCACAAGTTCAACAATTGAGCTTTTCTCCCTTAGTTTGTAGGCTAAGAAAATCGTCGGAGGTCTTATACCTCTTGACGTGGGCACGATCCTGAAATCCCAATTTCAGCCCTCAAAACATCTCATATGTTTCGCGATGTTTCAAAACGTCTTCGGTGCCTCAACTCTAAGCCGTTTAACTGAACTATCACGTAGTTATCAAATGTGTATGTCAGATGTTCGCAACATCCATAGACAACGTTTGAGGTTCAGCACACTGAGCGGTGCATTAAGGACATAAGCCTTCTATGAAGCAATGAGGACAATCCTCAGTTTACGGACCTAGTCCGCATAATTGCTACTATCAACTTTCAAATAAATTTCTCTAGGAACATAACTAAACAGTAGAACTAAAGCACGAGCTACGACATAATTTGCGAAGACCTTCTGACTATGTTCAAGATAATTAAGTTCATCTTATGAACTCCCACTCAAATAGACATCCCTCTAGTCATCTAAGTGATTACATGATCCGAGACAACTAGGCCGTGTCCGATCATCACGTGAGATGGACTAGTCATCATCGGTGAACATCTTCGTGTTGATCGTATCTACCATACGACTCATGCTCGACCTTTCGGTCTCTTGTGTTCCGAGGCCATGTCTGTACATGCTAGGCTCGTCAAGTCAACCTAAGTGTTTTGCATGTGTTCTGAGGCCATGTCTGTACATGCTAGGCTCGTCAACACCCGTTGTATTCGAACGTAAGAATCTATCACACCCGATCATCACGTGGTGCTTCGAAACGACGAACTTTCGCAACGGTGCACAGTTGGGGGGAACACTTTCTTGAAATTTTAATGAGGGATCATCTTATTTACTACCGTCGTTCTAAGCAAATAAGAAGTATAAACATGATAAACATCACATGCAATCAAATAGTGACATGATATGGCCAATATCATATTGCTCCTTTTGATCTCCATCTTCGGGGCTCCATGATCATCATCGTCACCAGCATGACACCATGATCTCCATCATCATGATCTCTATCATCGTGTCTTCATGAAGTTGTCTTGTCAACTATTACTTCTACTACTACAGCTAACGGTTAGCAATAAAGTAAAGTAATTACATGACGTTTATGTTGACACGCAGGTCATAAATAAATTAAGACAACTCCTATGGCTCCTGCCGGTTGTCATACTCATCGACATGCAAGTCGTGATTCCTATTACAAGAACATGATCAGTCTCATACATCACATATATCATTCATCACATCCTTTGGCCATATCACATCACATAGCATACCCTGCAAAAACAAGTTAGACGTCCTCTAATTGTTGTTTGCATGTTTTACGTGGCTGCTATGGGTTTCTAGCAAGAACGTTTCTTACCTACGCAAAACCACAACGTGATATGCCAATTGCTATTTACCCTTCATAAGGACCCTTTTCATCGAATCCGATCCGACTAAAGTGGGAGAGACAGACACCCGCTAGCCACCTTATGCAACTAGTGCATGTCAGTCGGTGGAACCAGTCTCACGTAAGAGTACGTGTAAGGTCGGTCCGGGCCGCTTCATCCCACAATGCCGCCGAATCAAGATTGGACTAGTAACGGTAAGCATATTGAACAAAATCAACGCCCACAACTACTTTGTGTTCTACTCATGCATAGAAACTACGCATAGACCTAGCTCATGATGCCACTGTTGGGGAACGTAGCAATAATTCAAAATTTTCCTACGTGTCACCAAGATCAATCTATGGAGTCATCTAGCAACGAGGGAGGAGTGGATCTACATACCCTTGTAGATCACGCGCGGAAGCGTTCAAGAGAACGGGGTTGATGGAGTTGTACTCGTCGTGATCCAAATCACCGATGATCCTAGCGCCGAACGGACGGCACCTCCGCGTTCAACACACGTACGGAGCAGCGACGTCTCCTCCTTCTTGATCCAGCAAGGGGGGAGGAGAGGTTGATGGAGATCCAGCAGCACGACGGCGTGGTGGTGGAAGTAGCGGGATTCCAACAGGGCTTCGCCAAGCGCTGCGGGAGGAGGGAGATGTGTCATGGGAGGGAGAGGGAGGCGCCAGGGCTTAGGTGTAGCTGCCCTCCCTTCCCCCCACTATGTATAGGGCCAAGGGAGAGGGGGGGCGCAGCCTTGGCCCTTCTTCCAAGGAAGGGTGCGGCCAGGGAGGAGTCCATCCTCCCCAAGGCACCTAGGAGGTGCCTTCCCCTTTTAGGACTCTTTCTTTCCCCTTATCTCTTGGCGCATGGGCCTCTTGGGGCTGGTGCCCTTGGCCCATATAGGCCAAGGCCCACACCCCTACAGCCCATGTGGCCCCCCGGGGCAGGTGGACCCCTGGACCCCTTTCGGCACTCCCGGTACAATACCGATAATGCGCGAAACTTTTCCGGCGACCAAAACAAGACTTCCCATATATAAATCTTTACCTCTGGACCATTCCGGAACTCCTCGTGACGTCCAGGATCTCATCCGGGACTCCGAACAACTTTCGGGTTACCGCATACTAATATCTCTATAACCCTAGCGTCACCGAACCTTAAGTGTGTAGACCCTACGGGTTCGTGAACCATGCAGACATGGCCGAGACGTTCTCCGGTCAATAACCAACAGCGGGATCTGGATACCCATGTTGGCTCCCACATGTTCCACGATGATCTCATTGGATGAACCACGATGTCAAGGACTTAATCAATCCCGTATGCAATTCCCTTTGTCTAGTGGTACGATACTTGCCCGAGATTCGATCGTCGGTATCCCGATACCTTGTTCAATCTCGTTACCGGCAAGTCTCTTTACTCGTTTCGTAACACATCATCCCGTGATCAACTCCTTGATCACATTGTGCACATTATGATGATGTCCTACCGAGTGGGCCCAGAGATACCTCTCCGTTTACACGGAGTGACAAATCCCAGTCTCGATTCGTGCCAACCCAACAGACACTTTCGGAGATACCTGTAGTGTACCTTTATAGCCACCCAGTTACGTTGTGACAGTTGGCACACCCAAAGCACTCGTACGGTATCCGGGAGTTGCACAATCTCATGGTCTAAGGAAATGATACTTGACATTAGAAAAGCTTTAGCATACGAACTACATGATCTTGTGCTAGGCTTAGGATTGGGTCTTTGTCCATCACATCATTCTCCTAATGATGTGATCCCGTTATCAATGACATCCAATGTCCATGGTCAGGAAACCGTAACCATCTATTGATCAACAAGCTAGTCAACTAGAGGCTTACTAGGGACATGGTGTTGTCTATGTATCCACACATGTATCTGAGTTTCCTATCAATACAATTCTAGCATGGATAATAAACGATTATCATGAACAAGGAAATATAATAATAACTAATTTATTATTGCCTCTAGGGCATATTTCCAACACCTACTGCTTCATGGCACGTGGTGCCAAGGTAAACTCACGCACTACTCACTATCAAACATCCAGTGAAGATGACTCTGATTGTGGTTCCAAACCCAGCTACAAAACACTTGCTAAAATTGCAACTGAACAACAGAAAGCTATGGAACATATTCAAAAATTGTTAGACAAAAGCGATGACCTGTTAGACGCTTAAATGCATCGATCTCAGTCCTTAATTGAAGACATAAAAAAATCTTCATGTTAAGTATGAGGAACTTGAAAGTCGTCATGAAACGCTCTCAATAACTCATGAAAATCTTTCCTATGATTATCTTCAAAGGAAGTAAGATCTTGAGAAATTGAGAGCAGCTCATGAAGATCTTCAAAAGGAAAATGAGTCACTTCACGCCAAACAGATCAGTTCCGCTCAGGAAGGATTTGAACCACCATGTCTTAAATGCATTGAGCATGACAACGCTACTTCTGTTGTTGGATGTTCTACTGTTGCTACTGTTGCAATATCTTCAACTGTTGATGTGGTAACTAACCCCTCTGCTGAGGATACCACTGCTATTGCTGATGAAAATGCTAGGTTGAAGACATTGCTTGAAACAGGGATGTACAAAAGTCTCAAAGGGCATCAGACACTATGTGATGTCCTCAAAAGGCAGATCCTGAACCGAAACCCTAGGAAAGAGGGTGTTGGGTTCGAAAGGAAAATGAATGCTGATGGCTCTTACTGGAAACCTGAGCAGTACCCCAAAACCACATGGGTTGCTGGCTTGCTGCAAAGGAACCTTCAGTGGATCCATCCACCCTATCTGGCTTCACTTGTACTAATCCCATTGTCATTGATGAATCCTTTGATGCAAACTATAAATTGTTTAAGAATCAGAATGGTGAAGTGTTTGCCAGGTATATTGGTACTAACTGCAGGAATGGGCCGCCTATGGAGAAAGTCTGGGTGCCGAAAAAGTGTCTGGAAAATCTTCCTATGAATATCGTCATGACACCACAAGTGAAGAAGACTAACCCCAGACCACAGGCTTCATATGGTCCAAAGGCTTCATACAGACAGAGAACTCATCTGAGTCGCACTAACGCAAATGTTTTGCAGGGAAACCATACTCAGGCCTATGAATATGACCGTGTTTCATCAAACCGCCATGTTCATAAGACCAAGAACTACTCTGCTTATTCTTATGAGTACTATTGTCCACCTGCAAGACTATTTGCTAGGGCTCCAAAGCCAAAGTTCTCAGATGCTGCACTTAGACTCATTGCTTCGAAGCCACCCTTGAAGATGTGGGTGGCTAAGAAAGCTTAACTCTCTTTTGCAGGGAAAGGTCTGTAGCCGAAAATCAAATGCGTCTGAAGCTATTGCTAGGGACCTTAAACATCTTGTAGGGTGCAAGATCAAATGCCCAAATGGTCTTATCATGTATTTTGTTCCCGAGTCGCTTGCTACTTGCCCTATTAGTCCTAACCTCGATCTAAGATTTCATAATCCACTTGCTCGTCAAATGTTTATGCTTCACAATTCTCTTCGTGAAGCCTATCCCCCTAACTGCACTGTAGGGTATGACACCAGCTGCTTTAGAATGGATTATTGATAGTGGATGTACTAATCACATGACTGGCAAGCGAAGTCTTCTCATGGACTCAACCTTACGTCCATCTGACAAGAGTCACATCACATTTGCTGATACTGGTAAAGGCAAGGTATTGGGTCTAGGTAGAGTTGCAATATCAAGGTATCAGCACATGGATAAAGTGATGCTTGTTGAATCCCTTGGTTTCAACTTAATGTCTGTCTCAATGCTTTGCGATTTGAATATGATTGTGATGTTTGGAAAATATCGTTGCCTTGTTCTAATGGAATCAGACAAGTCTCTAGTCTTTGAAGGGTATCGGAAAGATGATTTCTACATGGTAGATTTCTCAGCAGGACCACAGCTTGCCGTATGTCTTCTTGCAAAAGCTTCAGAATGCTGGCTCTGGCGTCGGAGGATAGGGCATGCTGGCATGAGGAACTTGCATACTCTTGCAAAGAAGAAGCACGTCATAGGCATCGAGGGCGTCAAGTTCAAGAAGGATCACTAATGCGGTGCCTGCGAAGCTGGAAAGATGACGAGGGCCAAGCATCCCTCGAAGACAATCATGACAACGACTCAACCCTTCGAACTGCTACACATGGACCTCTTCGGTCCCACTCACTACTCAACTCTTACTACTACTGCTTGTCTCTATGGCTTCGTCATTGTTGATGATTATTCAAGATATACATGGGTGCATATAATCCTCTACAAGACTGAAGTGCAGGATGTCTTCAGACGCTTCGCCAATCGAGCCATGAACAACTATGGCATCAAGATCAAGCACATCAGAAGTGACAATGGCATTGATTCAAGAACACCGGCCTCGACACTTACCTTGATGCTTTGGGCATCACTCATGAGTTCTCAGCTTCGTACACGCCGCAGCAGAATGGCATCGTGGAACGCAAGAACAGAACACTCATTGAGATGGCCCGGACGATGCTCGATGAATACAAGACTCCAAGAAAGTTCTGGCCTGAAGCCATTGATACTGCATGCCATGTCATCAACCATGTTTATCTTCACAAGCTTCTGAACAAAACATCCGATGAACTCCTCACTAGTAAGAAGCCAAATGTCAGTTACTTCAGAGTATTTGGTGCCAGGTGCTGGATCAAGGATCCACATCACACTTCAAAATTTTCACCGAAAGCACATGAAGGTTTTATGCTTGGTTACGGAAAGGATTCGCACTCCTACAGAGTCTTCAACCTCTTTCACTATAAAGTGGTTTAAACTGTGGACGTGTGGTTCGATGAGACTAACGGCTCGCAAAGAGAGCACCTACCAAATGTGCTAGATGAAGTTCCATCCAGTGAATCCATCAAGCTCATGGGAACTGGAGAAATCATACCGTCTGAAGCACAACCTGAAGAGGAACTCATCATCTCTGCACCTGATCAACCTGAAGACAATACTCAGCCTGAAGACAATCCTTCTAACGATGACAATGATCAGCAAGAGAAAAATCTTCATCCTGTTCATCCTCGTGTTGCAAATGAAGTACAGATTGAGAAAATAATTGATAGCATCAATGCACCTGGTCCACTCACTCGTTCTAGGGCAACACAACTAGCAAATTTCTGTGGGCACTTCGCATTCGTCTCAATATCTGAACCCAAGAAAGTTGATGAAGCCTTCATGGAACCTGAATGGATTCAAGCTATGCAAGAAGAGCTTCAACAGTTCGATCTGAATAATGTATGGGAACTGGTCAAGCGTCCTGATCCTCGTAAACACAATATCATAGGCACTAAATGGATATATCACAACAAGCAAGATGAGCATGGTCAAGTTTTCAGAAACAAGGCTCGTCTCGTTGCTCAAGGATACACTCAAGTTGAAGGAATTGACTTCGATGAAACATTTGCTCCTGTGGCTAGGCTTGAAGCTATACGCATACTGCTGACCTATGCAAATCATCATAACATTCTTCTATATCAAATGGATGTGAAGAGTGCCTTTCTCAATGGCAAGATTGAAGAAGAAGTGTATGTTGCACAACCGACTGGCTTTGAAGATCCAAAACATCCTGAGATGGTTTACAAGCTCAACAAGGCACTGTATGGCCTCAAACAAGCCCCTCGTTCTTGGTATGACACACTCAAGGACTTCCTGAAGAGCAAAGGCTTCAAACCTGGTTCCCTGGATCCCACACTCTTCACGAAGACATATGATGGTGAACTGTTTGTGTGCCAAATATATGTGGATGACATTATCTTCGGCTGCACTAATCAGAAATACAGTGATGAGTTTGGATACATGATGCAAGAGCAATATCAGATGTCCATGATGGGTGAGCTAAAGTTCTTTCTTGTTCTTCAAATACGACAGCAACGCAACGACATCTTCATATCTCAAGAGAAATACCTCAAGGATTGCCTAAAGAAGTTTGGAATGCAAGACTGCAAAGGTTACACGACGCCAATGCCTACCAAGAGTCATCTAGATTCTGATGCCAATGGTAAAGAGTTCGATCAAAAGGTATATCGCTCCATGATTGGTTCTTTGCTTTATTTTTGTGCATCTAGGCCAGATGTCATGCTTAGTGTTTGCATGTGTGCCCGATTCCAAGCGGCACCAAAGGAATCACATCACTTAGCTATGAAGCGAATTCTTCAATATTCGGCTCACACCCCAACACTAGGATTATGGTATCCAAAGGGCTCAGAGTTTGATCTAGTTGGATTCTCGGATGCTGATTATGCTGGTGACAAGGTGGATCGCATGTCTACATCAGGCACATGTCACTTTCTGGGACGATCACTTGTATGTTAGTCTTCAAAGAAGCAGAACTGTGTATCTCTCTCCACTGCTGAATCTGAATACATTGCTACTGGATCTTGCTGCGCTCACCTTCTATGGATGAAGCAAACACTCAAAGACTATGGCATTCATCTGAAGCAAGTGCCACTCTACTACGACAATGAAAGCGCCATCAAGATCGCCAACAACCCAGTTCAGCATTCGAAGACAAAGCACATTCAGATCCGTCATCACTTTCTCAGAGATCATGTCATGAAGGAAGATATTGATATCATTCATGTCAGCACTGAAGAGCAATTGGCAGATATCTTCACAAAGCCCTTGGATAAGAAAAGGTTTTGCAAGTTGCAGTGTGAGATAAATATCTTGGAATCCTCAAATGTCATGTGATCATGCACACATTCTAACACTTATGCATGTTGATGACTTAGATGTGCAAACACACGAAGTAACGTATATCTTCAACTAATGAAGACTTACACTCTAAGTGTGAATACATTAACGCGGAATTTGACTTCGGAGCACCACGATAATTATGCGTCGTGTCTGGGTCTAATATTTCCTATACGGTGGGTAACGCCACCACCAAACTTTTTTTTGGAATACTTTCTGTTGGCGTTGCATTTGCAAATTCTTCGCATTTGGTTTGTCTTCATTGTTAACATGGCTTCATGTTTATCTTCAGTGTACTGATTTGGTTTCTGTCCTCTACAACATTCACTTATAGCTATGTCTTCTAGTTGAATCTTTTGAACTAAGTGAATGTGATTGGACCCTGACCTTTCTATCCTCCCGTCTCAAGTCTATCTATCCAAATCATATGCATTCTATTGAAACTGTCAAAACGTCTTCTCTGCGTCCTTGTCAGCAGAAGACACAGAGACAAACATTAATCTGTTTTCAATGCTCAATCTTTTTTACCTGAAACCCAGAGAAGTGGGAACGACCACTTGACAATCCAGGCGTGCGTGGGAACATGGAACAACCTCCAATGTGTTTCATTTTCGTCACGTGTCCTTTAGATGTGAACCGCCAGGGGCACCTGTGTAATAACACTGTGCCGTCCCTGTCCCTATAAATGCATGCCTCACCCCAGTCATTATCTCTTCTTCCACTCTCGCACAAACCCTAGCGCCACCGCTAGCCCTCGACGACGCCGTCGACGAAGCGCTTAGCTGCCGTGACCTCACCGACATCATCCTCACGCCGGCCGTGGACATCGTCTTCTCCGCCGTCGCCGTAGGTGTCCTCCGTCGCCAAGTTAGGGCACGGAAGATCGAACTGCTCGGCCTCCTCTCCCACTCCGTCTAGCAGTTCCTCGTGTGGTAAATAAAACCTCTTTTTTACAGTCTTTTTGATCTGATAAATTCATCCTTTCCAACCACAAGTGGTTTTTGTTGCTACAAAATTGGATCTATCCTATTCTGCATCTCATAGATTCGTAACTTTCTACCACAAGCAGTTGCTGTTCACACAAGTTGGATCCACTTCATACTACATCTCATATTATGCCTAGTATGTTCACTTATGCTTCACAAAGTAGTTAGATTCCTCACTTGTACTTATTTGTGGATTCGTACAAATCTGGAACCAACTCACTACATATGAGTGAATATCTTCGCACTATGAGGTCAATGTCTTCTAAATTGATTTATCTTCAAAATCTTCTAAGAATGCATATGACCTCTTCCCCTTCCTTCGCATCTCTAATGTTGTCACATGTACATGTCCGTGGGAGAATCCCTTAGTTCTCATAGTCTGCATTCATTTGCAGAGTTCTTACAGCGTCACATAAATTCTCCTGAAGCCAGTTCCTGTCTTACAACGCCGTGGAAACACTGCTAAGGACCTGCCACCGGATCTCTGTGAGTTATACAAGTCAGATCCAGAAGAAACCTATGAAGAACGCAAGAATCGAATCCAATGGATTTGAAGAAATTGGGCAGATGAATGGTTCAAGTACAGATTCGTCACCAAGGAGTATGCTGAGAAGAATGCCTTAAAGGGCCCCTGGGGAGATATAATTTACAAAGGTCTTCAGCCCAAGTCGAAGTCCGAAGCTATTGCTCAAGGCTTCTCCCCCTGCATGATTCGTGGACCTCAGCCTACTAATGCCGACCCATCCTCTCTGTTATGGTGTCGTGAAGATAATCTGTTCGAGCGCAACTATCGGGCTGCAAAGAACTCGGCCAAGGAAAATAAGAAGTCTTTGGGATTAGACTTCAACCCAGGCCCCTCTACACCATGAGCTGACGGCACATGCGAAGCTGAACCCAATCTTATTGGGCCCTTCTACAACTTAGAAGGTCTCATCACTCACATTCAGGTTCAAGGGGCAGCCGTGGACCACTCTGCAGATGACACTGATTCTGACGAAGCACCTGCACCTCCGAAGCCTGTGAAGGACCAGAAATCAAAGGCTTCAAAGCCCTCTTCTACACCAAAGGTCTCACGGGCGAAGCCTCTGGCCACTGCACCTCCTAAAGTCGGTGTGCAGTCTGAAGATCTCTCATGCATCTCCAAGCCTGACAAGTTGAAAAAGCCCATGCAACCCACTGGTCAAGCACCGACTCCTGCTGCTGTTTTGAGAAACGAGAATGACGCCATTGATCTGTCCAGCGATGACAATCTTGGCGATGACGCTCTAGATCAATTGATAAAGAGCAAGCAAGAGGCGGAAATCTTTAATAATCTTCCTCTCTTTGATGTCGAGATCCTGTACAAGTTTATTGATGAGTGGTTTGACAGCCTAGATGTCAGTTTTGATGATCTTCAGCTTCTAATTGGCCTCAGCGTCTCCTTTCACGGAGCCATTGCTCCTGAGCTGGCTCTTGCTCAGAAAATTGTTGAGCTAAAGCATAAGATCGATTATGAAAATGCTCAGTTCAAGAAGTACATGGCCAACCTCAATGTTGAAGACATTCAAAACTTCAAGGTCATGATGCATGAGCTCAAGGAGGCATTCCACAAGAAACGAGAAGAAGCAAAGGGTTCTCATGAGCGCACGAAGAATCTTGCTGCCAAATGTGTTCAAGGCTACAATGAAGCTGAAAAGCGCAAGGCTTTGGGGCGACCAGGCATCGACCCCAGAATGGCTGCCAAGAAGAGGAAGAAGCCAGCTGTGGCTGAACCAGAAGCATCAAGGCAGGAAGAACCTCGCATTGTCTTCCCAGCCAGTATGATAGGCTCGAAGCCTAAGGCCCCCACAGTGGCTTCAGAGTTCAAGAAAACTAGAGCAGCTGAAGCCAAAGCCAGAAAGCGCAAGACCAAAGCCACCACTGATGATGCTCCCCCAACCAAGAAAAGGAAAACAAAGAAGAGAGACCGGGCTGCTTCCACAGAGCCCCTTGTTGTTGAGCCAATTTCTGTTGCTCGTCCTTCCTCTGCACATCGAGAACATCATTTGGTAGTTCATGAGCCTGCTTTCACAGAGGCTCCTAAAGATGAAGAGAATCCAGCTGTTGACCCCACCACAGCTGAAGACATTGGTCCTCATGACAATGTTGAAGATGATGAAGTCCTTCCTCAGATCGAGCACAATTTGGTATCATCGCCTGTTCTCACGAACAACGAACTCATCAGCATTGGTCGTCCATTGACGCCAATTGCTCAGGATGACTCATGGCCTGATCACCCTCAAGAATCCACTCGTGCTGAAGAAACACCAGTCACTCCCCCACCACAGGTCACCACTCCGGTGATTGACAGTGAAGACATTGAGGCCCAACCAACTCCATCTCCACAGGCGTCGCCATCATTTCGCAGGCTTCGCAAAGGACCAAGGCCACAGATCACATTGTCAAGTGTTCCAGAAGGAGAAGAGCGCCAATCCATTTCACGTGAAGTCTTTCCTGAAGCCTCTCCTACTGTGAACATTCCTGAATCTGAAGCCAAAACGGCTGAAGATATTCCGGCTGCATTAGCCGATGACCATGAAGAAGAACCAAGAGAAGAAGAACGTTTTGGTACACTCCCGTCCAACCCTGAAGTTGTTCTCGAGGAGAACGTGTCCGACCCTCCAGCTCCTGAAGTAGAGGCTACCAACACTAAGGCAGCCACCAACATCAACACTGAAGCCAATGACGTTGTCATGGATGAAGCTAATGTGGCGCCTGAAGCTAGTGTGGTGCCAGAAGTGAATGCACCTGAAGCCAATGCAACACCAGAAGCAAATCCGCTGCCTGAAGCCAACGCCTCTGCTCCTGTACCTCCTCCAAGGCCACACACCATCGAGCAAGCATATGATCATGGACAGCTTGTTACCGTCCGCTGGCTAATCCTGGTTCCCACGCTTGCTCCCGGACCTTAGTTTGCCTATCATGTGGAGCATAGGCCTCAGGTCCAGAAGCCAAAGCCAAGGCTACCACGGTTTCCAGGTACTACAACTTCACCGGGATCATTTAATCTGAATGGATTCAAGGCACACAACACATTCTTCGACAGTGACAAGAACCCCTACACAAGGCCAAGTGTAAGTGCATCTAGTGCCACCCCTAGTTGGTTTTGGAGTATTGACGACAAACCTAGTTGAGGGACTAATGTGTTTGTGAGATTTGCAGGATAACACAGGTAGAAGTCCCTCATTGATTCGGTTTTCCTACCAGAGATGACCCCTAAAATTGTATGAAGACATTGAAGTCAAAGGTGATATGTGAAGATATTCACATTGAAGACTATGACAAGAGAAGACATCGCATGAAGACTATGGAGCTCGAAGACTTAGATCTTTCGTAGTTCTTTTTCTTCTTTGTTGAGTCATAGGAACCACCGTACTATTAAGTGGGGTCCAAGAGAACCAGTCAGAATGACTGAAGTGATGCTTAACCAAAATCATATGTCTTCGACTGAAGACTATGAGAGCGAATCTTGTCGAGAGTTGGACAAGTCAGCTTTGCTTATAGCCCAAGTAAAGTTGTCGTGTATGTTTGAAATCTGACCGTTGGAACACGTGTCAGTTCCTTAGTGACCCAGGGTCATTTTGGACAAATCAGGTCGGGTTGCCTAGTGGCTATAAATAGCCCACCCCCTACAACCATAAACGGTTGGCTGCTCAGAGTTAAAGTACGGCTGTTGTCGTTTGAGAGCAACCCACCTCGAAGCCTTTGAGAGAGAATTCCTTGCGAGGATAAAGTCCTAACCACCCAGAGCCAAAGAGTGTTAGGCATCACTTAAGTCGTCCTGTCTGTGTGATCTGAAGACTTATTACACTTGAGGACTGTGAATCCTCCAGCCGGTTAGGCGTCGCGTTCTGAGCATCCAAGAGTCATTGTGGATCGCCGGTGAACGAAGTCTGTGAAGGTTTGGGAGTCTACCTTGAAGACTTACCAGAGTGATTGGGCGAGGTCTGCGTGACCTTAGCTCAAGGGGAATACGGTGAGGACTAAGGGTTCTGAGCTGCGTGTTCAGGACTGGGTGTCCGGGACTGTGTGTCCTCAGGTTTAAATACCTAGCCGCCCTAACTAGACATACAGTTGTCACAGCAACTGGAACTGGTCCAACAAATCATTGTCTTCAACGAGTCACTGGTTTCATCCTTCCCTTCCCTTTACTTACTGTTGGTCCTTGTGAAGTCATTGCATGATTGCATTATCTTTTGTCTTCACTGAGTGACTGCTTGTTCTGATTGGCTTCACAATATCTTCCTACCTGATCCTTACTGCCTAGCTACTATAAGTCATTGTGCTTTCACTTCTTTGATTACCTGACTAAGGTTTGCCTAGTGTAGTCTACCTTCCGCTGCGTGGTAATAGGTTTACTTCTATCGTTTGTCTTCAAAACTTCCCTGTTTAGAAGACTTTCATAAAAATCGCCTATTCACCCCCCCTCTAGTCGATCACTAGCACTTTCAATTGGTATCAGAGCAAGGTACTCCCTTGTTCTGTGTGATTCGGTTTAACCACCTGGAGTTTTAGCTATGTCGACTGCAGGGATAATTAAAGTCTCCGCTGCGTGCCCCGTCTTCGATGGAACTGAATATCCCTACTGGAAGAATAAGATGCGCATGCATCTTGAAGCCATTGATGTCGACCTATGGTATGTCGTCAAGAACGGCGTTCCCAAGGCTGGAGAAGGTGTCACTGCTGCTGATGTCAAGAAGTTCGTTCAACTGGACTCTACTGCCAAGAATATCATCTGTGGTCATCTGACCAAAGGACAGTATGGCCGTGTGAGTGCGTTGGAGACTTCCAAGCTAGTCTGGGACTGGCTCTCCAAGGTCAACGAAGGCGTCTCCACCCAGAGAGATCAGAGAATCAGTGTCCTTCGCAACCTCTTCAACCGCTTCAAGAGAAATGACAATGAGAATGTCCAGCTCACGTTTGATCGACTCACTGACATCACAAATGAGCTTCAAGCCCTCGGCGCCACTGAGATCACCAAGCATGAAGTCGTCAAGACACTCCTGAGATCACTTGACAGTTCGTTTGACACCCTAGCCCTGATGATTCAAGAACGCCCTGATTTCAAGACACTCGATCCGTCTGACATACTTGAGAGGCTCAACACACACGAGTTTCAGCTTTCTGAGAAAAGAGACATCTACGGTCCCAGCTATGGGCGAACTCGTGCCTTGAAGGCAAAAGCTGTCTCCTCATCCGAAGAAGAATCTGACAGCAGTTCTGATGATCCTGAAGACATTGGAAAGGAGCTTGCTATGCTTGTGAAGAAGTTCCAAAAATTCACCAAGAAGAAAGGGTTCAGAAAGTCTTCACGATCAAGCTCAAGGAATGATGAAGCTTCTGCTCATGACTACAAGAAGAGAACATGTCACAAGTGCAAGAAGCCTGGCCACTACATCTCTGAGTGTCCACAGTGGGACAATGAGAACAAGAAGAAGAAGAAGAGCAAGGAGTATGACTCTGACGACAAGAAGAAGAAGAAATACTCAAAGTCTTCTTCCAAGTCTTCCTCAAAGTCTTCATCACACAAGAAGAGCTCATCTGGCAAGGCACGTGCGTTTGTTGGCAAGGAAATGGATTCTGAGGAGGAGTCTGCTTCTGAGGAGGCGGAGGTGGAGTCTGAGGAGGAGTCCGATTCTGGCGTTGCGAGTCTGGCTACAGCATACGTTGCCAAGTCCATCTTCAACACTGAAGACAATGACTTCATCACCGACACCGATGCAAATGACAAGGACTACTCCGCTCCTTCCTACTGCTTCATGGCACGTGGTGCCAAGGTAAACACACGCACTACTCACTATCAAACATCCAGTGACGATGAATCTGATTGTGATTCCAAACCTAGCTACAAAACACTTGCTAAAATTGCAACTGAACAACAGAAAGCTATGGAACACATTCAAAAACTGTTAGACAAAAGCGATGATCTGTTAGACGCTGAAATGACTCGATCTCAGTCCTTAATTGAAGACATAAAAAATCTTCACGTTAAGTATGAGGAACTTGAAAGTCGTCATGAAACGCTCTCAACAACTCATGAAAGGCTGTCCTACGATTATCTTCAAAGGAAGCAAGACCTTGAGAAATTGAGAGCGGCTCATGAAGATCTTCAAAAGGAAAACGAGTCACTTCGCGCCAAACAGATCAGTTCAGCTCAGGAAGGATTTGAACCACCATGTCTTAAATGCATTGAGCGTGATAACGCTACTTCTGTTGCTGAATGTTCTACTGCTGCTACTGTTGCAATATCTTCACCTGTTGATGTGGTAACTAACCCCTCTGCTGAGGATACCACTGCCATTGCTGATGAGAATGCTAGGTTGAAGACACTGCTTGAAACAGGGATGTACAAAAGTCTCAAAGGGCATCAGACACTATGTGATGTCCTCAAAAGGCAGATCCTGAACCGAAACCCTAGGAAAGAGGGTGTTGGGTTCGAAAGGAAAATGAATGCCGATGGCTCTTACTGGAAACCTGAGCAGTACCCCAAAACCACATGGGTTGCTGCAAAGGAACCTTCAGTGGATCCATCCACCCTATCTGGCTTCACTTGTGCTAATCCCATTGTTATTGATGAATCCTTTGATGCAAACTACAAACTGTTTAAGAATCAGAATGGTGAAGTGTTTGCCAGGTATATTGGTACTAACTGCAGGAATGGACCGCCTATGAAGAAGATCTGGGTGCCGAAAAGGTGTTTGGAGAATCTTCCTGTGAATGTCATCATGACACCACAGGTGAAGAAGACAAACCCCAGACCACAGGCTTCATATGGTCCAAAGGCTTCATACAGACAGAGGACTCACCGGAGTCGCACTAACGCAAATGTTTTGCAGGGAAGCCATACTCAGGCCTATGAATATGAGCGCGGTTCATCAAACCGCCATGTTCATAAGACCAAGAACTATTCTGCTTATTCTTATGAGTACTATTGTCCACCTGCAAGACTTTTTGCTAGGGCTCCAAAGCCAAAGTTCTCAGATGCTGCACTTAGACTCATTGCTTCAAAGCCACCCTTGAAGATGTGGGTGGCTAAGAAAGCTTAACTCTCTTTTGCAGGGAAAGGTCTCCAGCAGAAAACCAAAATCGTCTGACGCTATTGCTGGGGACCTTAAACATCTTGTAGGGCGCAAGATCAAATGCCCAAATGGTCTTATTATGTACTTTGTTCCTGAATCGCTTGCTACTCGCCCTATCAGTCCAAATCTCGATCTAAGCTTTCATAACCCACTGGTTCGTCAAATGTTTTTGCTTCACAATTCTCTTCGTGAAGCCTATCCCCCTAACTGCACTGTAGGGTACGACACCAGCAGCTTCAGAATGGATTATTGATAGTGGGTGTACCAATCACATGACTGGCAAGAGAAGCCTTCTTATGGACTCAACCTTACGTCCATCCGACAAAAGTCACATCACATTTGCTGACACTGGTAAAAGTAAGGTATTGGGTCTAGGTAGAGTTGCAATCTCAAAGGATCAACACATGGATAAAGTCATGCTTGTTGAATCCCTTGGCTTCAACTTAATGTCTGTCTCAATGCTTTGCGATTTAAACATGATTGTGATGTTTGGAAAATATCGTTGCCTTGTTCTAATGGAATCTGACAAGTCTCTAGTGTTTGAAGGGTATCGGAAAGATGATTTGTACGTGGTAGATTTCTCAGCAGGACCACAGCTTGCCGTATGTCTTCTAGCAAAAGCTTCAGAATGCTGGCTCTGGCATCGGAGGCTAGGGCATGCTGGCATGAGGAACCTGCACACCCTTGCAAAGAAGAAGCATGTCATAGGCATCGAGGGCGTCAAGTTCAAGAAAGATCACTTATGCGGTGCCTGTGAAGCAGGAAAGATGACGAGGGCCAAGCATCCCTCGAAGACAATCATGACAACGACTCGACCCTTCGAACTGCTCCACATGGATCTTTTCGGTCCCACTCATTACTCAACTCTTACTACTACTGCTTGTCTCTATGGCTTTGTCATTGTTGATGATTATTCTAGATATACTTGGGTGCATATAATCCTCTACAAGACTGAAGTGCAGGATGTCTTCAGACGCTTCGCCAATCGAGCAATGAACAACTATGGCGCCAAGATAAAGCACATCAGAAGTGACAATGGCACTGAATTCAAGAACACTGGCCTTGATACATATCTTGATACTTTGGGCATCACACATGAATTCTCAGCTCCGTACACGCCACAGCAGAATGGCGTCGTCGAACGCAAGAACAGAACACTTATTGAGATGGCCCGAACGATGCTTGATGAATACAAGACTCCAAGAAAATTCTGGCCTGAAGCCATTGATACTGCATGCCATACAATCAACCGTGTTTATCTTCACAAGCTTCTGAACAAGACATCTTATGAGCTCCTTACTGGCAAGAAGCCAAATGTCAGTTACTTCAGAGTATTTGGCGCCAGGTGCTGGATCAAGGATCCACATCACACTTCAAAATTTGCACCAAAAGCACATGAGGGTTTTATGCTTGGATATGGAAAGGATTCGCACTCCTACAGAGTCTTCAATCTCTTTCATTATAAAGTGGTTGAAACAGTGGATGTGCGGTTCGATGAGACTAACGGCTCACAAAGAGAGCACCTGCCAAATGTGCTAGATGAAGTTCCATCCAGTGAATCAATCAAACTTATGGGAACTGGAGAAATCATACCTTCTGAAGCTCAACCTGAAGAGGAACTTATCATCTCCGCACCTGATCAACCTGAAGACAATGCTCAGCCTGAAGACAATCCCTCTAACAATGACAATGATCAGCAAGAGCAAAATCTTCGCCCTGTACATCCTCGTGTTGCCAATGAAGTGCAGATTGAGAGAATAATTGATAGCATCAATGCACCCGGTCCACTCACTCGTTCAAGGGCAACACAGCTAGCAAATTTCTGTGGGCACTTCGCATTCGTCTCAATAACAGAACCCAAGAAAGTTGAAGAAGCCTTCATGGAACCTGAATGGATTCAAGCTATGCAAGAAGAGCTTCAACAGTTTGAGCTGAATAATGTATGGGAACTGGTTAAGCGTCCTGATCCTCGGAAGCACAATATAATAGGCACCAAATGGATATATCGCAACAAGCAAGATGAGCATGGTCAAGTTGTCAGAAACAAAGCTCGTCTCGTTGCTCAAGGATATACTCAAGTTGAAGGGATTGACTTCGATGAAACATTTGCTCCTGTGGCTCGACTTGAAGCCATACGCATACTGCTGGCCTATGCAAATCATCATAACATACTTCTATATCAAATGGATGTGAAGAGTGCTTTTCTCAATGGCAAGATTGAAGAAGAAGTGTATGTTGCACAACCGCCTGGCTTTGAAGATCCAAAACATCCTGACATGGTATACAAGCTCAACAAGGCACTGTATGGCCTCAAACAAGCCCCTCGGGCTTGGTATGACACACTCAAATACTTCCTGAAGAGCAAAGGCTTCACACCTGGTTCCCTCGACCCCACTCTCTTCACGAAGACATATGATGGTGAACTGTTTGTGTGCCAAATATATGTGGATGACATTATCTTCGGCTGCACCAATCAGAAATACAGTGAAGAGTTTGGATATATGATGCAAGAGCAATATCAGATGTCCATGATGGGAGAGCTGAAGTTCTTCCTTGGTCTTCAAATACGACAGCAACGCAATGACATCTTTATATCGCAAGAGAAGTATCTCAAAGATTGCCTGAAGAAGTTCGGTATGCAAGACTGCAAAGGCTTCACGACGCCAATGCCAGCCAAACATCATCTGGGTCCCGACGACAATGGTAAAGAGTTCGATCAAAAGGTATACCGCTCCATGATTGGTTCTTTACTTTATCTATGTGCATCTAGGCCAGATATTATGCTTAGTGTTTGCATGTGTGCTCGATTCCAAGCGGCACCAAAGGAATCGCATCACTTAGCTGTGAAGCGAATTCTTCGATATTTGGCTTACACCCCAACTCTAAGATTATGGTATCCAAAGGGCTCAGAGTTTGATCTGGTTGGATTCTCGGATGCTGATTATGCTGGTGACAAGGTGGATCGCAAGTCTACATCAGGCACATGTCATTTTCTGGGACGATCACTTGTATGTTGGTCTTCAAAGAAGCAGAACTATGTATCTCTCTCCACTGCTGAATCTGAATACATTGCTGCTGGATCTTGCTGCGCTCAGCTTCTGTGGATGAAGCAAACACTCAAAGACTATGGCATTCATCTGAAGCAAGTACCACTCTACTGCGACAACGAAAGCGCCATCAAGATTGCCAACAAACCAGTTCAGCACTCGAAGACAAAGCACATTGAGATCCGTCATCACTTTCTCAGAGATCATGTTGTGAAGGAAGATATTGATATCATACACATCAACACTGAAGAGCAATTGGCAGATATCTTCACCAAGCCCTTGGATGAGAAGAGATTTTGCAAGTTACGGTGTGAGCTAAATATCTTGGAATCCTCAAATGTCCTGTGATCAGGCACACATCCTAACACTTATGCATATTGATGACTTAGATGTGCAACACACAAAGTAAAATATATCTTCAATCAATGAAGACATACATTCTAAGTGTGAATACATTAATGAGGAATTTGACTTCGGAGCGCCACGATAATTATGCGCCGTGTCCAGATCTAATATTTCCTATACGGTGGGTAACACCACCACCAAATGTTCTGTTTGAAGTATTTCACTCATGGCGTTACATTTGCTATGTCTTCACATTTGGTTTGACCTCAATCTCAACATGTCTTCATGATTATCTTCGTTATGTTGATCATATATATATATATATATATATATATATATATATATATATATATATATATACTACTGTTCTGTCCTCTACAACATTCACTTATAGCTATGTCTTCTTGTTGAATCTTTTGAACTAAGTGAATGTGATCGGACCCTAACCTCTCTATGCTTTCTATCTCAAACTCTATCTCTCCAAATCATATGCATTCTATTGAAACTGTCGAATGTCTTCTTTGCGTCCTTGTCAGCGGAAGATACAGAGACAAACATTAAGTCCGTTTTCAATGCTAATTCCTTCACCTGAAACCCGGAGAAGTGGGAACGACCACCCGACAATCCAGGCGTGCGTGGGAACGTGGAACAACCTCTGATATGCTGCATGATGGCCACGTGTTCCTCAGATGTGAATCGCCAGGGGCACCTGTGTAATAACACTGAGCCGTCCCTGTCCCTATAAATACACGCCTCACCTCAGTCATTATCCTTTCTTCCACTCTCGCACGAACCCTAGCGCCACCGCTAGCCCTCGACGACGCCGGCGACGAAGCGCTTAGCTGCCGCAACCTCTCCGACGCCGTCTTCACGCCGGTCGCGGACATCGTCTTCTCCGCCGTCGCCGTAGGTGTCCTCCGTCGCCAAGTTAGGGCACGGACGATCGAACTGCTCGGCCTCCTCTTCCACTCCGTCTAGCAGTTTCTTGTGTGGTAAATAAAACTCCCTTTTTACGGCCTCTTTGATCCTATAGATTCGTCACTTTCTACCACAAGCAGTTTCTGTTCACACAAGTTGGATCCACTTCATACTACATCTCATATTATGCCTAGTATGTTCACTTATGCTTCACAAAGTAGTTAGATTCCTCACTTGTACTGATCTGTGGATTCGTACAAATCTAGAACCAACTCCTTATCTATGAGTGAATGTCTTCGCACGATGAGGTCAATGTCTTCTAAACTAATTTATCTTCAAAATCTTCTGAGAATGCATATGACCTCTTCCCCTTCCCTCGCACCTTAATGCTGTCACAGGTACATGTCCGTGGGAGAATCCCTTGGTTCTCATAGTCTGCATTCATTTGCAGAATTCTTACAGCATCACATAAACTCTCCCGAAGCCAATTCTTGTTTGTCCAGCAAGCGAAAGCCCTTGAAGCCTTTGAACGTATTGAAGCCATTCAGTTTAAAGTTCATGGCTGCAGAGAAATCAGCAAGGAAGGGTGGCAGAAAGCGTCGAGGTGAGACATCAAGAGATCTGCCCGATGACCTCTCAGAACTGTACAAGACAGATCCAGAAGAGGATTACAATCAGTGCAAGACACGAATCCAATGGATTCGACGATATTGGGCAGAACAGTGGTTCAAGTACAGATTTGTGACAAAGGAATATGCTGAAAAGAATGCCATCAAGCGACCATGGGGAGACATCCTATACAAAAATCTTCAACCCAGGTCCAGAGATGAAGCCATTGAACAAGGCTTCTATCCCTGCATGGTCCGTGGACCACAGCCTGCGGATGCTGACCCATCGTCACTGCTATGGTGTCGTGACGACAATCTGTTCAAGCGCAACTTCCAGTTTGCCCAGAATTCGGTGAAGCAGAACAAGAAGTCTTTGGGATTAGACTTCAACCCTGGTCCCTCTGCTCCCTGTGCCGATGGGACCCACGAAGCTGAACCCAATCTTGTTGGGCCCTTCTACAACCTGGAAGGTCTCATCACTCATATCGTGGTTCAAGGGACAGCCGTGGATGAGCCTGCAGATGATGCTGAATCAGATGAAGCGCCTGCAGCGCCGAAGCCAAAGAAACTGAAGCAGCCTAAAGCTTCAAAGCCTGCCTCAGCACCAAAAATCTCATGGGCGAAGCCACTGGCTACTGCACCTCCTGAAGATAGTGTGTAGTCTGAAGATCTGTCACGCATCTCCAAGCCCCAGAAAGTCAAGATGCCTCTGCCACACACCAGCCAAGCACTGACTGTTGCTGCTATTCTGCGCAACGATGCCATTGATCTATCCAGTGATGAAGATCTTGCACATGACGCTCACGCTCTTGAGCAACTGATCAAGAGCAAAGAAGAAGCAGAAATCTTCAACAATTTGCCTCTCTTTGACGTGGCAATCATCCACGACTTCATCGATGAGTGGTTTGACACGCCCAACCTCAGCTTTGAAGATCTGGAACTTCCCATTGGCCTCAGTGTTGCCTTCCATGGTGCCATTGCTTTAGAGTTAGCTATTGCCCAGCGCATCGTTGAACTGAAGCAGAAGATTGACTTTGAGAAAGCTCAGTTCAAGAAGCATATGGCCAAGCTCAGCATGCAAGAGGTCAAGAACTTCAAGATCATGCTGCACGAGCTCAAAGAAGCGTTTCTCAAGAAGCGTGAAGAAGCTCAAGGTTCTCGTGAGCGCATGAAGAGCCTGGCTGGCAAGTGTGTGCAAGCCTACAATGAGGCTGAGAAGCGCAAGGCCCTTGGGCGTCCTGGCATCGACCCCAGGATGGCTGCAAAGCAGAAGAAGAAGCCCGCTATGGCCGAACCCGACGCACCAAGGCAGGAAGCACATCCCATTGTCTTCCCAACCAGCATGACTGGCTCGAAGCCAAAAGCCAGGTCTACCGCTTCAGAACTGAAGAAGATGAGGACTGCTGAGGCTGAAGCCAGAAAGAG
Organism: Triticum aestivum; assembly: GCF_018294505.1. NCBI lineage: Eukaryota > Viridiplantae > Streptophyta > Magnoliopsida > Poales > Poaceae > Triticum > Triticum aestivum. The sequence continues at coordinate 565,570,980 of NC_057812.1, read as the reverse complement.
GAAACATCCTGAAGCCTCTGCTGCTGCTCCCTCCAAGAAGAAGCGGAAGACCAAGAAGGAACGGGCTGCTCCCAGAGAGCCCTTAATTGTTGAACCTATCTCCATGGTTCGCCCTGCCGCTGAACATCAAGAGCACCAACTGACTATCCATGAGCCTACTTTCACAGAGGCTCATGAAGCTGAAGACATTCCAGCAGCTGATCCCACCGCTGCTGAAGACATTGGTCACCATGACCATGTTGAAGATGATGCAGTTCTTCCTCAGATCGAGCACCAACAGGTATCATCGCCTGTGCTTACGCACAGCGAACTCATCAGCATTGGTCGTCCTCTGACGCCAATTGCTCAAGATGCATCATGGGCTGATCACCCACAACAACAAGTCACACCACCCCGGCAAGAAGAAGAAGATGACTTTGAGGCCCAGCCAACTCCATCTCCAAAGGCGTTGCCAGTGTTATGCAGGCTTCGCAAAGGACCAAGGCCTCCAGTCTCCGAATCTGAAGCTAAAGCTGCTGAAGACATTCCGGCTGCATCAGCCGATGACACCCAAGAAGAAGAACGTGTCCCCACTCCCCCAACTACTGACGAAGCTGTTCTCGAGGAGAACGTGTCTGTGCTCGACCCTCCAGCTCATCAAGTGGAGGTAGAAAATCTTGAGGCTGTCACCACCAACACCAATGAAGCCACTGACGCTATGGAGGCTGAAGCAAATGTGGAGCCTACACCAACCCAAGAACCAGAAGTTAGCAAAGCCAATGATGCTACTGCTTCTGTTCCTGCGCCTGCTGCTGGTCCTCAGTTTGACTATCATATTGAGCATAGGCCTCAGGTACAGAAGCCAATGCCAAGGTTGCCCAAGTTTCCAGGTCCTGCATCAGCACCTGGATCCTTCAATGTCAACAGCTTCAAAGCAGAGAACACCTTCTTCAATCGCTCCAAGAACCCCTACTCAAGGGAACGAATATCTTCTGATCGGTTTTGGAGCTATCCGCAGCGAAGCTATTACTCCTGCATTCTGTATAATCAAGGTCGCATATTCCCACATATGCGTCTTGACACCGAAGCAATAGCTGGTCTGCCCTGCTTGGAAGAAGCTCTGGACTGCTTCAAAGAGGTTGGATTGTTGCCTTTCGTCACCGACCAAGAGCACTGGAACGAAGAGCTGCTGCTCCAATTTTATGCTACACTTCACATACGTGGTTACAACAGAGATCCGAAGACTTGGGTCCTTGAGTGGATGACAGGAAATGTTCATCATGAAGCCAAAGCCTTTGATATCATTGAGCTCACTGGTTTGCCCACTCCTGGAGATCTCTATGAACCTGGATGTCAACTTCACAGTGAAGCTATGGAGAGCATCTTTCAGAAGCATGAACCAAACATGAGTCAGATGCTCAGTATGATGAAGCCTTTGCCACAAGACGCTGCATATCCTAAGGAGTTCCTTGTTGAAGACCTGGAATATCTGCCAAGGACCATCTATCACATTTTAAGGTGAACTCTCTGGCCCATCAAAGGACATTCCCCATATGCAAAGCTGGAAGGTGCAATGAAGACTTTGGTCTTCTATATTCTTCATGGAAAATGCTTCAACGCACAAGACTTCTTCATCCGCCAACTTGCTGCTTCAGGATCTGGTCTTTTTGGCTTGAAGTTCTACGCTCCATGGATAATGCGGCTGATCAAACTCCACTCAGCTATCTCATATCAGCCCTCTGCTTGCAATCATCGGATCTTTATGCCTGACGTGGATATGTCCGTTGAAGCCCTCTATCCAGAGCCTGCCAAGGAGCCTCTTAGTCTTCAGAATGCGAAGCATCAAAGTTTCTCTTAGAACATTGAAGGAGTTGAAGCAGTCACTTGTGTTTATCCTCTGGCTGGCACTACACGCGCACCTCATCGTGCCCTCATTGAAGCCACTGAAAGCACTATTGCCCAACGGCCCAAGAAGTGATCTCGTGTTCTCAATGACCGAGTGCTTTTGGTTGCTCTTCATCAGAAATAGGATAGGCATCATGACTGGCTGAAGTGCCAAATGCACAGCCTCTTGGTGGATGTCAACCGCATTCGCAACCTTGCCACCAAGAATGCCTTTGTTGCCCATGAAACTTGTCGGCGTACATGGAAAGGGCTGACGCTTATGTGCTCTGAGGATGATCTTCAAGAGGATGGCTTCTCTGATCGTTTCAAGTTTGACTCCACACCTCCCCGAAGGGCTGTGCTGCGACGAACTCCCTCACTTGAAGACTCTGAGTTCTCTTCCTCTGCGGCAACTGTGAATGCCAGAGTGATCGAGGACGAAGACGATGCTACTTCACTGCCCCCTCCTTCAGCACGCGTCGACACTGCCCCGAGCTCGTCTGCACCGCCTAACAACACCAACGACCTTGCTACTTCACCTACTCCTCATGGGAACGAGTAGCTGCTCTATGTCTTCAAACCTTTTTGGTCCTTACTGACAAAAGGGGGAGAAGCATATGAGTTTGATAGTCTTCAAGCGGGTCCATATGGGCAGTTACTTTATGTTTTGCCTAGTATTTACAACTCCCGTTTTGATACATTTGGTTCTTTGAGTTGTAACACTTAAACTCGATGGTCGTCTGCTACTCATTTGCTACTTTGTGATGCGATGATAAATTCCGCATGTGCGACAATAAATTCCGCACTTAGATCATTTTGCAGACATCCATTTTCCATTATGCATGTCATTATCTTCACATACTTTTCATGCATGATGAATTGTCATCATAAGTTGAAGAGGATCTCCACAAGTACAACCTGCCATGTGCATTTGCATTCCAAAAGAAAATTACTTATATGCACATCTTCAGGGGGAGCCCTTACAACTTATGAAGACAATTCCTTATCCTTTACAATTTCACATATTATATTCCCTGTTGAAAACTTCAACTAGTTTGTCATCAATCACCAAAAAGGGGGAGATTGTAAGTGCATCTAGTGCCACCCCTAGTTGGTTTTGGAGTATTGACGACAAACCTAGTTGAGGGACTAATGTGTTTGTGAGATTTGCAGGATAACACAGGTAGAAGTCCCTCATTGATTCGATTTTCCTACCAGAGATGACCCCTAAAAATGTATGAAGACATTGAAGTCAAAGGTGGTATGTGAAGATATTCACATTGAAGACTATGACAAGAGAAGACATCGCATGAAGACTATGGAGCTCGAAGACTTAGATCTTTCATAGTTCTTTTTATTCTTTGTTGAGTCATAGGAACCACCGTACTGTTAAGTGGGGTCCAAGAGAACCAGTCAGAATGACTGAAGTGATGCTTAACCAAAATCATATGTCTTCGAGTGAAGACTATGAGAGCGAATCTTGTCGAGAGTTGGACAAGTCAGCTTTGCTTGTAGCCCAAGTAAAGTTGCCGTGTGTGTTTGAAATCTGACCGTTGGAACACGTGTCAGTTCCTTAGTGACCCAGGGTCATTTCGGACAAATCAGGTCGGGTTGCCTAGTGGCTATAAATAGCCCACCCCCTACAACCATAAACGGTTGGCTGCTCAGAGTTAAAGTACGGCTGTTGTCGTTTGAGAGCAACCCACCTCGAAGCCTTTGAGAGAGAATTCCTTGCGAGGATAAAGTCCTAACCACCCAGAGCCAAAGAGTGTTAGGCATCACTTAAGTCGTCCTGTTTGTGTGATCTGAAGACTTATTACACTTGAGGACTGTGAATCCTCCAACCGGTTAGGCGTCGCGTTCTGAGCATCCAAGAGTCATTGTGGATCGCCGATGAACGAAGTGTGTGAAGGTTTGGGAGTCTACCTTGAAGACTTACCAGAGTGATTGGGCGAGGTCTGCGTGACCTTAGTTCAAGGGGAATACGGTGAGGACTAAGGGTTCTGAGCTGCGTGTTCAGGACTGGGTGTCCGGGACTGTGTGTCCTCAGGTTTAAATACCTAGCCGCCCTAACCAGACATACAGTTGTCACAGCAACTGGAACTAGTCCAACAAATCATTGTCTTCAACGAGTCACTGGTTTCATCCTTCCCTTCCCTTTACTTACTGTTGGTCCTTGTGAAGTCATTGCATGATTGCATTATCTTTTGTCTTCACTGAGTGACTGCTTGTTTCGATTGGCTTCACAATATCTTCCTACCTGATCCTTACTGCCTAGCTACTATAAGTCATTGTGCTTTCACTTCGTTGATTACCTGACTAAGGTTTGCCTAGTGTAGTCTACCTCCGCTGCGTGGTAATAGGTTTACTTCTATCGTTTGTCTTCAAAATTTCCGATTGGCTTCACAATATCTTCCTACCTGATCCTTACTGCCTAGCTACTATAAGTCATTGTGCTTTCACTTCGTTGATTACCTGACTAAGGTTTGCCTAGTGTAGTCTACCTCCGCTGCGTGGTAATAGGTTTACTTCTATCGTTTGTCTTCAAAACTTCCCTGTTTAGAAGACTTTCATAAAAATCACCTATTCACCCCCCTCTAGTCGATCACTAGCACTTTCACCAAGAATCTCTTCGGACCGATTCTGGAGTTATCAGCAGCGAAGCTATTATTCATGCATCTTGTACAATTAGGGACGCATCTTCCCTCATATGCATCTTGATTGTGAAGCCATTGCTGGACTGCCATGCCTTGAAGAAGCCCTTGACTACTTCCGTGATGCGGGTCTGCTTAATTTTGTGACTGCCAAGGCACACTGGAATGAAGAACTTCTGCTTCAGTTCTATGCTACCCTCCACATTCGTGGATACAACAGGGATTCGAAGACTTGGATCCTTAAGTGGATGACAAGCGATGTTCATCATGAAGCTAAATCCCAAGACATCATTGAGCTCATAGCCCTGCCCACTCCTGGCGAATATTATGAACCAGGTTGTCAACAACACCAGAATGCTTTGGAGAGCATTTTTCAGAAGCCAGAACCCAACATGAGCCAAATGCTAAGCATGATGAAGCCTCTGCCACGCGACGCTGAATACCCAACGGAATTCTTTGTCGAAGACCTAGAGTATCTGCCCCATACCATTTACCATATCATCAGGAGAAGTCTATGGCCTGTCAAAGGACATTCATCTGCAGCGAAGCTTGAAGGAGCAATGAAGACTTTGTTTTTCTATATCTTCAATGGCATAAGCTTCAATGCTCAATACTTCTTCATCTGGCAGTTGGCTGCATCTGGCTCCGACATTTTTGGTCTGAAGCTCTATGCTCCATGGGTCATGCGCCTTATCAAGCTTCACTCTACCTTCAACTATCAGCCGTCTGCGCGCAATCATCTTGTATTCTTGCCAGAGGTTGATCTGTCTATTGAAGCTATCTACCCAGAGCCTGCTAAGGATCCAATCTATCTTCACAACATTGATCGTCAAAGCTTCACCCAGCCCATTGAAGGAGTTCAGGCAGTCTCTCGTGTTTATCCCTTGGCTGGTAACACACGTGCCCCTCGCACCCAAACTGACGCCACTGGAAGCACCATTGCCCAAAGGCCTCGGAAGCGATCTCGTGTTCTCAATGACCGAGAGCTTCTCGTCGCGCTACATCAGAAACAGGATAAGCATCATGACTGGCTTACGCGTCAGATGCAAAGCCTCTTGGTGGACGTCAATCTCATTCACAATCTTGCCACCAAGAATGCCTTTGTCACACATGAAACCTGTCGAAGGTCTTGGAAGAGTTTGACTTTGCTCACTGCTGAAGATCTTCAAGACGATGGCTTCACAGAAGATTCAAGTTTGACTCCACTTCTCCAAGGAATGCTCACTTGCGTCGGACTCCCTCCCTTGAAGACTCTGACTATTCTTCCTCAGCTGCAACGGTGAATGCCAGAGTTATCGATGATCAAGATGATGCCACTTCACCACCTCCAACTTCAGCGCGTGTCGACACTGCACCGAGTTCTTCTACACCACCGAACCTCAACGACGACCCTGCTGCTTCGCCTACTCCTCATGGGAACGAGTAGAAGCTCTATGTCTTCGAACCTTTTTGGTCCTTACTAACAAAAGGGGAGAAGCATATGAGTTGATAGTCTTCAAGCGGGTCCATATGGGTGGTTGCTTTACTTTTTGCTACATTTGCAAAGTGCTTACAACTCTCGCTTTTGAAACATTTGGTTCATTTTTGAGTTGTAACACTTAAACTTGATGATCGTCTGCTACTTTTTCGACACTATGTGATGCGATGATAAATTCTGCATGTGCGACGATAAATTCTGCACGAAGTCATTTGGCAGATGTCCATTTTCCATTATGCATGTCATTATCTTTGATATATCCTTTCATGCATGATGAATTGTCTTCATAAGTAAAAGAGGAGCTCCGCAAGTACAACCTGCCATGTGCATTTGCATTCAAAAGCAAATACTTATATGCACATCTTCAGGGGGAGTCTTCCTGCTACTTACGAAGACAATACTTAAATCCTTTACAATTTCACATACTTTTATCCTCGTTGAAAACTTCAACCAGTTTGTCATCAATCACCAAAAAGGGGGAGATTGTAAGTGCATCTAGTGCCACCCCTAGTTGGTTTTGGAGTATTGACGACAAACCTGGTTGAGGGACTAATGTGTTTGTGAGAATTGCAGGATAACACAGGTAGTAGTCCCTCACTGATTCGGTTTACCTACCGGAGATGACCCCTAAAAATGTATGAAGACATTGAAGACAAAGGTGGTATGTGAAGGTATTCACATTGAAGTCTATGACAAGAGAAGACATTGTGTGAAGACTATGGAGCACGAAGACTTAGTTGTTTTGTTGTTTCGTTTTCTTCTTTGTTGAGTCATAGGAACCACCGTACTGTTAAGTGGGGTCCAAGTGAGCCAGTCAGAATGACTGAAGTGATGCTTAACCAAAATCCTATGTTTTCGAGCGAAGACAATGAGAGCAAATCTTATCCAGAGCTGGATAAGTCAACTTTGCTTGTAGCTCAAGTAAAGTTGCCGTGTGTGTTTGAAATCTGACCGTTGGAACACGTGTCAGTTCCTTAGTGACCCAAGGTCATTTCGAACAAATCAGGTCGGGTTGCCTAGTGGCTATAAATAGCCCACCCCCTTCACCATAAATTGGTTGGTTGCTCAGAGTTAGTGCATGGCTTTTGTCGTTTGAGAGCAACCCACCTCGAAGCCTTTGAGAGAGAAATCCTTGCGAGGACAAAGCCCTAAATGCCCAGAGCCAAAGAGTGTTAGGCATCACTTGAGTCTTCTTGTCTGTGTGATCTGAAGACTTATTACACTTGAGGACTGTGAATCCTCCAGCCGGTTAGGCGTCGCGTTCTGAGCATCCAAGAATCATTGTGGATCACCGGTGAACGAAGTCTGTGAAGGTTTGGAAGTCTACCTTGAAGACTTACCAGAGTGATCGGGCGAGGACTGGGTGTCCTTAGCTCAAGGGGAATAAGGTGAAGACACGGTCTTTTGAGTTAAATCTCAGCCTCCATAACCACACGTACAGTTGTCACAGCAACTGGAACTGGTCCAACAAATCATTGTCTTCAACGAGCAACTGGTTCTATCCTTTCCATCTCTTTATTTACAGTTGGTCCTCGTGAAGTCATTGCTTGTTTGCATTATCTTTTGTCTTCACTGAGTGACTGCTTGTTCTGATTGGCTTCATACTATCTTCCATCCTGATCTATACTGCCTAGCCGCTATTAGTCTTTGTGCTTTCATTTCATTGAATACTTGACTATGGCTTGCCTAGAGTAGTCTACCTTCCGCTGCATGGTAATAGGTTTATTTCTATCGTTTGTCTTCGAAACTTCCATGTTTTGAAGACTTTCATAAAACTCGCCTATTCACCCCCCTCTAGTTGATCACTAGCACTTTTAATAAGAAACAAGCTGCTTTAAGGGATATATATAATTTTGTGCAAATTGAAGAAGAGAGTCTCCCACAAGCTTGGGGGAGGCTTCTCCAATTACTTAATGCTTTGCCTGATCATCCTCTTAAGAAAAATGAAATACTTGATATCTTTTATAATGGACTAACCAATGCCTCCAGAGATTACCTGGATAGTTGTGTTGGTTCTGTTTTCAGGGAAAGAACACTGGATGAAGCTGAAATTCTATTGAATAATATGTTGACAAATGAAAGTAATTGGACACCTCTAGAGCCAATTCCTAAACCAACTCTGAAGAAGAGGGGTATTCTATTTCTCAGTCCTGAAGATATGCAAGAGGCAAAGAAATCTATGAAAGAAAAGGGTATTAAAGTTGAATATGTTAAGAATTTACCTCCTATTGAAGAAATACATGGTCTTAATTTACCGCCTGTTGAAGAAACATATAATCCAAATCCTTTACCTATTGAAGAAACTCATGGTCTTGATAACCCGACACAGGTAGTAAAGGTAAATTCTCTCTATAGATATGATAAAGCTGTAATCCCATTTACTAAAATTGCTAGCCCATGCTTAGATGAGTTTGATAAATTTATGGCTAAGCAATAAGACTTAAATGCTTATTTTGGTAGACAATTGAAAAACAATTCAAATATGCTTGAACACTTGGGTGATTATATGGCTAATGTCAAAGGTGAACTTAAACTTATTAGTAAACATGCTTCTATGGTTAACACTCAAGTAGAACAAGTACTTAAAGCTCAAAATGATTTGCTCAATGAATTGAATAGTAAGAATAATGATAATGTTGTTAGAGTTATGACTAGAGGTGGTAGAATGACTCAGGAACCTTTGTATCCTGAAGGCCATCCTAAGAGAATTGAGCAAGATTCTCAGAGAAATAATATAGATGCACCTAGTTCTTCTAAAAAGAAGAAAAAGAAAAATGATAGGACTTTGCATGCTTCTAGTGAACCTGTTATTGAACCACCTGAGAATCCAAATGATATTTCTATTTCTGATGCTGAAACACAATCTGGTAATGAACCTGAAACTAGTGGTAATGTTAATGATAATGTTCATAATGATGCTCAACCTAGTAATGATAATGACATAGAAATTGAACCTGCTGTTGATCTTGATAACACACAATCAAAGAATCAATGTTATGATAAGAAAGATTTTGTTGCTAGGAAACACGGTAAAGAAAGAGAGCCTTGGGTTCAGAAACCCATGCCTTTTCCTCCCAAACTATCCAAGAAAAAGGATGATTAGGATTTTGAGCGCTTTGCTAAAATGATTAGACCTATCTTTTTGCGTATGTGATTAACTGATATGCTTAAAACCAATCCTTATGCAAAGTATATGAAAGATATTCTTACAAATAAAAGAAAGATACCGGAAGCTGAAATTTCCACTATGCTTACTAATTACACTTTTAAGGGTGGAATACCAAAGAAATTTGGAGATCCAAGAGTACCCACTATACCATGCTCTATTAAAAGAAATTATGTTAAAACTACTTTATGTGATCTTGGAGCCGGTGTTAGTGTTATGCCTCTCTATTTATATCGTAAACTTGATTTGAATAAGTTGACACCTAGTGAAATATCTTTGCAAATGGCTGATAAATCAATTTCTATACCTGTCGGTATTTGTGAGGATGTGCATGTTGTATTTGCAAATGTTACTATTTTAACAAACTTTGTTATTCTTGATATTCCCGAGGACGATAGTATGTCTATTATTCTTGGAAGACCCTTTTTGAATACTGCAGGGGCTGTTATTGATTGCACTAAAGGCAATGTCACTTTTCATGTTAATGGTAATGAGCACACGGTACACTTTCCGAGGAAACAACCTCAAGTTCATAGCATCAACTCTATTGGAAAAACTCCATCGATTATATTTGGAGGTTTTGAATTTCCTCTTCCTACTGTCAAGAAGAAATATGATATTCTTATTATTGGGGATGTGCATATCCTCGTTGAGGTAACATAGTGTTATTCGAAATTTCTCTGGTTCCATGTTATTCGAATGAGTTCGTTAACAAGACTTGATCAACCTTGTTAGTGGATTCCTTTTGATGATCATGAGATGGATGAAACTAGAAGGCACAACCTTTTGTACCCCACTTTTACTTTTTGTTATTTATATTAAATAAAATAAAAATAAATATTTGTCTGTCTGTTATCTGATTATCCGTGCAATATAAAAATACCTCAAAAATAAAAGTTCTCCAAATGCCCTGAAAATTAAATATGATTTTTTCTAGAATATTTGAGGATTTATGGAACTAAGAACACACCAGGGGGGCCAATCACTTGCCCACGAGGGTGGAGGGCACGCCCACCCCTCTAGGGCGCGCCCCCTGCCTCGTGGGCCCACGGTGGCCCTCCTCCACTTATTCTTTCACCCACACACTTCATCTCCCTCCCCCAAACATGAATATCCAGTTCAAGCACGAGTTCTAGCTCATTTTGCTGCCATTTTCGATCTCCTTGCTCAAAGCACCTCTCACATAACTGCTTGGGGAGATTGTTCCTTGATATGTGACTCCTCCATTGGTCCAATTAGTTTTTGTTCTAGTGCTTTATTCATTGCAAATTTTTGCTGCTTAGGTGACCCTGTTCTTGAGCTTGCATGTCAAATTTATATGGTTCCAAGTAGTTTTGATGCATGATATAGGCCCTAGGCACTTGTAGGAGTAGTTACTATCAATATTATTGAGTTTGGTTTACTTTTATTTTGAAGTTACTAAAAATTTCAGAATTTTTCAGAAAATTATGACGAGACTTTTGAGGGGCTCATCAAGCCAAAGTTTGAAGGAAAAGGCACCAAAGCCTAAGTATAATCTGCCTCGCACTACGGAGGTTCGGGCGTGTGAATGGCCTTCCGAGGATTTCTTAAGAGCAGCCGGGATTTATGAAGATTTTCATGAATTGGCTCAGACTGCAGGCCTTACCGCTTTCCTCCACGACCAATGCGATCAGTATCTCTTGCTCACAAATATCTTTGTGCAAAACTTTCATTTCCATTCTAGGAGCTCACCACCTACGGTGGAGTTTTATTTATATGATGAGCATAAGGAGATGTCACTTTATGATTTCTATCGGGTCTGTTTAGTCCCTTTTGAGGGCAATACAGAAGAACCACATCGTGATGATGTGGAGGGATTTATTGACACTATCACTGTAGGGGAAACAAGGAAGGTTTCCGATGCACAAATCACTAGCATACACTTTCCTGTTTTACATTATTTCGCATTATTTGCTAGTTGTTGCTTAATTGGTCGCGGAAACTATGGAAACCTGAGTATCCCTGATATTATTATTTTGTACCACGGTTTATACGGTGATAACTCTTTTAGTATGGGCGGCATTATTGCCAAACGGTTAAGTTTGAACCGTACCGAGGACCCATCTTTGGAGGCATCTATGCTACACGCCTAGCTGCACATTTTAACATACCTATTAGGCATTATGAGAAGGAAGAAAAAGTGCTGCCTCGTGTTTATTTAGATTATAAAAGTATGGTAGCACATGATTTTATTGTTAAGAATAGGAAAGGAGAGCTTAAATATCAATTGTTCTTTAATAAACATCATCCTGAGACTATTACCTTGCCTGCTCCTTCTTTGTTTGATTTGACTGTAGGCACGTACCTTGTTCCGTTGACGGCTATCCACGCCTACCGAAACCCTGCATCAGCCGAGGAGCCAGAGCCGGAACCACAATTTGTGTTGGGGAACGTAGTAATTTCAAAAAAATTCCTACGCACACACAAGATCATGGTGATGCATAGCAACGAGAGGGGAGAGTGTTGTCTACGTACCCTCGTAGACCGGAAGCGGAAGCGTTAGCACAACGTGGTTGATGTAGTCGTACGTCTTCACGGCCCGACCGATCAAGCACCGAAACTACGGCACCTCCGAGTTCTAGCACACGTTCAGCTTGATGATGATCCCCGGACTCCGATCTAGCAGAATGTCGGGGAAGAGTTCCGTCAGCACGACGGCATGGTGACGATCTTGATGTTCTACCGCCGCAGGGCTTCGCCTAAGCACCGCTACAATATTATCGAGGATTATGGTGGAGGAGGGCACCGCACACGGCTAATAGATCTCAAGGATCAATTGTTGTGTCTAGAGGTGCCCCCTGCCCCCGTATATAAAGGAGCAAGGGGGAGGGGCGGCCGGCCAGGAGGAGGCGCGCCAGGGAGGAGTCCTACTCCTACCGGGAGTAGGACTCCCTCCTTTCCTTGTCCAACTAGGAGAGGGGGAAGGAAGGGAGAGAGGAGAGAAAGGAAAGGGGGGGCGCCGCCCCTCCCTCCTTGTCCAATTCGGACTAGAGAGGGAGGGGGCGCGCAGCCTGCCCTAGCCGCCCCTCCTCTGCTCCACTTTGGGCCCATGAGGCCCATTAACCCCCCGGGGGGGTTCCGGTAACCCCGGTACTCCGTTTTATATCCGATAACTCCCGGAACCATTCCTGTGTCCGAATATAGTCGTCCAATATATCAATCTTTATGTCTCGACTATTTCGAGACTCCTCGTTATGTCCGTGATCACATCCGAAACTCCGAACAACCTTCGGTACATCAAAATATATAAACTCATAATGAAACTGTCATCGTAACGTTAAGCGTGCGGACCCTACGGGTTCGAGAACAATGTAGACATGACCGAGACACGTCTCCGGTCAATAACCAATAGCGGAACCTGGATGCTCATATTGGCTCCTACATATTCTACGAAGATCTTTTATCGGTCAGACCGCATAACAACATACGTTGTTCCCTTTGTCATCGGTATGTTACTTGCCCGAGATTTGATCGTCGGTATCTCAATACCTAGTTCAATCTCGTTACCGGCAAGTCTCTTTACTCGTTCCGTAATACATCATCCCGCAACTAACTTATTAGTTGCAATGCTTGCAAGGCTTATGTGATGTGCATTACCGAGAGGGCCCAGAGATACCTCTCCGACAATCGGAGTGACAAATCCTAATCTCGAAATACGCCAACCCAACAAGTACCTTCGGAGACACCTGTAGAGCACCTTTATAATCACCCAGTTACGTTGTGACGTTTGGTAGCACACAAAGTGTTCCTCCGGTAAACGGGAGTTGCATAATCTCATAGTCATAGGAACATGTATAAGTCATGAAGAAAGCAATAGCAACAAACTAAACGATCAAGTGCTAAGCTAACGAAATGGGTCAAGTCAATCACATCATTCTCCTAATGATGTGATCCCGTTAATCAAATGACAACTCATGTCTATGGTTAGGAAACATAACCATCTTTGATCAACGAGCTAGTCAAGTAGAGGCATACTAGTGACACTATGTTTGTCTATGTATTCACACATGTATTATGTTTCCGGTTAATACAATTCTAGCATGAATAATAAACATTTATCATGATATAAGGAAATAAATAATAACTTTATTATTGCCTCTAGGGCATATTTCCTTCAGTCTCCCACTTGCACTAGAGTCAATAATCTAGATTACACAGTAATGATTCTAACACCCATGGAGCCTTGGTGCTGATCATGTTTTGCTCGTGGAAGAGGCTTAGTCAGCGGGTCTGCAACATTCAGATCCGTATGTATCTTGCAAATTTCTATGTCTCCCACTTGGACTAAATCCCGAATGGAATTGAAGCGTCTCTTGATGTGCTTGGTTCTCTTGTGAAATCTGGATTCCTTTGCCAAGGCAATTGCACCAGTATTGTCACAAAAGATTTTCATTGGACCCGATGCACTAGGTATGACACCTAGATCGGATATGAACTCCTTCATCCAGACTCCTTCATTTGCTGCTTCCGAAGCAGCTATGTACTCTGCTTCACATGTAGATCCCGCCACGACGCTTTGTTTAGAACTGCACCAACTGACAGCTCCACCGTTCAGTAAAAACACGTATCCGGTTTGCGATTTAGAATCGTCCGGATCAGTGTCAAAGCTTGCATCAACGTAACCATTTACGATGAGCTCTTTGTCACCTCCATATACGAGAAACATATCCTTAGTCCTTTTCAGGTATTTCAGGATGTTCTTGACCGCTGTCCAGTGATCCACTCCTGGATTACTTTGGTACCTCCCTGCTAGACTTATAGCAAGGCACACATCAGGTCTGGTACACAGCATTGCATACATGATAGAGCCTATGGCTGAAGCATAGGGAACATCTTTCATTTTCTCTCTATCTTCTGCGGTGGTCGGACATTGAGTCTTACTCAACTTCACACCTTGTAACACAGGCAAGAACCCTTTCTTTGCTTGATCCATTTTGAACTTCTTCAAAACCTTGTCAAGGTATGTGCTTTGTGAAAGTCCAATTAAGCGTCTTGATCTATCTCTATAGATCTTAATGCCCAATATGTAAGCAGCTTCACCGAGGTCTTTCATTGAAAAACTCTTATTCAAGTATCCCTTTATGCTATCCAGAAATTCTATATCATTTCCAATCAATAATATGTCATCCACATATAATATCAGAAATGCTACAGAGCTCCCACTCACTTTCTTGTAAATACAGGCTTCTCCAAAAGTCTGTACAAAACCAAATGCTTTGATCACACTATCAAAGCGTTTATTCCAACTCCGAGAGGCTTGCACCAGTCCATAAATGGATCGCTGGAGCTTGCACACTTTGTTAGCTCCCTTTGGATCGACAAAACCTTCTGGTTGCATCATATACAACTCTTCTTCCAGAAATCCATTCAGGAATGCAGTTTTGACATCCATTTGCCAAATTTCATAATCATAAAATGCGGCAATTGCTAACGTGATTCGGACAGACTTAAGCATCGCTACGGGTGAGAAGGTCTCATCGTAGTCAATCCCTTGAACTTGTCGAAAACCTTTTGCAACAAGTCGAGCTTTATAGACAGTAACATTACCGTCAGCGTCAGTCTTCTTCTTGAAGATCCATTTATTCTCAATTGCTTGCCGATCAACGGGCAAGTCAACCAAAGTCCACACTTTGTTCTCATACATGGATCCCATCTCAGATTTCATGGCTTCTAGCCATTTTGCGGAATCTGGGCTCACCATCGCTTCTTCATAGTTCGTAGGTTCATCATGATCTAGTAGCATGACTTCCAGAATAGGATTACCGTACCACTCTGGTGCGGATCTTACTCTGGTTGATCTACGAGGTTCGGTAGTAACTTGATCTGAAGTTTCATGATCATTATCATTAGCTTCCTCACTAATTGGTGTAGGTGTCACAGAAACCGGTTTCTGTGATGTACTACTTTCCAATAAGGGAGTAGGTACAGTTACCTCATCAAGTTCTACTTTTCTCCCACTCACTTCTTTCGAGAGAAACTCCTTCTCTAGAAAAACTCCGAATTTAGCAACAAAAGTCTTGCCTTCGGATCTGTGATAGAAGGTGTACCCAACAGTCTCCTTTGGGTATCCTATGAAGACACATTTCTCCGATTTGGGTTCGAGCTTATCAGGTTGAAGCTTTTTCACATAAGCATCGCAGCCCCAAACTTTCAGAAACGACAACTTTGGTTTCTTGCCAAACCACAGTTCATAAGGCGTCGTCTCAACGGATTTCGATGGTGTCCTATTTAACGTGAATGCAGCCGTCTCTAAAGCATAACCCCAAAACGATAACGGTAAATCAGTAAGAGACATCATAGATCGCACCATATCTAATAAAGTACGATTACGACGTTCGGACACACCATTACGCTGTGGTGTTCCGGGTGGCGTGAGTTGCGAAACTATTCCGCATTGTTTCAAATGTAGACCAAACTCGTAACTCAAATATTCTCCTCCACGATCAGATCGTAGAAACTTTATTTTCTTGTTACGATGATTTTCAACTTCACTCTGAAATTCTTTGAACTTTTCAAATGTTTCAGACTTATGTTTCATTAAGTAGATATACCCATATCTGCTTAAATCATCTGTGAAGGTGAGAAAATAACGATATCCGCCACGAGCCTCAACATTCATTGGACCACATACATCTGTATGTATGATTTCCAACAAATCCGTTGCTCTCTCCATAGTACCGGAGAACGGCGTTTTAGTCATCTTACCCATGAGGCACGGTTCGCAAGTACCAAGTGATTCATAATCAAGTGGTTCCAAAAGTCCATCAGTATGGAGTTTCTTCATGCGCTTTACACCGATATGACCTAAACGGCAGTGCCACAAATAAGTTGCACTATCATTATCAACTCTGCATCTTTTGATTTCAACATTATGAATATGTGTATCACTACTATCGAGATTCATCAAAAATAGACCACTCTTCAAGGGTGCATGACCATAAAAGATATTACTCATATAAATAGAACAACCATTATTCTCTGATTTAAATGAATAACCGTCTCGCATCAAACAAGATCCAGATATAATGTTCATGCTCAACGCTGGCACCAAATAACAATTATTTAGGTCTAATACTAATCCCGAAGGTAGATGTAGAGGTAGCGTGCCGACCGCGATCACATCGACTTTGGAACCATTTCCCACGCGCATCGTCACCTCGTCCTTAGCCAATCTTCGCTTAATCCGTAGCCCCTGTTTCGAGTTGCAAATGTTAGCAACAGAACCAGTATCAAATACCCAGGTGCTACTGCGAGCATTAGTAAGGTACACATCAATAACATGTATATCACATATACCTTTGTTCACTTTGCCATCCTTCTTATCCGCCAAATACTTGGGGCAGTTCCGCTTCCAGTGACCAGTCTGCTTGCAGTAGAAGCACTCAGTCTCAGGCTTAGGTCCAGACTTGGGTTTCTTCTCCTGAGCAGCAACTTGTTTGCTGTTCTTCTTGAAGTTCCCTTTCTTCTTCCCTTTGCCCTTTTTCTTGAAACTGGTGGTCTTATTGACCATCAACACTTGATGCTCCT
Source organism: Triticum aestivum (assembly GCF_018294505.1). Taxonomy (NCBI): domain Eukaryota; kingdom Viridiplantae; phylum Streptophyta; class Magnoliopsida; order Poales; family Poaceae; genus Triticum; species Triticum aestivum. The sequence continues at coordinate 565,554,272 of NC_057812.1, read as the reverse complement.
TCTTGATTTCTACCTCCGCGGCTTTTAGCATTGCGAAGAGCTCAGGAATAGTCTTATTCATCCCTTGCATATTATAGTTCATCACGAAGCTTTTGTAGCTTGGTGGCAGTGATTGAAGAACTCTGTCAATGACACTATCAACAGGAAGATTAACCCCCAGTTGAGTCAAGTGATTATGATACCCAGACATTTTGAGTATATGTTCACTGACAGAACTATTCTCCTCCATCTTGCAGCTATAGAACTTATTGGAGACTTCATATCTCTCAATCCGGGCATTTGCTTGAAATATTAACTTCAACTCCTGGAACATCTCATATGCTCCATGACGTTCAAAACGTCGTTGAAGACCCGGTTCTAAGCCGTAAAGCATGGCACACTGAACTATCGAGTAGTCATCAGCTTTGCTCTGCCAGACGTTCATAACATCTGGTGTTGCTCCTGCAGCAGGCTTGGCACTTAGCGGTGCTTCCAGGACGTAATTCTTCTGTGCAGCAATGAGGATAATCCTCAAGTTACGGACCCAGTCCGTGTAATTGCTACCATCATCTTTCAACTTTGCTTTCTCAAGGAACGCATTAAAATTCAACGGAACAACAGCACGAGCCATCTATCTACAATCAAACATAGACAAGCAAGATACTATCAGGTACTAAGTTCATGATAAATTTAAGTTCAATTAATCATATTACTTAAGAACTCCCACTTAGAAAGATATCCCTCTAATCCTCTAAGTGATCACGTGATCCAAATCAACTAAACCATGTCCGATCATCACGTGAGATGGAGTAGTATCAATGGTGAACATCAATATGTTGATCATATCTACTATATGATTCACGCTCGACCTTTCGGTCTCCGTGTTCCGAGGCCATATCTGTTATATGCTAGGCTCGTCAAGTTAAACCTGAGTATTCCGCGTGTGCAACTGTTTTGCACCCGTTGTATTTGAACATAGAGCCTATCACACCCGATCATCACGTGGTGTCTCAGCACGAAGAACTTTCGCAACGGTGCATACTCAGGGAGAACACTTATACTTTGATAATTTAGTGAGGGATCATCTTATAATGCTACCGTCAATCAAAGCAAGATAAGATGCATAAAAGATAAACATCACATGCAATCAATATAAGTGATATGATATGGCCATCATCATCTTGTGTTTGTGATCTTCATCTTCGAAGCACCGTCATGATCACCATCGTCACCGGCGCGACACCTTGATCACCATCGTAGCATCATTGTCGTCTCGCCAATCTTATGCTTCCACGACTATCGCTACCGCTTAGTGATAAAGTAAAGCATTACAGCGCAATTGCATTGCATACAATAAAGCGACAACCATATGGCTCCTGCCAGTTGCCGATAACTCGGTTACAAAACATGATCATCTCATACAATAAAATTTAGCATCATGTCTTGACCATATCACATCACAACATGCCCTGCAAAAACAAGTTAGACGTCCTCTACTTTGTTGTTGCAAGTTTTACGTGGCTGCTACGGGCTTAGCAAGAACCGTTCTTACCTACGCATCAAAACCACAACGATAGTTTGTCAAGTTGGTGTTGTTTTAACCTTCGCAAGGACCGGGCGTAGCCACACTTGGTTCAACTAAAGTTGGAGAAACTGACACCCGCCAGCCACCTGTGTGCAAAGCACGTCGGTAGAACCAGTCTCGCGTAAGCGTACGCGTAATGTCGGTCCGGGCCGCTTCATCCAACAATACCGCCGAACCAAAGTATGACATGCTGGTAAGCAGTATGACTTATATCGCCCACAACTCACTTGTGTTCTACTCGTGCACAACATCAACGCATAAAACCTAGGCTCTGATACCACTGTTGGGAACGTAGTAATTTCAAGAAAATTCCTACGCACACGCAAGATCATGGTGATGCATAGCAACGGGAGGGGAGAGTGTTGTCTACGTACCCTCGTAGACCGGAAGCGGAAGCATTAGCACAACGCGGTTGATGTAGTCGTACGTCTTCACGGCCCGACCGGTCAAGCACTGAAACTACGACACCTCTGAGTTCTAGCACACGTTCAGCTCGATGACGATCCCCGGACTCCGATCCAGCAGAATGTCGGGGAAGAGTCCCGTCAGCACAATGGCGTGGTGACGATATTGATGTTCTACCGTTGCAAGGCTTCGCCTAAGCACCGCTACAATATTATCAAGGATTATGGTGGAGGAGGGCACCACACACGGCTAATAGATCTCAAGGATCAATTGTTGTGTCTAGAGGTGCCCCCCTGCCCCCGTATATAAAGGAGCAAGGGGGAGGGGTGGCCGGCCAGGAGGAGGCGCGCCAGGGAGGAGTCCTACTCCTACCGGGAGTAGGACTCCCTCCTTTCCTTGTCCAACTAGGAGAGGGGGAAGGAAGGGAGAGAGGAGAGAAAGGAAAGGGGGGGCGCCGCCCCTACCTCCTTGTCCAATTCGGACTAGAGGGGGAGGGGCGTGCAGCCTGCCCTGGCCGCCCCTCCTTTGCTCCACTTTGGGCCCATGAGGCCCGTTAACCCCCGGGGGCGGTTCCGGTAACCCCTGGTACTCCGTTTTATATCCGATAACTCCCAGAACCATTCCTGTGTCCGAATATAGTCGTCCAATATATCAATCTTTATGTCTCGACTATTTCGAGACTCCTCGTTATGTCCGTGATCACATCCGGGACTCCGAACAACCTTCGTTACATCAAAATATATAAACTCATAATGAAACGGTCATCATAGCATTAAGCGTGCGGACCCTACGGGTTCGAGAACTATGTAGACATGACCGAGACACGTCTCCGGTCAATAACCAATAGCGGAACCTGGATGCTCATATTGGCTCCTACATATTCTAATAAGATCTTTTATTGGTCAGACCGCATAACAACATACGTTGTTCCCTTTGTCATCGGTATGTTACTTGCCCGAGATTTGATCGTCGGTATCTCAATACCTAGTTCAATCTCGTTACCGGCAAGTCTCTTTACTCGTTCCGTAATACATCATCCCGCAACTAACTTATTAGTTGCAATGCTTGCAAGGCTTATGTGATGTGCATTACTGAGAGGGCCCAGAGATACCTCTCCGACAATTGGAGTGACAAATCCTAATCTCGAAATACGCCAACCCAACAAGTACCTTCGGAGACACCTGTAGAGCACCTTTATAATCACCCAGTTACGTTGTGACGTTTGGTAGCACACAAAGTGTTCCTCCGGTAAACGGGAGTTGCATAATCTCATAATCATAGGAACATGTATAAGTCATGAAGAAAGCAATAGCAACAAACTAAACGATCAAGTGCTAAGCTAACGAAATGGGTCAAGTCAATCACATCATTCTCCTAATGATGTGATCCCATTAATCAAATGACAACTCATGTCTATGGTTAGGAAACATAACCATCTTTGATCAACGAGCTAGTCAAGTAGAGGCATACTAGTGACACTATGTTTGTCTATGTATTCACACATGTATTATGTTTCTGGTTAATACAATTCTAGCATGAATAATAAACATTTATCATGATATAAGGAAATAAATAATAACTTTATTATTGCCTCTAGGGCATATTTCCTTCAATTTGATCCTTCATGACAGTCTAATTACCTGTGGGATCCGGAGATGATTGTCAGCCAGTGGCAATCGGAGTCTTTCTCGTCGCCATAGACCAATTTAGGACAAAAGCCTAAGCTTGGGGGAGTACGTATTTCTCACCGACATTACATTTATGCTCACACACTCATTGCTAGATGTCGGTGCTCATACTTTTTCATTATATCATCCATGCTAGTTTATTTTCCCTTTTTATGCTTTCTTCTTGTGTGTTTAATAAACCTTAAGAAAAAACAAAAAAATTAGTTGCAGGTCTTAATTTATTTACTTTCCGTGCTTGTAGTAGTAATTAAAAAGAAAGCCAAAAAGTTTCCATGTTCTTCTTTTGCTTGTTGGGAGCTTTCCCGTGTAAATAGTTTTATTTCTTTTCTTTTCTTTGGGGCTTGATAGGAGAAGACCATAATTAAATTGTTGAAGAGGCTCTTATATGCATAAATGTTGATCTGACAAAAGAGCCCATATTGCCTTGTCTTCTCCTGTTTATTGAATGCTTACAGATTCCAGCTTAGTCCAATGAACGTGCACTATTATTATTATTGACATCGTGTTGGAAATATGCCCTAGAGGTAATAATAAAAGGATTATTATTGTATTTCCTTGTTCATGATAATTGTCTTTTATTCATGCTATAATTGTGTTATTCGGAAATCGTAATACATGTGTGAATACATAGACACCAACATGTCCCTAGTAAGCCTCTAGTTGACTAGCTCGTTGATCAACAGATAGTCATGGTTTCCTGACTATGGACATTGGATGTCATTGATAACAAGATCACATCATTAGGAGAATGATGTGATGGACAAGACCCAATCCTAAACATAGCACAAGATCGTATAGTTCGTTTGCTAGAGTTTTTCTAATGTCAAGTATCTTTTCCTTAGACCATGAGATCGTGTAACTCCCGGATACCGTAGGAGTGCTTTGGGTGTACCAAACGTCACAACGTAACTGGGTGATTATAAAGGTATACTACGGGTATCTCCGAAAGTGTCTGTTGGGTTGACACGGATCAAGGCTGGGATTTGTCATTCCGTATAACGGAGAGGTATCGTTGGGCCCACTCGGTAATGCATCATCACAATGAGCTCAAAGTGACCAAGTGTCTGGTCACGAGATCATGCATTACGGTACGAGTAAAGTGACTTGCCGGTAACGAGATTGAACGAGGTATTGGGATACCGATGATCGAATCTCGGGCAAGTAACGTACCGATTGACAAAGGGAATTGTATACGGGGTTGCTTGAATCCTCGACATCGTGGTTCATCCGATGAGATCATCGAGGAGCATGTGGGAGCCAACATGGGTATCCAGATCCCACTGTTGGTTATTGACCGGAGAGCCTTCTCGGTCATGTCTACATGTCTCCCGAACCCGTAGGGTCTACACACTTAAGGTTCGGTGACGCTAGGGTTATTAGGGAGACTTATATGTGATTACCGAATGTTGTTTGGAGTCCCAGATGAGATCCCGGACATCACGAGGAGTTCCAGAATAGTCCGGAGGTAAAGATTTATATATGGGAAGTTGTCATACGGTCACCGGAAAGGTTCGGGGGCATATCGGTATTGTACCTGGGCCACCGGAGGGATTCCGGGGGTCCATCGGGAGGGGCCACCTCTCCCGGAGGGCCTTATGGGCTGTATGAGGAAGGGATCCAGCCCAAAGGGGGCTGGGGCGCCGCTCCCCCCTAGGGCCCATGCGCCTAGGGTTGGGGGAAACCCTGAGGGGGGCGCCCCCCTTGCTTGGGGGGCAAGCCCCCTCCCCTTGGCCGCCACCCCCCCTCTAGATCTCATCTAGAGGGGCCGGCCCCCCTTCTCCCTTCCCCTATAAATAGAGGGGCGAGGGGAGGGTTGCAAGAGACATCCAAGGCGCATCCCCTCCCCTCCCCAACACCTCTCCTCCTCCATCACGAGCTTGGCGAAGCCCTGCCGAAGTACTGGTGCTCCACCACCACCACGCCGTCGTGCTGCTGCTGGAGCCATCTTCCTCAACCTCTCCTTCCCCCTTGCTGGATCAAGAAGGAGGAGACGTCACGCTGACCGTACGTGTGTTGAACGCGGAGGTGCCGTCCGTTCGGCGCTAGGATCTCTGATGATTTGGATCACGTCGAGTACGACTTCCTCATCCCCATTCTTTGAACGCTTCCGCGCGTGATCTACAAAGGTATGTAGATGCAATCCGATCACTCGTTGCTAGATGAACTCATAGATGGATCTTGGTGAAACCGTAGGAAATTTTTTGTTTTCTGCAACGTTCCCTAATAGTGGCATCATGAGCTAGGTCTATGCATAGTTCCTTTTGCACGAGTAGAACACAATTTGTTGTGGGCGTAGATGTTGTCAACTTTCTTGCCGCTACTAGTCTTATTTTGCTTCAGCAGTATTGTGGGATGAAGCGGCCCGGACCAACCTTACACGTACGCTTACGTGAGACCGGTTCCACCGACTAACATGCACTAGTTGCATAAGGTGGCTGGCGGGTGTCTGTCTCTCCCACTTTAGTTGGAGCGGATTCGATGAAAAGGGTCCTTATGAAGGGTAAATAGAAGTTGACAAATCATGTTGTGGCTTTCACGTAGGTAAGAAAACGTTCTTGCTAGAACCCTATTGCAGCCACGTAAAACTTGCAACAACAATTAGAGGACGTCTAACTTGTTTTTGTAGCAAGTGTTTTGTGATGTGATATGGCCAAAGTTGTGATGAATGATGAATGATATATATGTGATGTATGAGATGTTCATGCTATTGTAATAGGAATCACGACTTGCATGTCGATGAGTATGACAACCGGCAGGAGCCATAGGAGTTGTCTTTATTTTTTTGTATGACCTGCGTGTCATTGAGAAATGCCATGTAAATTACTTTACTTTATTGCTAAACGTGTTAGCCATAGTAGTAGAAGTAATAGTTGGCGAGCAACTTCATGGAGACATGATGATGGAGATCATGGTGTCATGCCGGTGACAAGATGATCATGGAGCCCCAAGATGGAGATCAAAGGAGCTATGTGATATTGGCCATATCATGTCACTATTATTATTTGATTGCATGTGTTGTTTATCATGTTTTTGCATCTTGTTTACTTAGAACGACGATAGTAAATAAGATGATCCCTCATAATAATTTCAAGAAAGCGTTCCCCCTAACTGTGCATCGTTGCGACAGTTCGTTGTTTCGAAGCACCACATGATGATCGGGTGTGTTAGATTCCGATGTTCACATACAACGGGTGTAAGACAGATTTACACATGCAAACACTTAGGTTGACTTGACGAGCCTAGCATGTACAGACATGGCCTCGAAACACAGAAGACCGAAAGGTCGAGCATGAGTCGTATAGAAGATACGATCAATATGAAGATGTTCACCGATGTTGGCTAGACCGTCTCACGTGATGATCGGACACGGCCTAGTTAACTCGGATCATGTTATACTTAGATGACTGGAGGGATGTCTATCTGAGTGGGAGTTCATTGAATAATTTGATTTAGATGAACTTAATTATCATGAACTTAGTCTAAAATCTTTACAACATGTATTGTAGATCAAATGGCCAACGTTGTCCTCAACTTCAACGCGTTCCTAGAAAAAACCAAGCTGAAAGACGATGGCAGCAACTATACGGACTGGGTCCGGAACCTGAGGATCATCCTCATAGCTGCCAAGAAAGATTATGTCCTACAAGCACCGCTAGGTGAAGCACCTGTTCTCCCTGCAGAACAAGACGTTATGAACGCTTGGCAAACACGTACCGATGATTACTCCCTCGTTCAGTGCGGCATGCTTTATAGCTTAGAACCAGGGTTCCAAAAGCGTTTTGAGAGACACGGAGCATATGAGATGTTCGAAGAGCTGAAAATGGTTTTTCAAGATCATGCCCGGGTCGAGAGATATGAAGTCTCCGACAAGTTCTTCAGTTGTAAGATGGAGGAAAACAGTTCTGTCAGTGAGCACATACTCACTATGTCTGGGTTACATAACCGCTTGACTCAGCTGGGAGTTAATCTCCCGGATGACACGGTCATTGACAGAATCCTTCAGTCGCTTCCACCGAGCTATAAGAGCTTTGTGATGAACTTCAATATGTAGGGGATGGAAAAGACCATTCCTGAAGTATTTGCAATGCTGAAATCAGCAGAGGTAGAAGTCAAAAAGGAACATCAAGTGTTGATGGTGAATAAAACCACTAAGTTCAAGAAAGGCAAGGGTAAGAAGAACTTCAAGAAGGACGGCAAGGGAGTTGCTTGCTTGCCGGGAAGAAGCCAAAGAATGGACCCAAGCCCGAGACTGAGTGCTTTTATTGCAAGGAAAGTGGTCACTGGAAGCGAAACTGCCCCAAATACTTGGCGGACAAGAAGGCCGGCAAAACGAAAGGTATATGTGATATACATGTAATTGATGTGTACCTTACCAGTACTCGCAGTAGCTCCTGGGTATTTGATACCGGTGCGGTTGCTCACATTTGTAACTCAAAACAGGAGCTGCGGAATAAGCGGAGACTGGCGAAGGACGAGGTGACGATGCACGTCGGGAATGGTTCCAAGGTCAATGTGACCGCCGTCGGCACGCTACCTCTACATTTACCTACGGGATTAGTTTTAAACCTCAATAATTGTTATTTAGTGCCAGCTTTGAGCATGAACATTGTATCAGGATCTTGTTTAATTCGAGATGGCTACTCATTTAAATCCGAGAATAATGGTTGTTCTATTTATATGAGAGATATGTTTTATGGTCATGCTCCAATGGTGAATGGTTTATTCTTAATGAATCTCGAGTGTAATGCTACACATATTCATAGTGTGAGTACCAAAAGATGTAAGGTTAATAATGATAGTTCCACATACTTGTGGCACTGCCGCCTTGGTCACATAGGTGTCAAACGCATGAAGAAGCTCCATGCAGATGGACTTTTAGAGTCTCTTGATTACGAATCATTTGACACATGCGAACCATGCCTCATGGGTAAAATGACCAAGACTCCGTTCTCAGGAACAATGGAGCGAGCAACCAACTTATTGGAAACCATACATACTGATGTGTGCGGTCCAATGAGTGTTGAGGCTCGCGGTGGTTATCATTATGTTCTCACCCTCACTGATGACTTGAGTAGATATGGGTATGTCTACTTAATGAAACACAAGTCTGAGACCTTTGAAAGGTTCAAGGAATTTCAGAGTGAGGTTGAGAATCAACGTGATAGGAAAATCAAGTTCCTGCGATCAGATCGTGGAGGAGAATACTTGAGTCACGAATTTGGCACACACTTAAGGAAATGTGGAATAGTTTCACAACTCACGCCGCCTGGAACACCTCAGTGTAATGGTGTGTCTGAACGTCGTAATCGCACTCTATTGGATATGGTGCGATCTATGATGTCTCTTACCGATTTACCGCTATCATTTTGGGGCTATGCTTTAGAGACTGCCGCATACAGTTTAAATAGGGCTCCGTCGAAATCCGTTGAGACGACACCGTATGAATTATGGTTTGGGAAGAAACCTAAGCTGTCGTTTCTAAAAGTTTGGGGATGCGATGCTTATGTCAAGAAACTTCAACCTGAAAAGCTCGAACCCAAGTCGAAAAAATGCGTCTTCATAGGATACCCTAAAGAAACTATTGGGTATACCTTCTACCTCAGATCCGAAGGCAAGATCTTTGTTGCCAAGAATGGATCCTTTCTGGAGAAGGAGTTTCTCTCGAAAGAAGTAAGTGGGAGGAAAGTAGAACTTGATGAAGTATTACCTCTTGAACCGGAAAGTGGCGCAACTCAGGAAAATGTTCCTGTGGTGCCTGCACCAATTAGAGAGGAAGTTAATGATGATGATCAAGATACTTCTGATCAAGCTCCTATTGAAATGCGAAGGTCCACAAGGACACGTTCCGCACCAGAATGGTACGGCAACCCTGTCTTGGAAATCATGTTGTTAGACAACGGTGAACCTTCGAACTATGAAGAAGCGATGGCGGGCCCGGATTCCGACAAATGGCTGGAAGCCATGAAATCCGAGATAGGATCCATGTATGAAAACGAAGTATGGACTTTGACTGACTTGCCCGTTGAGCAGCGAGCCATAGAAAATAAATGGATCTTTAAGAAGAAGACAGACGCGGATGGTAATGTGACCATCTATAAAGCTCGGCTTGTCGCTAAGGGTTATCGACAAGTTCAAGGGGTTGACTACGATGAGACTTTCTCACCAGTAGCGAAGCTAAAGTCCGTTCGAATCATGTTAGCAATTGCCGCATTCTATGATTATGAGATATGGCAAATGGACGTCAAAATGGCATTCCTTAATGGTTACCTTAAGGAAGAATTGTATATGATGCAGCTGGAAGGTTTTGTCGATCCTAAGAATGCTGACAAGGTGTGCAAGCTCCAACGCTTGATTTATGGGCTGGTGCAAGCATATCGGAGTTGGAACATTCGCTTTGATGAGATGATCAAAGCGTTTGGGTTTATGCAGACTTATGGAGAAGCCTGCGTTTACAAGAAAGTGAGTGGGAGCTCTGTAGCATTTCTCATATTATATGTAGATGACATACTTTTGATGGGAAATGATATAGAGCTTTTGGACAGCATTAAGGCCTACTTGAATAAGAGTTTTTCAATGAAGGACCTTGGAGAAGCTGCTTAGATATTAGGCATCAAGATCTATAGAGATAGATCAAGATGCCTCATAGGTCTTTCACAAAGCACATACCTTGATAAGATATTGAAGAAGTTCAATATGGATCAGTCTAAGAAGGGGTTCTTGCCTGTGTTGCAAGGTGTGAAATTGAGCTCAGCTCAATGTCCGACCATGGCAGAAGATATAGAAGGGATGAGTGTCATCCCCTATGCCTCAGCCATAGGTTCTATTATGTATGCCATGCTGTGTACCAGACCTGATGTAAACCTTGCCGTAAGTTTGGTAGGTAGGTACCGAAGTAATCCCGTCAAGGAACACTAGACAGCGGTCAAGAATATCCTGAAGTACCTGAAAAGGACTAAGGAAATGTTTCTCATTTATGGAGGAGACGAAGAGCTCGTCGTAAAGGGTTACATCAACGCTAGCTTCGACACAGATCTGGATGACTCTAAGTCACAAACCGAATACGTGTATATTTTGAATGGTGGGGCAGTAAGCTGGTGCAGTTGCAAGCAGAGCGTCGTGGCGGGATCTACATGTGAAGCGGAGTACATGGCAGCCTCGGAGGCAGTGCATGAAGCAATTTGGGTGAAGGAGTTCATCACCGACCTAGGAGTCATACCCAATGCGTCGGGGCCGATCAAACTCTTCTGTGACAACACTAGAGCTATTGCACTTGCCAAGGAGCCCAGGTTTCACAAGAAGACCAGGAACATCAAGCGCCGCTTCAACTCCATTCGTGAAAATGTTCAAGATGGAGATATAGATATTTGTAAAGTACATACGGAACTGAATGTAGCAGATCCGTTGACTAAACCTCTCCCTAGAGCAAAACATGATCAATACCAGAATTCCATGGGTGTTCGATTCATCACAATGTAACTAGATTATTGACTCTAGTGCAAGTGGGAGACTGTTGGAAATATGCCCTAGAGGTAATAATAAAAGGATTATTATTGTATTTCCTTGTTCATGATAATTGTCTTTTATTCATGCTATAATTGTGTTATCCGGAAATCGTAATACATGTGTGAATACATAGACACCAACATGTCCCTAATAAGCCTCTAGTTGACTAGCTCGTTGATCAACAGATAGTCATGGTTTCCTGACTATGGACATTGGATGTCATTGATAACGAGATCACATCATTAGGAGATCGTATAGTTCGTTTGCTAGAGTTTTTCTAATGTCAAGTATCTTTTCCTTAGACCATGAGATTGTGTAACTCCCGGATACCGTAGGAGTGCTTTGGGTGTACCAAACGTCACAACGTAATTGGGTGACTATAAAGGTATACTACGGGTATCTCCGAAAGTGTCTGTTGGGTTGACACGGATGAAGACTGGGATTTGTCACTCCGTATAACGGAGAGGTATCGCTGGGCCCACTCGGTAATGCATCATCACAATGAGCTCAAAGTGACCAAGTGTCTGGTCACGGGATCATGCATTACGGTATGAGTAAAGTGACTTGTCGGTAACGAGATTGAATGAGGTATTGGGATACCGACGATCGAATCTCGGGCAAGTAACGTACCAATTGACAAAGGGAATTGTATACGGGGTTGCTTGAATCCTCGGCATCGTGGTTCATCCGATGAGATCATCGAGGAGCATGTGGGAGCCAACATGGGTATCCAGATCCCGCTATTGGTTATTGACCGGAGAGCCTTCTCGGTCATGTCTACATGTCTCCCGAACCCGTAGGGTCTACACACTTAAGGTTCGGTGACGCTAGGGTTATTAGGGAGACTTATATGTGATTACCGAATGTTGTTCGGAGTCCCGGATGAGATCCCGGACGTCACGAGGAGTTCCGGAATAGTCCGGAGGTAAAGATTTATATATGGGAAGTTGTCATACGGTCACCGGAAAGGTTCGGGGGCATATCGGTATTGTACCGGGGTCACCGGAGGGATTTTGGGGGTCCACCGGGAGGGGCCACCTCTCCCGGAGGGCCTATGGGCTGTATGAGGAAGGGATCCAGCCCAAAGTGGGCTGGGGCGCCACTCCCCCCTAGGGCCCATGCGCCTAGGGTTGGGGGAAACCCTGAGGGGGGTGCCCCCCTTGCTTGGGGGGCAAGCCCCCTCCCCTTGGCCGCCGCCCCCCCCTCTAGATCTCATCTAGAGGGGCCGGCCCCCCTTCTCCCTTCCCTTATAAATAGAGGGACGAGGGGAGGGCTGCAAGAGACATCCAAGGCGCAGCCCCTCCCCTCCCCAACACCTTTCCTCCTCCGTCACGAGCTTGGCGAAGCCCTGCCGGAGTACTGCTGCTCCATCACCACCACGCCGTCGTGCTGCTGGTGGAGCCATCTTTCTCAACCTCTCCTTCCCCCTTGCTGGATCAAGAAGGAGGAAACATCACGCTGACCGTACGTGTGTTGAACGTGAAGGTGCCGTCCGTTCGGCGCTAGGATCTCCGGTGATTTGGATCACGTCGAGTACGACTTCCTCATCCCCGTTCTTTGAACGCTTCCGCGCGTGATCTACAAAGGTATGTAGATGCAATCCGATCACTCGTTGCTAGATGAACTCATAGATGGATCTTGGTGAAACCGTAGGAAAATTTTTGTTTTCTGCAACGTTCCCCAACACATCGTTCGGTCGTGCAAGTGAAGGGCAATTATGATGATATATGATGGACTGGCTAAGATGAGAAAAGCTGGTATGAACTCGACCTCTTTTTTTTTGTAAATATGATTAGTTCATCGTTCCTGATTCAGCCTATTATGAATAAACATGTTTGCAATGACAACTAGGGATCATAGTTTCTTGTGTCATGCTTGATTAACTATGAGTTATAATGGTTTACCTTGCGTGCCAACATGCTATTAAAATGGTTATGATGTGGTATGATAGGGTGGTATCCTCCTCTGAATGATTTAAGTGACTTGACTTGGCACATGTTCACGCGTGTAGTTGAAACAAAATCAACATAGCCTTCACAATATTTATGTTTATGGTGGATTATATCCTACTCATGCTTGCATTCGGTGTTGATTAATTTTAATGCATGTTCATGACTGTTGTCGCTCTCTAGTTGGTCGCTTCCCAGTCTTTTGCTAGCCTTCACCTGTACTAAGCGGGAATACTGCTTGTGCATCCAATCCCGTAAACCCAAAGTTATTTCACATGAGTCCATTATACCTACCTATATACGGTATCTACTTGTCGTTCGAAGTAAATTTGTATGTGCCAAACTCTAAATCTCCAAATAAATATCTTGTTTTGTATGCTCGAATAGCTTATGTATCAACTATGGCTGTCTGTATCTTCCATGTTAGGCGGGTTATTCTCAAGAGGAGTGGACTCCGCTCCTCACTCACGAGATAAATGGCTGGTCACCGAGATGCTCAGTCCCATGCTTTATGCAAACTAAATCAAAATAATTGCAAACAAACCCCCCTGGGACTCTTGTTAGTTGGAGGCACTCGTTGTTTCGAGCAGGCCATGGATTGATGCTTATGGTGGAAGGGGGAGTATAAACTTTACCATTCTGTTTGGGAACCACCTATAATGTGTGTAGCATGGAAGATATCGCCATCTCTTGGTTGTTATGTTGACAATGAAAGTATACCGCTCAAAATATTATTCACCTTTGTTTTAAAACCGAGCTCTGGCACATATACAAATCCCTGCTTCCCTCTGCGAAGGGCCTATCTATTTATTTTTATGCTGAGTCATCATCCTCTTATTAAAAAGCACCAGTTGGAGAGCACCGCTGTCATTTGCATTCATTACTGTTAGTTTACATTGAGTATGACTTGACTGGATCTCTTTTACCATGAATTACAATGTCTAGTCAGTCCTTAATCTTTAAAGGTGCTCTACATTTATGTTTTGCGGTCTCAGAAAGGGCTAGCGAGATACCATCTTATTATATCATATTATGATTGTTTTGAGAAAGTGTTATCAACCGAGATTTATTATTATGCCTCGCTAGTTGATTATGCTATTGATATGAGTAAACTTGAGACCTATGCGTTATTGCAAATGTGGTTAGTTATAATCTTTGCTGAAAACTTGAATGCTGACTTTACATATTTACAACAACAATAGCAAACAGAGTTTGTAAAAGTTTTTTTATCACTTTCAGTTTGTCAACTGAATTGCTTGAGGACAAGCAAAGGTTTAATCTTGGGGAGAGTTGATACGTCTCCAGCGTATCTACTTTTCCAAACACTTTTGCCCTTGTTTTGGACTCTAACTTGCATGATTTGAATGGAACTAACCCAGACTGACGATGTTTTCAGCAGAATTACCATGGTGTTATTTATGTGCAGGAGCAAACGTGCTCGGAATGATCTGAAACTTTACGGAGACACTTTTCAAAAAATAAGAAAAATACCTGCCAAAGATGAAGGCCAGGGGGCCACAACCTTGCCACGAGGGTGGGGGACGTGCCTGCCCCCTAGGGCGCGCCCCCTACCTCGTGGGCCCCTTATTGCCTCTCCGACTCCAACTCCACCTCCATATATTGAGTTTCGGGGAGAAAAAATCAGAGAGAAGAAATTATCGTGTTTTACGATACGGAGCCGCCGCCAAGCCCTAAAACCTCTCGGAAGGGCTGATCTGGAGTCCGTTCGGGGCTTCAGAGAGGGGAATCCGTCGCCATCGTCATCATCAACCAACGTCCATCACCAATTTCATGATGCTCACCGCCGTGCGTGAGTAATTCCATCGTGGGCTTGCTGGACGGTGATGGGTTGGATGGGATCTATCATGTAATCGAGTTAGTTTTGTTAGGATTTGATCCCTAGTGTCCACTATGTTCTGAGATTGATGTTTCTATGATTTTGCTATGCTTCATGCTTGTCACTAGGGCCCGAGTGACATGATTTCAGATCTGAACCTATTATGTTTTCATCAATATATGAGTGTTCTTGATCCTAGCTTGCAAGTCTATAGTCACCTATTATGTCTTATGATCCGTTAACCCCGAAGTGACAATAATCGGGATACTTACAGGCGATGACCGTAGTTTGAGGAGTTCATGTATTCACTATGTGTTAATGCTTTATTCCGGTTCTCTATTAAAAAGAGACATTAATATTCCTTAGTTTCCGTAAGGACCCCGCTGCCACAGGAGGGTAGGACAAAAGATGTCATGCAAGTTCTTTTCCATAAGCACGTATGACTATGTTTGAAATACATGTCTACATTATATCAATGAACTAGAGCTAGTTCTGTGTGACCCTAGGTTATGACTGTTACATGATGAACCGCATCCGGTATAATTCTCTATCACCAATCCATTGCCTACGAGCTTTCCACATATTGTTCTTCGCTTATTTATTTTCCCGTTGCTATTACTATCATCACTACAAAATACCAAAAACATTGCTTTTACTACCGTTATCTTTTGCTACCGTTATCACCACTATCATATTACTTTGCTACTAAACACTTTGCTGCAAATATTAAGTTTTCAGTGTGGTTAAATTGACAACTCAGCTGCTAATACTTGAGAATAATCTTTGACTCTCCTTGTGTCGAATCAATAAATTTGGGTTGAATACTCTATCCTCGAAAACTATTGTGATCCCCTGTACTTGTGGGTTATCACATCTCATGAAAAAAAAACCGTGACTTTCGCGAAAGAAAAAGAAAGAAAACATGTTTTTTCCATGCAAATTTTTTTCAAACTTTTTTATCAAAAAGCTAAGGAAGACCGGAGAAAAACCAAAATGTCGAAAAAACCCCGAAAAAACCCCGTTTAAAAAGCCGAAAACGCGTCTGGAAAAATAAAAAAATAAAATTCGAAGGAAACGTCCAGAGCACGACACGCGGCGAATGACTGAGAGCACGCCAAGTGACGCTGATCGTTGCGAGGCTCCCGAAGGAGCGCTCGTTAACGTAAAAAAAAGAAAAATCGTATGAATATGCGAATCTTTGATTGAGTGAATCAAACGAGCAGTGAAGAGGAAAAGGACAAGAAAAGGTCGGCAGTCTCTTACACGTGGCCCCGCGTGTCATCCGCGTATGGATAACTTCGTATCGAAGTCAAGCTCTGTTTTTTTTTAATCTGAGAGGAGCTCTGTTCTTATCCACTTTCTCACCCTACCGCCTCCCTCCGTTCACAGCATACTCGCACGAAACACCCCAAACAATATTCTATTCCACACACATCATCCTGCACCTGTCTAACAAGAGGAAAGCCTTACACGAGGCAGCTTAGAAAACCACAAGGTCTCTTTTGCAATTGCCCCCCGATTTTTTCGGACGGTAGAAACGGAAGGGGGAGAGCGCAGAGGAGAGGCGAGGCGAGACGCCACCGAAAGAGGAGAGAGCCATCAGCCATGGGAGGAGGCGTCATGCGCACCGCCGCGAAGGTCGGCCTCGCCGGGGGCGCCGCGGCGGCGGCGGGCCGCTTCCGCAACGTCGCCCCGTCCTTCGCCACGGCCCCCGCGGCCGAGGCCGCCGCGGCGGCGCCGCTGCTGTCCGCGGCCGGGGAGATCCCGCCGGTGGCGCCGGCCGGGTCGCAGTGGGCGTCCTGGGAGGTGGACGACTGGGAGTTCGCGGACTGGAGGTCCGAGTCGGCGTCCGAGGCCGACGTGGCCGTGGTCGGGGGGCCCAGGCTGGTCTTCGCCCCGCCCTCGCGGGAGGAGGCCGAGGAGGCCACCGCCGAGCTCCGGGAGGCTATTGACAGGTGACTTGGATGCATTTCTTCTCGGGATTTTTCGAATTGGAGATCGAATTGCTCTCTGGGTTTTCTTCGGCACAGTTGATTTATTCTGATTGCTTTGGGCGATGGTCTGGAATATTAAGAAGCTTTATGCTCTCTTGATAATATGCCCGTTCTGATTTGATGGTATCAAATTGGTCTGTGAGGGTTAGGTTTTCGATTCTTATACTGCTTAAATTTGCCTGGGCGCTTATAGGGATGCTTATATAAGGAAAATTAAACACTGTACCAAGTTAGAAAGTGCTTACACCAAGAGCTGTTGTTTCCAACGCCTACACTGTAACTGTATCTACTTCAGTACTTCACAATAAAGAGAATAATTCTTCTACGACGTGAAATTTATGTTCACCTTGTATGTGATGGGTCAATTATGGTGCAGTTGAGGGGATTGTTCAATTTTCACTCTAGAAGTATCAAATCAGAACTAGTTTTATCACTGTCAAAAGGAAAATAAATATGTCAGGAAGTTTGAAGGACCGTTTGTGTTTTAAATTTGTTACTCCATTCTTCAGTTATCACTAAGAACTCAAGACATCACTTCCCCAATATATTAGTGAGTACTCCCTCGGTAAAGAAATATAAGACCGTTTAGATCACTTAGTGATCTAAACGTTCTTCTATCCCTTTACAGAGGGAGTAGTAAATAAATGAAGGCGACTCCAGTTTGTTCCCTGTACGTTACTCCAGTTGACCAATTCATGTTTGTTCATTCAACAAGCTAACCTTGAACAGGCTATGATATCGTCACATCTGTACAACTCTGTCCCTTCAGTTCTCTTGTATATTGCAGGAGAAAACCCTCTGTGCATCAAGTACAAATGTTGTGTTTGTTTGCATTCAAGTTTTTGCTACCTTTATGTTTTAGAATTTGTTGCATTTGCACGTATTGCCTTTTTCTTCATCTACATATTATGTTATTATATCCAAATGTTCTGAAGCCCTACAAAATGATTGTTTGTAGGGTTTATTTTAAAGAGACTCCAGTAGAAGTTGTTAAGGAACATGATCAAGAGCTTAGCAAGCTGGGAGCCGATGCATTAATTCCTGCTATGCCGGGACATGTAGTGCAGGCTTTTACATTGTTAAAATCAAGCCCAGAGGCACAGGTCTGTAACTGCATTGCTTCAATCAGTTGTTACTATCATCTATACGGATTGCACTGTTGTTTCTCTGTTGTTGGCTTTGTATATGCACAAAATATTAGTGAAGTTGCTTTTGAAAAGAGACACTTGGGCAAATTGAATGCACCGATTTGTTGTGTTGACATCATTCTGTGTTAGTCATCAATCAATTTATAGCTTGTTATTGTTGCTTTATGATGTTTCCTTTGATAATTTTGGTATGTTATGTACATTTAGTTTGTATATGAGTGTGTTGTAGTATAGTGTTAATGATATTTGTATGGAATGAATTTCCATCTTTTTAGTTGCGTCATTTCCCGAAAGCATGGCACCTTGTCATTAGATATTTAGTGTCAGGTGAATTTGTATGTAGCATATCAACATTTAGTTCACAGTGTTAACAAATTATTTTCATCTTTTGGTTGCATAGTTTTCAGAAGTACGACACTCATTAGATAATTTATGTCAAGTAATTAATTATATGTAGCACAATGAGATTTAGTTGAGCTGAGCCAGTTCTCAGTTCTGATATTCCGTTTCTTTCACTTACGTTTTTTATTTTGATCTCCAGAGCGTTGTTGCCTCGCTTGCATCAGATAAAAATGTGTGGGACGCGGTGTTGAAGAACGAGAGGGTTATGGAATTTTACAAGAGTCACCAGCAAAGTATGTTTCACCTTGTCCTAATCTCAAAAGTTACATCTTGGGTTTATTGTTTCTCGTGAACTGTACCGCCATTATTTTTCTGTGGGAATTGTATGTATGACCATTACTATCTTCTCTTGTGATACAGCTCTGGTCAATACTTTTCCTGAGGGCACCGACTCTAGTGACTCAGTAGAGTCACCGGAGAAATTTGAAGAGGCATCCCCAGAATATGCACTTCCCACTGCCTCGCCTTTGTCGGACTTTGTGGACAATGCGAAGAAGACGATGATGGAGATGGTTGACAACATAACCAACTTCTTCCAAGACCTGTTCCACAACCCGGCAGAAGCTGAGGCCGGACCGGGCTCATCCTCTAAAAAGCCTTCGTTCGCGGAGATGGCGGCTGGCGGATCTTTCGTGGCTCTTGCCATGGCGGTCATCCTAGTTGTTCTGTTCAAGAGGGCATGAACATATACTACAAGTTCAAACGCCCTTGATGCCTATTGGGACTTAAATCTGTCGAAAATAACTCGTGTTATGAAGAACTATGGATGTATTGTACAGCGTGTGTCTCCTGCCGTACTGTGTCAGTTAAAACTTCCGAGTGTTGAGACCAGTTTAATAAAGACATGTTATGCTCCTGGTTAATTGGTAATGCTACGCTGTAGCATGGATATTTTATCTGTGTTTAGAGGTGTGATAATTTTTTTTCTTTTGAAAAGGCCATAGGCCATATATTAAGTAGTATAACCCCTTAAAAAGCTTTCTTTTATAAATTGGGAAATGCACTTAATTTTTAAGGGTGCCGAGGTCTTCTTTGTCATGGAGCAACACGACTCAACTTCTAACACATTATCTCCCACAAAAACCAATGATAGCCTTCCAAATTAAAAAGACATGTTTTTTTCTAGCCAAAAAAAGACATGTTTTTCTTTCAAGGAAAAACTTCCGATATAATTCGAGGAAAAACTCCCTCATCAAAGTCAGGCAGAATTTGTTGTAATAGACCTTTGGAAGTTGTCGTGCTAAGGCTCTATAAAACCAATGCACTATAACACCAACTGCCGTCGAAGAAAATAAATGTGAATCGAAGGATCCAACCTGTAAACATGCAAACGAAGACTAGATTCATGGAGATCCATGGAAGACCAACATCAAATCGAATCCCACGAGATCCGTAAGAGAAACACCTTCAAACGCCCTCCGATGACGCTAGACCTAGAAGCTTGTAAAACGGTGGTCGAAAAGTCGTTATGGATTACAGAGGTTTATGGATGTTGAAGTCTCTAGTCAAAGACATAAGATAGTGATGGAGATGATGGTGAAGTCATTGGAGGAGATGTCAATGATGACGATTCCTTCGGCGGCGTTCTTACATCGCCAGAAGGGAGGGAGATAAAGCCTCCCTCCTCCTTCCTTGACCTTTTCCCTAGGTGGGAGAAGGATTCCCCCTCTGATTTTTGGTGGCCACGGTTGCGGAGCACGAGAGCCTCCTCCTGTGATTTCATCTGACTCTCAAGGGGGTTGATTCTGGATGCTAAAATCCGACTCTCATCAGTGTTTTCCCAAAATCCAAAAAATCTAAAAATTTGGTGTAGCTCCAAAACTCCCGGGGCAACTTTGAGGACAAAGGGGAGTTTCATAAGGTTCCCAAATGTCAAGCTCCATAAGGATCCCTTATAGAGGTATAAAGTATAGAAGGGATCCAGAGAGGGCATCCACCGCACCATTGACTCAGGCACAACGGCCACGACATCGAGATCCCCTGCCCCACCTAATACCGTCCTAACATGGGACTAGGTAGCATTCCATCGGGCCAGTCGAACTTATTAAAGAAACATCATTGGGTCACTCTTGTCGTGTGTACACCCACCTTCGCTACAAGACCGTCTCACACGCCCTCGCTAACGTACTAATGATCATGCTACTAAGGATACCCCCTACTATCAAGTAGATCATGGACACAACACACAAAACTATCACATTTTGTTGCCAAACACACCTCACACGATTTGATTCTCTTTATTACTATTCTCACAATAAAAAGCAATATCATTTATATATATATATATATATATATATATATATATATGCACACTTACATGAACATGCCATAAATTATTCAAAAACCCTGGATAAACCTCGTGGGCATGGACTTAAAATACTCAACTATGTGCTTGCTTATAGCTTCCACACCTCCAACGGCGAAGACACCTTCCCAGCGACTCCAGGCAGCTGTCCGAGCTCTCCCCAAGAATCGCCGTTGAAATTAATGCCCGTGGGCTAAGGTATATCCGTACTTTCCACAGGCTCTACGAGCGGGCTGGCACCGCCACTCCACGCCACCAAGACATATTCTTGTCGAACTCATGGTACTGAAGCACGAGAACTCAAAACACTAACTAGTTAAGATGATTTGTAATAGGTGACGCCACACACAAAACAGAGGTTGGTGCTGCTATCGAAGATGATAAATGAATAGTGGGTGTTAGAATCTCATGGTTAGAAATTTCACCAAGCTTATAAAAGTTCCATACGGATGAAAAATAACAAATACAATATAAAAGATCATTTCAATTGAAAAATAACATTAAAAAATGTAAAGCTAGTCTTTGCTAACTTGTCATGTGTACCTATTCAACTCTTTTTTTATGTCAATGAAATGGCTGAATTTCGTGTAAACCTCCATGTGGGCTCATGCTAGGTTGGATCGGTACATCCCAACAAACATGCACGTTCATCCTCCTAGGACATTGTCAAGTCAAGCACGACCGAATTCACATCACCAATTCTCATCCATTTGATTAAAAGAACATACGTAATTTTAAATGTTTGTTATTGTCATGATGAGGGGCGTCGGATGCACATCAGACGGACACGCGCCGCGGTGGTTCCACCGGAAAAAAGGTCGAATCCAACGAGGAAGATACCGAACCCGTAAAGCAAAAGCGAAGCCAAAAAAAAGAAAAAAGAGCGAGGCCAGACAAACAGGCCAGACCAAGAGCGCCGCGTCCACCACCGCCGGCACCACCGCACGCGCTTGGGGATCGATCCCTCCCCCCGAACTCGCGCCTCGCGCCCGGTAGTTGTCCCCGCAGCATCTGCGCTGACCGGGGCCCCGTCGATCCGGCCGCCGCGTGGGGTTTGGTTGGGTTTGGGCTAGGCTGGGTTGGTCCCTCCCCGAGGATCCATTTTTAGTCGGATTCCCGGGTCCCTCCGCGGGGCTACTAGATTCCCGGGGGAGGGGATGGATTTGGCGTCGGTCAACGAGGAGCTCGCCGAGATCGACGGGCAGATCGCCGACATCTTCCGCGCATTGCAGTAAGCTCGACTGATTCCCTTCTCTCTCTTTTTTTCTCTATATGTTTGAATTTTGTCATGCTTCGATGAAGTGCGCGGTAGATCTCCTCGGTGCTGCTGTTGATTTCGCGTATGGAGATCGGATTGTTGCCCGTAGAGAAGCGCGTGTGTTTGTTGTAGTCTCCGCAGAAATGGTAGTAGTATAATGCGACTAAGAAATGGGGTGAATTGATTGGTGGATTGATGCTTTGGTTGATTTTTCTGCAGAAATGGGTTCCAGAAGCTCGACAAGATCAAGGATGCCAACCGCCGGAGCAGGCAGCTCGAAGAGCTCACTGACAAGATGCGAGATTGCAAAAGGTATTCCTTCCTTCTTTTCCTCTGTATAATACTGTATACAGACAGTTGGCACACATATACTTGGTAGTAAAACGGCAGTGTTTGAACTTGATAAGTATGAATGCTACATTTGGCAAGAGTGTATATGTGGCCCCTGTTTGGCTCATGTTAACTTATCCATTTGCCACTGCAATTGTTTCACTATCTTATAGTACCAAATAGTACGATGCAGTGCATACTACTGGCAACGCCTGCTTTGAGATCTTATCCATGTGATTAACTAGTAGCTTCTAAGACAAAAAGATAGCTGGTTTACTGAATTTTGATGTTGCATGAGCTTCCTTGACTCCTTGTAAGTCATAACAGTTGACAGTAGTCATTTTGCTTATTTCCGTGTCCTTTATAGGCTTATCAAAGACTTCGAACGAGTTGTCAAAGATGAGGCAGGCAGTGTTGATCCCAACACTGCTAAATTTCTGAACGAGAGAAAGCAGTCGCTGGTACTGCCATGGAAACTCATTGGTCCCAATAATTTATTTATAAACCTTGCTATTGTGATTCTTCAACTTTTAATAAGCCTGATTTTGTCCTATTTCGCAGATCAAGGAATTGAACTCTTATGTTGCTCTGAAGAAACAGTGAGTTTTTACCTATCTCGTAATGTCATTTGGCTTGTATTGTAGCCGACTTCTGCATACACGCCCACAAGGACTTGTCCTGTGTTTCTAATTTAATTTGTGCATTATAATCACTCATAAACTTGAAGGAATATGTTTCATCAGTTCTGGTAACATCTCGTGATCATATAAATATTGTTTGGATTTCAGACATGCAAGTGAAAATAAGCGAGTTGATCTTTTTGATGCCCCAAGTGGTGAAGATGCCTTTGGTGAAGAAAATGTCCTGTTAGCATCAAGTAAGTAGCAATATTCCAGTCCCAGTAAGCGAAATGATGTGATAGCATCATTCCTTTCGGGCTCAAGGACTACAAATATTCCTTCTTTTCTACGCTGAAAATGGTTGACAAATGCACTGAAAGAAAATAAACGTCTTTGACATGTCCAGTGTGGATTTGTATATCTCTTAGACAGATTATTGTTCTCAGCATGTTTTTTCTTCTGTAGATATGTCAAACCAGCAGCTAATGCAGCATGGAGACAATCTAATGGATGAGACTGATCAAGCTCTCGCACGATCTAAACAGGTTAGCTTTCTCCTGCAGTGTACCTTTTCGTGGTGGGTCCAGTAGTTCAGCCTTGTTGGTATGTGTTCATGTTGGGGCTGTAAATTTGAGTTACACATTAATATTTCATAAAATAACCTTCTGTTGGATTATGTGTGCAATTTAATAGTCAACCATTCGTTTTTCATTATGAGCTATCAAATATGGAAACTCTTATATATTCTTGTCAGGCGTCATTGACCCTATGCCATAATTTGTTTATATAAGGAAATGTAGTGAACCACTCACATCTCTGTGTATAAAGTATTGCCATATTATTTTGATGTTTGGCTTGAGTGAATTACTCTGTCTATACAGTACGGCCATATTATTTTGGTATTTGGCTTGGTTGTTTGCATGTACCTTAATTTATTGGAAATTAAAAAGCACAGACACAGGGACGGAAAGACTGGGATACGCATACGGAGATACGGGATACGGCATTTTCCAAAAACAGCCATTCAGGGATACGGCGAGTATATATAAAATAAAATAAAAATATGCCATGTAATATAGAGTTAAGACTGAAAATTAAAGAGAAAGAGATCAGAATAGAGAATACTGCCCCATTTGGTGTACCTGTCAGGCCAACAACAACTAATCAATTCCAATCAACAAGCAAGCAGATTCGAGATTGAACAATGGACATTGAACAACATTACAACAGCACAAGCATTACTGCAAAAGCACTTATTCGACTATATATTCAGGCAAGCAGCAGCAGCACAAGCATTCAAATAGAGCAGCTGAGCAGGGCTTCCAGTAGCAGGCTAGCAGCAGCAGCAGCACAAGCGGGCAACAACAGCATAATATGGATAGCAAACAGAACAGCAGCAGCACAAGCAAAGAGCAGCAAGCATCCAGATCCAATAGCTTAGTAGAATAAATCTGAAGATTAAAAGTGGAAGAGGTTGAAGAATGAGGAGAGGCTGCTGGGTTATGTGCGGCTGCGAGGAGAGACTGCTGGTGCTGGTGCTGGAGGGGACGGTTGCCGGTCGAATCCAGGCAGTGGCGGCGACGAGTCCAGGAGGTGGCGACGCCTTCTCTGTGACTTGGGAGGTAGGGAGCACCTCTTTCTTATGCCGAGGGCGTGCGGGAAACCCTGCAAAATAGGGTTAGCCAATCGGCCGAGGCTGTTTTCTGGGCCAGGGTGCATCCCAAACGTGTCGCGGCATATCCCCGTCTTTTTTTCTTTTTTCTTAATTCGAACTTCGAGGATACTGCAAAATTCATGTATCCCCATACCTCGCCGTATCAGAACGATAGTTCGGCAATATCTGGCGTGTCCGTTCTTTTTAGACTGGAAGTTGTTTGTCTTTGTGTTTCATCTGCATCATTATTTTTATTCTATGTGCATGATGCCATGTTTGATAGATTCTTCTTTATTGCAAATGAGTTTATCGTACAGTATATGTTTAATTGTGCTAATTTTACTTTCTTGGAGCAAGTTGATATCTTTGTAAGAAATGTGTAAATGATTCTCTGCTTTTCTTGCATTTATTTGTTATAACTGTTTGTAGAAATCTATGCACGTGTACTTTGTTTTCCCTCGTGTATATCCAAAACTTATTTCTGTTGGTATGACCTATAACTGACTTGCGGGGCATCTCCCAAGGAAAACCCATTTATGGAAAATGTTTGAAGTTTCTGCTCACAAAAAGAACTATTGTGTTGTTGTTTGAATGTTTGATCTTATAAAAATGTTGTTCCTGGTTGTACAACTAGGTGGTTGGGCTGACTTATTACGATATGGTGGTTGGGCTTGCTCCTCTTTATCTGTCCTTCTCTTCTTGCAAGTGCTCATATAGGTTTCAGTTGCAAGTTTGTTTCCCCGTGCAGTCAGATATTCATCTCAATACAGACAAGTTATAAGCAAATGCTTGGTCACACATTGGATATTTCTGTTCTAAGTGTGGGCATGAGACTATTGCCCAAGTCCTTACCATTTGTATTTTTTAGTTGTTTTAAGCCTTTAACTGATAAATATACAATTTGTTGGGGCAGAACCTCAAGTTCTTACACAAATTGCAGTGCTCTTGCTTTCATAATAATGTGCTTCAATGCTTTATTATTGCTCCCACATACTGATTTCGTGTTATCTTTTGTAGACTGTCCAAGAGACGATCAATGTGGGTACAGAAACTGCAGCTGCTCTCAAAGCACAGGCAAGACATTCTTTCTGATTCTCAGAAGCAGCCTGTCATTGTATTATGCTGTCTAAGAGGGACACAACATACCAGGGTTAACTTTTGGCTATTTCTTACCAGACAGAGCAAATGAGCAGGGTTGTTAATGAGCTGGATTCCATTCATTTCTCCATGAAAAAGGCATCAAAATTGGTGAAAGAAATTGGTAGGCAGGTAAGTACTTCTCTCTGGAAATCCTTACGTTTTCGCTGTCAACTCAATTGTTATTTATTTCCACTTTAAATGATGCAGGTTGCAACTGACCGCTGCATCATGGGATTGCTTTTTCTCATTGTCGCTGGAGTCATAGCTGTAATAATTGTTAAGGTGAGTGCTAGCTTCTTGAGTGACCTACTTAGTCACATTACTTGGTGTATTACACACACACCCAGCCAAGTAGGATAAATATGTTGGAAACTATACATAACTCGATTTGGCTACTTCCTTGCCTATTGGCCTTTTGGTTTGATGTGAGGTTTACAGAAGTTGGTGGGAATGCACCCTTCCTCAAGCAATCACTGTGCTGTTTGGTGGCGTGGATCAGATGCTTCCACACTAGCTCACTAAACGTAAAGACCACATGGCTAGAAGATAAAGATCAGGCAACCATTAATTTGCTGATTTACCCATTAATTGGGAAAACTGCCCATATCATGTATTCCATGACAGTTCTTTGTGGACTAAAATATATCCGAACACTAGTTCACTGTTCATGCACATAGACAGCCAGACAGCTGTTGGTGCATCGATATTTACGTGCTTTCAGAATTCTGTTACACTGCCTTAGTGGGGAGTGCATCGAACATTTGTGGACATGAAAAAACCGATAACTAACTTGTAGTATTACATTAATGTGTCTTTTATGTTCACCACGTTCTGGTTTTACAGTGCCCTTCTGATGATTTCATTGCAGATTGTGAACCCACACAACAAGGACATTCCTGACCTCCCCGGGCTCGCTCCACCGGTCGGCAGAAGGCTGTTGTCCATTGCAGAGGGCAAGTGAGCATCCACACAACACAAGTGTAAAATACCCTGATGAGGCGCCGTGTGCGGTCGCTTGGAAGTTCCTTGAATCATGCCGCGCAAACTGTTGTAAACTTGTAAAACCGAAGCTTGCCAAACCACTGTAGAATTGTATGTTGTTATTCTTTTGACAAGCAGGCAGGTTTGTTTCTGGCAAGGACCGTATGTTCCCTGTGAAAACATTGACATCTGTATACTTTACACAGACAATCTGGAATCATGGCAGTGATACACACATACTTGAGTTTTGCAAATAACAGTTCCAGGTTGTGCTGTTACTTATGTGTAGTGGGTAGTCAATCTCTTGCGGGGCAGCTTGAAGAATCGTGGATGGGCCGCTTTGAGCCTTTGGTCTTGCAAGGAATTTCATGGCACCTGAGGCCGCCTTTTTCCCGGTTCAAGCTGCCCGATTTTCGCCCCCTTTCCAGTCAAAAGGTGTCGAGCAGCCGTCAAAAGATCAGCTCATCCATGGTGTTTTCAACGCCCTTCTGCACTAGCTCCAGATGGTGCACCATGTACGCTCTCTTCTACTATAACCTGAAAAGGACTCGCTAAATTAGAAAATCGTTTAGCGCAAAGATTCAGAATAAACAATGGGCACGGCGAGGAGAAAGCGGCAACCCGCCAACCCTTGAGAAACAAGAGCGTTGATCTCGTCGCCGTGCATGGCATGCTCCGATGGCCTCTGCCCGTCGGATTAGCGCGAATGGGGATCGGCAGCTCGGTCGTTGTCCTCGTCGGAACGCGGGCTGCGTAGTCTCCCCGCCCGCCCACTTGATCACCGTGACTGACTCCCCACCACCACCACCATCGGCACAGTGCCCGTGCGTTGCTACGAGAAACCTAACGCGCGCACGTTCGGAAAAGAAAAAACCCTACCGTACGGATCAATTCCGACGGATGAGTGATATGGTCTAACAAGATTGCCAAAGGCTGGCAGCTCACAGGTTTCTTTCACCTGGTTGGCACGCTTGTTTGTTGGTTTGCTCCGCCGTTGGAAACAAACACGGACCGGACCGCCTCTCCGAGCTCCTCATCTTTGACTGATTTTCTTCTACTAGTAACCATGCACGTGCACGCACATGTCCCTCATCAAATATAAATGTGAATATGCTCAAAGTACCCAAAATTTAAAATCCATGTCCTAGTACAATTTTTAAAAAAATGTTCATAAATGGGAATCTATATATAAGTATTCTAGAATGAGCTTTTGGAGATAAATTATAGTTGAACATAAGAATCTTAAGATTCCTTTCAAAAACCAATAAATACATTCAGTAAACACCATGCTAGGTGTATGCCAAGTGCACTTCATAGAGTTTTACACTGAACAAATACTATGCCGAGTACATATCTGCCTTTGCAGGGTGCTCAGCATAGAATGTTTTTTATGTAGTGTATTTGCCCAAAGAAAAATTTCAACATCACAAACTGCAGGCTCCTCATAGAGAAAGATCGTTTTGATATACTGAAGAGGCATTTAATATTAATGTGAAAATAAATGAGGTTACATCTATTGTTAACATGGTATATAGATACAATCCACCAAATACAAATAGGGCTATTCAAACAAGACTTCAAATCGTAATCTGAAAATAAGGAGGTGCACTTAACTTTGGTGGCAAACAGAGCACATAACAAATCTGACGTGAATTATCATATGCATGTGTGCAAATGCACATACAAAGTAATGCACAATTTTTTTTTCAATATTCAAGCTTGTACTATGTACAAATAACCAAGTCAAAAAATATTGCAGTACGATCGAATATTGGAAATCAACTACATATGTTCAGATTTTCAGTGTAAAAACAGGGCAATAAAGCAGGAATACAACGACGCTGGATGTCTCCAAGCAGCTCAAAGCAAAATCCTGTCAGGCAATGACCTCACTATGTGTGTCGCTGCTGTTGATGGCGTCTTTGTCTTCTATGCATGACAGAAGCAACTTATATGGGGCATGAAGATGACAATAACTGTTGCACGGGCATGGTCCCAAGCTAAGCTATGCTCGCCTGAATTAGAATTTGGCGAAGAGCATTGTTGTATCATCACTTGTGTCTGAATTAGAATATATGATAGCTGTGTTGCAAACAGAATATTCAGTTTCGCTATTTCTATAAGTAAAATAAAAACCACAATCCATCAGTGTGTAATTCCATCTATCAACAGAAGGCCATATATTTTATTTAACTTTGAATGCAGATTGGCCTATTTCTTAGCAAAAGAGTCCATATCTGGAAAAAGAAATTTTGGATTGGAAAATGCATTTAGGAAATTTCAAACCAGAATCACCACGTCTTAAGCTCAACTTAACTGGAAGAACCACTACGAAGTTTTCAATACAAAATAGTCAGATTGTTACGCAAAAAAACATTGAGAGTAGCATTACTACATGTGGAAATCATCATAATAATTAGAAGAGCATACCCTACCGAGATGGATAGGGGAGCCGATACATATAGACCAGTGTGCAACACATGATATCAACA
Organism: Triticum aestivum; assembly: GCF_018294505.1. Taxonomy (NCBI): domain Eukaryota; kingdom Viridiplantae; phylum Streptophyta; class Magnoliopsida; order Poales; family Poaceae; genus Triticum; species Triticum aestivum. Next base: position 565,525,002 of record NC_057812.1, on the reverse strand, counting down.
AATATAAGGTGAGATTCTACTGACCATATTTGTGTCGCAAAATCAATTTCAACAGTATAATCTAATAGTAGAGGGTAAACATAGATAAGTGTTTACCTCTTGTCCGATGTCTTTGTTAACGCCATTGACATTTCCAAAATCGTCCTGCAACCTTCCATTTATGTGATTGTTATAAATACACCTCAAATCTGATGTGATCACAAACTGTAAAAAATAAAATGAGCAGATAAGCATCACATTCCAACCATAATCCATCAAACTTTAATAAGTAGTACATAGATAAGCTATAAAAACTATTTTCTTTCAGTGAAAGCACAAAAGAAACATTACTGGATGAGGTAATAAAGAATAGCTAAATGATGCAACAATGGGAACATATTCAGATTTCAGAATACAATAAGTTTGAGGCTCGTATTAAAAAGGAACTTCAATGCCCTTCATTTGATTTTGCTGGAGAATGTTTCAAGGGATTTCTGAATAACTTTATCGTTTCTAACTAAATTGCAAGGTTAGTTTGTAAAGCCAAATATCAAATTAGCATTGAAAAGAATACATATAGATTACACGTTTGCACTTAGTTTATGTACATACCCAGCACCGGGGTGTACCTTCATGTGATTGAAGGCTGATGTAGAGAGCCAAGAGTTACGCAACAATACACATGTTGTGGAGCATCTATATCTCGTATACTAACTTCACACCTCAATATTTCTCTGAAATACAACCATAAAAAATATTAAGCCAAAGTGCCTTGTCAAATCTGAAATTTACAGCATGAAAATAGTACTAAGATAACAATAAAAAAATTAAGCCGAAGTGTCTTGTCAAATCTGCAATTTACGGCATGAAAAGACCACTAATATCACACTATCGTTTCAGAGTGGCACACTATCATTTTCCTCTGCTAATGTACACAAATATAGAAATTCAAAAGGAGCCTCAAACTAACCTTTCACTTTACCACTCCCTACCTTCCCCTTTGCCATTGCTGGCACCATATTCTTCATGTTCATCTTCTAGGTAGCCCACTCGCAACAGCAGCAAGCCACCGGCCATGTCGCTACACTGCCATGTTCTTGACCCTCGGCAGAATAATTCACTTAAGATAAGATAGCTTAATTAAAATACATTAACAAGAAAATAATGTGGTAGGTTGAACTTCTTTGCAGTGGTGCTGAAGCTTTCCTGGCAGATTTGACAATTAGCCTCACTAATCAGGTTCTTCGTATCACTGAAGAAAAATGAAGGCCAGTCACAATTTTGAATGGATAGATAACCGTCTAGTATCAACCAACTAATAGTAAAAATACATGAAGATGGTACTATCATCCGGCATTCAGCGCTGCTCCCATGATTGCAGAATGGGCAGGAAAAGACCGTATCGAGTTTGTCCATCCACTTCCTAGGGGGTGGCCTAGCGGCCGCTTTTCTCTTCCCAATGGTTCAACTTCTCTCCTTCATTCAAAATCTACAAAGAGCAGCGGTGTTATAATCTATCTATCAAAATGACGAATTGATGATAATACATATAACACATCAATGGAGTTGCTAATCAGGAGGAAATCAATAGTTGATATTTTCCTGAAACATACAACAATTGTACGCATGAGGGTATTCAGATGCATAGTAGTAATTATTAGTATTACCATAATAAAAAGCACCAAGCTATCACGCATCATCCATTGTAAAAGATCCCTGAAATTTGCAACCACGCAAGATAAGACAGCGAACCAATCATACACATATCATCCAGAAGATGGAATCAAGGAACACAACAACATGCATGGTCCTACCATGGACAATACACCCAGGGGCGGATCTGGCATAGAAATCGTGTGAAGGCCCCATCCCTACCCTACTCGAATTGATCGATTTGGTTTAAAAAGAAAGAGAATTGAGGCCGCAGTGGATGAGAAGAAACAACCCATCTAGCTGCTCATGCATACCTCAAAGAGAGGGAGGAGATAAGAAGGCCGGACGAAGACTGGACGGGGTGGAGACAACAGCAGGATGTCCCCAGGCTAGAGGAAGTTCCGGAGAGGCGACGGCGAGGGGGTGGAGAAAGCAGCAGGATGTCCGCCTCGATGCCCTTGTGCTGCACCTGGGCGCACTCGCGGCAGTCTTGCTCCTCGTCCATGAGCGCCCGGTCGAGCACCAAGAGCAGCCTACTCCTCGCGCCCACTCCGGGCCCGGAGACGGTTGAGGCGGCTGCGTCCTTCGAGGCGAGCGTATGGAAACGTGAGGCCTGCCGGGGGTGAGGGAGAGGAGGCAGCGGTGGGTGAGTCGGAGCGGGGCGAGGGAGAGGAGAGAGATGGTGGTCGCCATTTTCGTCCTCTGCTGCCCGCTTATCGTGTGGGATGGTGAAGAGGGAGAAGAGGGGAACTTGGGAGGAGATCCCCGCCTGCGTCGCGTGGGGGCGGCGGTGGACACGACGCGGCCATGGGGAGAGGTGAGCGGGCGAGGGGAGGGAGCAGTTATTTTTGGGAGACAGAAGTGGAGAGAAACGAGAAAAATCTTTGGTTGTTTCCATAATTAAGGGAATCATGCGAGCGAGGGAGATCACGCACTAATTTTGTTCCATAAATCAGGCAGGTGGGCCGCGGGATCGAAGGATGCGGAGCGCGGAGAATTGGCAGACGATAGCGTCTGCTTGGCAAAATATTTAATCTGAGATGTTGATCTATTTCGCTAACCATTGACATAATATGGACGGTAGGATATGTTTAAGTTAATTTAATCAGAAGGTCCAGATTATCCCGTGTACAGTTTGTTGTGTGGCTTTAGAGGAGTTTATGTTTGCTCTTTTAATAGTAGTATAGATGACATAATATGGACGGTAGGATATGTCTAAGTTAATTTAATCAGAAAGTCCTGATTATTCCGTGTACAATTTGTTGTGTGACTTTAGAGGAGTTTATGTTTGCTCTTTTAATAGTAGTATAGATATCCAACGGAGCATCTTTGCACTAGATTATAGTAATGGCCATCGACGAGAGGGGTCTTGCTGCCGGTGCAACCGCATTCATACTTGTCGCCAAGAAGAGAGCACCGTGGTCAAGAGGTGGGGTCTGCAATGTGCATTCTGACGGTGACTTGGCTCTGGCTGAGATAGAGGTTGCGA